>NC_086155.1:51261324-51564354 GCF_035149785.1 Candoia aspera | reverse complement strand
CATCTCAAAAAATTGTTTGATACAAGTCAGGCCTCTCTGTACTAGTTTCATTATGTGTGAAGCCCAGGGTTTCTGTAAAACCCTAGGATCCCATGAGAACTTGATGGGGTTCCGTGGGAGACTAAGGGCAAAACATGTTAACTCAAATGCAGCCAATTTCTGTCACTAGAGCTTTACCTCTTGATCAGGGTTTCCAGGATTTTTTTAAAAAAAACAAACAGGTTCCACACCCTGGAAGTTTGAAAACCCCTGCTTAATCAGTCTTGACACTATGGGTATAACTGTCATCATCATGCTCCACAATGAATATTCAACAAAGTTTTACTAAATCATTCACTATTTAGGAAGAGCTCAGTAGCTGTATGTTTTTGAATGAGAAATGTATGGATTTGTGCTGTAACAACTAAGTAAAAGCTGGCATTAATTACTCACCTGACTAAATGGATTATGGATTCTGTGACATTGTGACCTGAAGCAGCACTGCATTCATAAAACAGGAGTCGACATGCCTGGCACAAAAATGTAAGAGACAGCAATGACAAGGAACATATACTTTTTTGAGCTGACAAATGTTATACTTAACCACAAAAACTGAATCCAACTCCCCGTCCTGCTATTTTACCTGGAAGATGCAATATCACACTGAACATTGTCAAATTTTTCTATTCTTGCTTTAGAGAACGATGGATTGAATCAGAGCAGTTACCCACTGGATCAAAAAAAAATGGTTTTGTCATTGGCAACTGATTTGATTGAAATGAACTGGGATAAGCTATCAGATCACCCACATGAATCCTAAAACCTATTAATATATATACCATCACTGATTTATAGTTTTGCAAGTACCTTGAAATGAGCTCTTTCAGTATAGACTTGCACATTCTAGTAATATTTCAATTTCAATATATTCATGCTGTACCCACATATGCCCATATCAATGAAGTACAGGTACAAATGCCAATGAAACTCCCCACCCTTTTTTAGATCGTTGTAGCCTGTTTCAGTTTGCCATGAAACTAGGGCTTATGACATACCAAAATTTTCCCCTCTCTCCCTGCAGAGAGTAAGTCTTGGACAAACACATATAAAAGGGCTAAGGCCATCCACAACATTTGAACAAGTTTCTTATGATTAATTTAATATTTTTATTAAATTAATGGATGAATGTTTATTTTTACCATCAATGGAAAAATAATTAAAATGATAAGAGAAAAGCTGAGGAGTATACCTTGGCCAAATGGGCTCCATCCTTCTCAGATACTCTCCTTTCCGCATTGCAGTCTGTTTTGTTCCCAAGCAGAAGGACCATGACTCCCTCCCCGGCTCCTTCCTATGAGGAAGCACACAATAGGAATGAGGAAGCACACTATGAGGAAGCACACATTTCATATAGGAAATGAAATCAAAATACCTTGAATGAACCTACTGACAGTAATAAAGGAAAACCTATTGGGATTAAGTTTCCTAATCGTTAAAAAAAACACAGCCTGCTCATTTACCTGGAAAGATCTACTTTTAATTACCTTTTTACACTATTTAAAACAATGGCTAGTTTCACAAACAGTTGTTTTAACAATGGTTTATTGAATAACTGTCAGTAGTTCATTTCATACACCACAGTTAAAGCATAGACCATGCCTTACGAACCATGGCTGACTTCACATAATACAGGTAAACCTGAACCAAACACATTATAGCTTAGTGTGAGGTTTGGTCTAGCACATGCCATAAAATAAACAAAAAATTATCACATCTTTTTAAATTAAACTGCTCCCATTTTATAGGCAGAGAAACTGAGCATGTCTTGTGCAGAATTTGATCTTATTAGGTCCAATATTCTGTATCTACCTGAACACAAATAATGAACAGAAGCACTGTGATGGGTTGAGTCTCTTAACTGCGGTGTAGCCAACTCTAGGCCCAATTGTGGATTTGCTTTCAGAGTTTCTCTTAATTCACTGTCTTTAAGTTATAACAAAGTAAGACATAGTGGTGGCTTCTGTAATAGTTCATAGGGAGGCTGCAGGTTTTTGCTGATGAACATTGTGAACAGAAAAGGGTTATTACAGCCAACAGCTTCCCTCCCTATCTAGTCGGATTTCCAGACCACACAGATTCAATTTATTTACAGTTATTATTGTCCGACCATTGTGACTGTATTTCTCTGAATGTGGCTAAGTTTTGCTTTATCATTTGTAAATCACATTGTACTCTGACCACATCAATTTTATAATTATTAGTTCTGTCATTATTTTTATTTGCTGTCTCAGAATTGTTCTGAATTTTGAGTTGGTCAATGACTGTAATAAAGCTGACTGACTGATAGAAAAGGGAAACCAAATGTCTTCCAAAAAGCTTCATGAACAGGATGCAGAAGCATAAGGGTGACTAGTTCAGCAATATGCAGGTGCCACATTTATTGGTTTTAGATATAATGCTATGCCATGATTTGTTTAGCCAAGGTTTATTCAACAAACAATTGAATTTCTACAGCAACACAGAGTAAGCCATGGTTTATACAGTATAGGTATGCTGAACTAAAACCAGCTAGTAGTTCATCAACTGCTATATAACATGTTGCTGGACAGACTCTAGCTCCAAGTAATATCTTTACCACCCAATTGTACTAAAAAAGATATAGCAATTTTAAAATTCCCTTGAAGTTCTGGGAGAAGCATATGTTCTTCTGTCCACCAGATATTGCCAACATGCTATATTGTAAATACGAAATTCTAAAGCCACCATAAAGACACATGAAATATAATGAAAGGGAGAATGTAAAATATAAAATAAATGCCCATGCCTTAAAAACAAGTAAGATACACAGTGAGGTGCATGTAACATCACTAAGGTATAATGAAGATGGCAATTTGCATTCTTTAAGACCTCTCTTTTCCAGTTCTTGTAGCATCCTCAAACTTTGACTGATAAAAACTGATGGACAATGTCTTCCCATTTTACAGTGGGAAAATAGTGTAAGCCTTAAAATAGGTATTTCATGGTTTCAAGAACCACAAATAATTTAAGAATTACAAAAGGTTTCTTTTAAAAAACTTTATTTTTATTTTCTGTAACTATAATTTTTATTTATTTCCATGAAAAGATATAAAATATGAGATATAAAATAATATATAAGGGAAAGGTGCCTTTAGCTCCAAAATAGAACATTCTCTGTCCATATTCAGCCTAAGTAATTAAAAAAGTATTAAATATTTGTTTTGTTCATTGCAATGAATCAGACAAGCTACTGTCCTTAATTTTTTTTTTTGAAGTTGTAGGAAAATACAGAAGGATTACTGACTAAGAAGGATGTTTCGACACCCTGTAAAATTCAGTAAGGCAAGGAGGATGTACAATAAAAGTATAATCCAAAAGCACCTTAACCCACACTTAAAAATAACATATACAAATTTCAAAGTTCTGCTCCATGACTATTTTAACAATACAATCTA
Source organism: Candoia aspera (assembly GCF_035149785.1). Lineage (NCBI taxonomy): Eukaryota > Metazoa > Chordata > Lepidosauria > Squamata > Candoiidae > Candoia > Candoia aspera. Next base: position 51,560,902 of record NC_086155.1, on the reverse strand, counting down.
CCTAAAATAATTTCAAGCACACATGCTTTTAAAAGATTTTGCTATTATATCCATGCATCAGCTGCTCCATGCGACATGCTCTCTGAACTACATTAGAGCAACCTGGTAAGAGATTAAGCTGCAATCCTAAATGTATTTATAAAAGGAATAAACATCATCAGATGCAGACTTAAAGTAACCACACACACCACTGACTAGCCCTTTTTCAGCTACAGGTTTTCAAATTTCTGAGAATCATCAAGATCCAAATGAAAAAAAAAACTAAGATTAAACAGTGGAACACAGCTGTTTATAAAGCTTTATAAAGCTTTACCTGGACACAGTTCAGCCAGTACCGCACATCTGCAAAACTGTATTCTGAGGTGATGTCATACATCAGCACCACTCCATCTGCCTTTCGGAAAAACTGCTTGGTGATGCTGTGATATCTGTCAGAAAATAGGTATTTTTCACAAATCTGTGTCTGTGTTCATACTGTACATATTGGTGCATCTGCGTGTTTTTTTTTAAACTCTATAATGTATCATATGTTGTCTTTTCAATTTATTGAAACCTAATTTACTTTTAACAACACTTAGAATGTGTTTAAATAGGGGGGAGAAGGTCTTTAGATAAAAGGTATCAGCAGTTTCCATTCTACCATGAGTGTTCCGCTGGCAATAGTATCTAACACCACTTGGCTGATCTCAATAAAGCTAAGAGAGCTTGACCTTGGACAGGCAACTACCAGAGAATCACAGGCCCATGTAGTCACCAGAAGTGCAATTTGAAGACGTTACAACTGTATGCAAATTAAAACACACATATACAAGCAAAGGCATATAACAATATAGCAATATTTTATTTTTTAAATTTTTTTTATCCCTTTATTATTATTTTTATAAATAACTCAAGGTGAGGAACATACCTAATACTCCTTCCTCCTCCTATTTTCCCAACAGCAACCCTGTGAGGTGAGTTGGGCTGAGAGAGAGTGCCTGGCCCAAGATCACCCAGCCGGCTTTCATGCCTAAGGCGGGACTAGAACTCACAGACTCCTGGATTCTAGCCTGGTGCCTTAACCACTAGACCAAACTGACTATAAACACAGCCTTATAATTTGAGACTGTATATTAGAGTGGATTCCCAGAACTGTTTGCCATGACAGTCAGGCAGCATACAAGTTTAATATGTCGTTGTTGTTGTTGTTGTTAGTGCTCTATGCATATATCCACATACTATGATATTACAGCCATCTTTTAAAGTACCCAAAGCTATGGATTTCACAAAATATATCATGCAGCAATTTTAGCATGAATGGATGATTTTCAAATCACAGGAAGTATATGGTCAAGGCTTCACAAGTACTACACATAACAGTGTTCTGGGGAACACACTTTAACAAAGATTCTTAAAAAGCAGAAGAGTGGCAAAGAGGAGCCACAAGGATGATCAAGGACCTGAAACTAAGTCTTATAAAAAGGGATTGAGGGAGCAGGGTATGTTTAGCCTTGAGATAAGGGAGTTATGACTGCACTTTTCAACCACTTGACAAAGTGTCTCTATCCCACAATGAAAGACATAGAACGATGATCTCAAATTACAGGAAGACTGGTAGGATACAAAATTAGAAAAATATTCTAAAGGTACGGACAGTTCAACATTGGAACTAATTGCCCAGGGAAACAAATATGTTTTCATGATATATTCATATAAAGCTTCGACAGACTTTTGCAGAGATGCTATGATCTGGCTTCTTGCACTGATTGAGCAATTGGACTGACTGGCTGAAATGACATGAATGGTTGCATGAATCATCTTCTGCTGATGGGAGTTTGCCTTCAAAAAGGGTTTTGCTGTCATAAAGCCATATAACAATTCTGGGAGCAAACATCATCCATCAACACTAACCACACAAGCCTTGAGCATAGTCCAAGTCCCCTATGTTTTGTCCTTATTTTTCTGAAATGCAGTCGTTATACTACCTTTCTTGGCCAGCTGTGTCCCACAGACGTAAAGCAAAGTGTTTGTTATCCAAAAGCAGGTTTTTGATCCGATAGTCCATTCCTGCAGAATACAGTGCAACCATTTACAAGGAAATTCAGGTCAAGGCTCAAACTGGATCAAAAAACAAAACAAAACAAAACACCCTGAGGAATGCAAGCAGGAATTTTACAGTTAAGAATAGGACACTGAAGATCAATCATTTTGCAGGCATTAATAAAATCAAGATTTTACCTAACATTATTTGCCTTCAGAAAACTGACACAGAATGACTTTGGATTTTCTTTCATGTTAACTATTTAACAAAAAAAAAAAGGAAATTGAAACTTATGAAAAACCCTATTAGGAGAAATGAGTAATGTACAGAAGGTGCACGTCCTGCATGTGTTTTACTTTAAAAATGTTTATAGTTCAACTTAAAGCAAGAAGTTGTGGCAGGTTCATTATAATACAAGGAAGGAACGAACATTAGATACAGAAAAAGTAATGTTTTCCGTTATTGATCAGAAGTCCTACTTAAGTGACAGAAGTGAAAGACAAAAGGAATTCAAGGAGGCACTGGTGCACCCCCTCAAGAAGCCATCACTGGACCCAACTGTGCTGGACAATTTTCGTCCAGTCTCCCGCCTCCCCTTTTTGGGGAAGGTGGTTGAGAAGGTGGTGGCATTACAACTCCAGAGGATTCTGGATGAAACGGATTATCTGGACACCTTCCAGTCAGGTTTAGGGCCAGGATATGGGACAGAAACTACATTGGTCGCACTTATGGATGATCTCTGGCGGGAGCGGGATGGAGGCAGTGCATCCATCCTTGCTCTCCTTGACCTCTCAGCGGCTTTTGATACCATCAACCACGGTATCCTTTTGGGACAGCTCAGGGAGTTGGGGATGGGTGGCATAGTTCTGCGCTGGTTCACCTCCTTCCTCCAAGGCCGATCCCAATTGGTGATGATAGGAGAGGAGAGATCCGACCCTCGACCCCTCTATTGTGGGGTGTCGCAGGGTTCAGTTCTCTCTCTTGTTTAACATCCACATGAAACCACTGGGTGAGATCATCCATCACCGCAGGATGAGGTATCATCAGTATGCCAATGATACCCAGTTATACATCTCCATCCCGGGTGAGGTAAGTGATGCAGTGACTGCCCTTTCTCAGTGCCTGGGGTCTGTGGGGGTCTGGATGGGGAACAACAGGCTTCAGCTGAACCCTGGTAAGACAGAGTGGCTGTGGATTGATGGCGCCTCGCCTTCCGGGAAATTGTCATCTTTAGTTCTGGATGGGGTTGCACTGCCCCAGACAGACTCAGTGCATAATCTGGGGGTTCTCCTGGACTCACAACTCCTGCTCGAAGGGCAGGTGGCAGTCATGGCCAGGAGGGCCTTTGCGCAACTTTGGGTTGTGCGCCAATTACACCCGTTCCTGGAACGAGAAGCCCTCCAAACAGTCACTCATGCCCTGGTCATCTCCCATATAGACTACTGCAATGCACTTTACATGGGGCTACCCTTAAAGAGTATCCAGAAGCTTCAGCTGGTCCAGAACGCAGCCGCGTGGGCCATTTTTGGTGCCCCTAGGTCGGCACATATAACACCTTTGCTGCATGAGCTGCGCTGGGTGCCAGTTTGCTTCCGGGTCCAATTCAAGGTGTTGGTTATCACCTTTAAAGTCCTACATGGCATGGGGCCAGGTTACCTGAGGGACCGTCTCATCCCCATTACATCGGCCCTCCCCACCCGATCATCCAGAGGGGGCATGTTACAGACCCCGCCTGTAAGAGAACATCATCTGGTGGGGTCCAGGAAACGTGCCTTCTCTGCAGTGGCCCCCACCCTTTGGAACATCTTGCCCCCGGAGGTGAGGCAGGCCCCTTCACTCCTGACCTTCCGGAAGGCCTTGAAAACTTGGTTCTGCCATCTTGCCAGGGGCGGGAAAGTGGGTAACCATTCTTGGGGGTGGCTCGCACCCTAGAGGCCCTCCCACCAGCTTGGAATTTTATACCCTCTTGGATTTTATGTGTGTTTATTGCAATTGTAATGTGTCTGGTTTTATGAGATTTTAACATTTATGATTATAGTTTGATTTTATTGTAAACCGCCCAGATTCCCCCTTTTGGGGGAGATGGGCGGTAATTAAATTTGAATAATAAATAAAATAAATAAATTCACTCTATCTCTGCATCATTATACAGCACATTCTGGCACTTAAAAGGGCCATACTAGTTGGAAGACGCCTCCTATGTGGAGAAAGCTAATTATCGGGGACTATGACAGAGGCAGTAGGAAGAGGTGGAAGTAGGGCCAGCATTAGTAGTAGGCAACCCGCAGCACATATCAAAACCTACCAATTTATAAAGAGTTTCTTCTTTGTAAGCACAAAATAAGCCTATTTAAAAAAAAAAAAATCCCAAGAAATCATTCAAGATACTCAAGGAGTTGTTTAGCTTCTTATATCTTAAACTTTGATCTTTTCTTTTAAAAAAATCCTGCTTTGCTATAGAATAGTTCCAACTAAAAGTTATTTGCATCCTCTTGAGTTACCTTTGAACAATAAAAACAACTATTATTATTGCTGTTATTAAAGTACTATTCTTATTATTGGTATTGTTTCTGTTGTTATCGATATTTAGCCATTCCATTTTTTATCCACTGAGTTAGAGTAGGTTTGTAAGCAGAACTGTGTCACTGCTCCTCCTTTCTGTAGACAAGCCTAAGAAATAGGGCTAAAAAAATCCAGATGACCACTACTTGACAGCGCAGAGCTGGAGTTTTCTATACATTTGCTGTCATCTACTGGTCATCTGGATTTCTGCATCCCAGATCTGATAGCCCTATTAGCAGAAGCCTAATCAAAGCAAAATCAAAGAAACAAATAAGCCAAAACAGACTTTTCAACAGGAAAGGCCCATACATTTATCACATTATTTTCAAGCACATGATTCATACCTATAGTTGCAGTCACGTTTCCATCAAAAGAATCATTTTGCAACCTGTTCAAAAAGGAAGTTTTGCCAACATTTGAGTCTCCTACAAACAGCACGTTATACAAGTGATCTGGATGAGAATACAGAACTGCGGTGTCTTTAGAAGTTTCTTTATTCATTTGGCAATCACGAACTTCTGGTCTAACACTGGTTTCTTCATTAAATTCTGCACTGACCTCTTGATTCTTCTTACACTCAGATGGACCAATCCATCCTTCTCTTCGGTCTTCTGATGAGCACATCTCTAGTCTTTCAGCAAGTTGGGTCTGCATTTCTGGCCCAAACATATTCTGTAATTGACTGCTTGGATTATGCCCTGCATGTAATTTGGGTAGAGCTACCCTGGGCAGAAAATACTCTGGTGGCATATTTTTCAGCAGAGGGTGCTGCGTCTGGGATATCTTTCTACCTACTATTTTCATTTCTGCAGACTGGTTTGCCACACTTTCTTCAGTGGACAGCTGCTGATCCTTGATGCTATCACTGTGTTTTAAAATTTTCTTCTCATGTTCAGGTTGGGTAACCTCTTCTAAAACCAGAATCCCCTTTTCTACTAGGCTTTCCTTGTAGTCACTGACTTGTGTGGCCAAGTCTGAATAAACATGAGGTTGAATCATGGAAACAAAACTTTCTCTCAGCATTAGCTTTGGCGTTTTGACTTCCTTTCTAAATTTAGAAATGTTGGCTTTCTTCATCTCCAGATCTCTGACTTGTATATGAACTGGTCCTTCTCTAAGAAGACTTCCTGCTTCTGAGGTAGCCTGATCACTAGGCACTTCAGAAACTCTATTTTGTACAGCACTGTTTGTTGAGCATCCTTTTCCTGGAGAATGAGGTCTTTTATTTAGCATTATATTTTGTTGAGAACTTTCATGATGTTTAATTTGATCCAAGGGCTCTTGCTGTTGAAAACCAAAGTCATCTATTTCTTGGTAATGGGATCCAGACATTTTGCTCAGTGCTGCAATAGCCTCATTCAACTCTTTAAACAAAGAATTTTGGTCTGAAAGCTCATGTGGAAAGTATTGATCATCATCTACAAAAGGCTCTATCAAAGGATCCTCTTCAATGGAAATAACTCTTCTACTGGATTCTACATTAGCTTCAGTCATTGATGTCACATCATCAGATGCCCTGTCACATCATCAACAATACACAGAAAAAGACATGAGTGTTCATAAGGACACAGATCCTAGAGAACACTGAGTTCAAATAATGCAAAACTATCTACCAGAAATATGGGGTTCCTACATGCCTTAATTATCCTTTAGCTTCTCTACTATTGAATGAGTCCAGGTTTAACTCTCCTTGCCATGATGGTACAGGTAGTCCTTGAGTTACAATGGCAACTGGGACCAGAATTTCTGTTGCTAAGCAATGCGGTCATAAAGCACTACATCATGCAACCGCATCGCTTAGCAATGATAATCCCTGCAGTCCCATTGCTGTCATTCTGAGAATTGTGGGTCGTTAAGTGAGCACCTCCTCACAACTTTCTGCTGGCTTCCCAACAACCAAAGTCAGTGGGGAAGCCATGTGAAGCCAGTCATGCGACCATGGGGGTGCTGGGACAGCCGGAACTTCAAGGACCTGTCATAACCGCCACTTGTTCAGCACTGTCATAACTTCAAACAGTCGCTGAACAAGTGGTTCTTAACCGAGGACTACCTCTATTAGTATGGAAAAGAAACAACTGAGCTTCTATTTTCTACCAGCAGCAGTAGTAGCAAGAAGTTTTGAGCCCAGTTCATCCAGTAATGATTTTCTGTACTGAAGGTATATATTTATTTATTATTCACATTTTATTACTCACATTTCTATCACCGCCCATCTCCCCCTAAAAGGGGGACTCTGGGCAGTTTACAATAAAATTCACCTTAAAACCTCACATCATAAAATCACCAGATCAACAGCTATAATACTAAAATAATAAAAATAAAAATATAGAATTCAAGTGGGAGATTTCCATTCTGTAGGGAGAACTGTACATCACCAGCCACCCCCAGGAAGAGCTATTGCCCTTCCCATCCCAGGTGAGGCAGCAGAACCAGGTCTTCAAGCCCGTCCGGAAGGTTGGGAGCGAATATATCCACTTTTGCAGAAGATTCATTTAATTTAAAAAGTTTTAAGCGTTTTTGTTTGTTAGCTACAGAGTGTGTTCTGAATTGCTCTTTCCTTTGTTTTCTAACACCAGAGTTAATGGATAATGGAGGCTGAGAATTCAAATTGGGTTTTGAGTTCTTAAGTACACCTGTCACTTCACTCTTGCCTTAGAAGCTCCTGATCCCACCTATACAGAAAACCATTGCCTTCCTTCAATCCTATCTTCATATAAAAGCTGTTATAGATGCATTTTGGCCCTTACTGTTGTATAGAGCTGTCCACTTTATCCTCATTCAGACTGTACTCCATGTTCATCTCCTGTTGAGAGCAGATTATCTCATCTAAATTCACAGGATCCTTAGTGAAGGAAGAAAGGAAAGAAGAAAAATATTTAAGATTCATTCTGTATTCAGTTATGGAGGAGAATGCTAATGCTACTCTGCATGACTTACTACTCTGGCTTCCCCAACTTCTAAAGAGACAGTTCTGCAGCTTTTTTATTTCTGATGTAACTTGGACCAATGGAGAACAAATGCAAAAGAGTAGAGCTCAAGGACTTTTTTAAGAGCTGAAGCAGCAATATAACCTTCCACTGAATTAAAGTACTTCACATACACTCCTTGCTCTAGCAAGTAATAATAAGTCTTTCAAGTTTTATTATGCTTTATAAGAAAATAACATAAGGGAAAATTATTCTGACCTCTTCTATTAGAAGCAATTCCTATAAGGAAATTTCTAACATTTTCAGTAGCGCACTTCATTTCTCTGCAACGAATTTTGGATTTGCCTAAGATTCTTTATTAAAGCTTAAAAATCACCTGTGAAGCTAGAAATGAGTATCATACTATTCAATTAAACATACTTCCTGATAAGTATGTATAGGATTGAAAATCATTCTGGACATAATAAATGAAACCATGAAGTACCCATGTGCATAATTTCTAGAAGGTAGCACGGCAATAGGACGAATCAGACAAAATAGACACACTTTTTGAAGATGACTACAACTTTATTGATTACAGCTACAAAAGACAGGCATAGCAGAAGCCTAGATCAGTGTTTCTCAACCTTGGCAACTTTAAGATATGTGGACTTCAGCTTCCAGAATTCCCCAGTCAGCATGCTGGCTAGGGAATTCTGGGAGTTGAAGTCCACAAATCTTAAAGTTGCGAAACACTGGCCTAGACATATACTTCAGCTAAACTGGTATAGGTGTGGTTTTCTCCAACACTGGCAGGGCAAGCTACTGTATATAAACAGGGAGCAAACCCCACACCCACCAGCACTGATGATGTTACCTAGCTGGGTAATGAAAGAGAGCCAGTTTGATCTAGTGGTTAAGGTGCTGGGCTAGAAACCAGGAGTCTATGAGTTCTAGTGCCACCTTAGGCATGAAAGCCGGCTGGGTGACCTTGGGCCAGTCACTCTCTCTCAGCCCAACTCACCTCACAGGGTTGTTGTTGTGGGGAAAAGAGGAGGAGGGAGGAGTATTAGGTATGTTCCCCGCCTTGAGTTATTTATAAAAATAATAAAGGCAGGATAAAAATTAAATAAACAAATGTCTGCAAGCAAATAACCAAGCTCAGAGAGCATCAAGGACTCCACAGTTCAACCCTGAGCTACATATATTCTCTTCTATTGGAAGGCACTCTTGATACCCACATTACTATCCTTCCAGTACCGGCCTGGGATTTTTAAAGAATTTTATTATTTAATCTTGGTGCTGCAACTGAGTTTTAAAAATATTTTATCTGAATGCTGTTTATTATTCTGTATACATATCATTGCAGTTTTTAGTTCAACATCTTAGATATAATCTGAAAACAGCCCTGTGGTTTTTAAAAAAATTAGTAAGTAAATACCTAAATGACACTCCGTACACATGATGAATCAACTGTAGTCCATGAAAGCTTATGCAGGAATAAATGTGTTAATCTTTACACTTTTAAGAGCTCTGAAAGAAATATTGCTATGGATGCTGGGTTTACTAAGATTGGAGTTCTTTTATATGATTTTTTTTTAAAAATTGTTAGCCATTAAGAAACTTCAGAAGTCAGGAATACAGAAGTTACATTAATAAAGTGTCACAAGACTTGCTGCTTTTTTGTATCAATACTGCAAAGATGAGAAAAGCTGTCATCATCCTCACTGACTGGATCACTGAATCAATCCTTATACAGACACAAAGCAGAATAATTAACTTGCAAGAGAACCTATTCTGAGTTTCCTTCTAATCAAAAGATATACACAAAGCAAACATTGACTCATAGAAACACAGGGAATGAGGCTTTATGAAAGCAGATGTTGTGTCCTATTAAATTAAATGACCAAATAAATCTTGGCTATTATCAGCAAACCATCTCCAATGTTAATTCAGAAGAAAATGTTGGTGTTAGCAGTGAGCGAGTAGTACCGGCGGACAGTGAGGAACTGTCATGACCTCGTTGCAAGGCACAAAGAGCCTCACAACGTGGATCATGATCATTAAGGAAAAGGAGGAAGGAGATAATCTTTCAGGAATTAAACCAAGCACCCAAGGACACCCACACCCATGATCCCATCAGCAACTGAAAAGAGAGACGTCAGAGGAGTGGAGATGAGGAGCACATGGTGCCCCAAAGAACTCAACCGTTGCAGGAAGACAAAGAGGAGACCGGGGAAAACGCCCATACAGCCATCAAGAAGACCATCAAGGGCAATCAGGCCATTTAGGGGTGGGGAAGCCCGGGGCAATACAGGGGGGTATAAAAGGGGCACCCCCACCTACCTACCCCGTTCCCGTTTTTCGTTCTGTCAGCTATCATTCCAATAAACCAGAAATCCTTAATGCCCATTAAGTGAGTCTGTGTCTTATTGCGGAGCGAGGCTGGCCCTGACATAAAAACGGGAACCCCAAAAAATTTTTTTTCCACCTGGCACCTATCCAACTCGTTTGTGAGGGACCCAGCCAGGCATGGAGAACCAGGAACCGAGGAGGCGCAACCCTTCGGCGCCCGGCGACGAAGCCCCGCTCTCGCAGGGCGGGATGCAGCTGAGGTCCGGGCGATGCAACGCCCCGGTAGGTATGGAACTCAGCTGGGGGGAAGCAGCGGGGGAGGGACCCACCCCGGTGCCCCGGAGCCCGCGAGGCACCGGGGGCGAGACGAGGGGACCCTCTCCAAGCTTACAGGCAACCCCGACGGAGGCGCGAGACGAACCGCCACCCTGGGCGCTCGAAGGCGAGGGCGCGCCTGGCACCGCGGCGGGATCGAGGGACGACCCGTCCTCTACCTCAGCCAACGGCGAGGGCGAGCGGAGCGGCGAAAACCCCGGCGGGACGCCAGGGATGGCAGAGAGGCTCGGCGCGTTGGAGGAGGGGATGCAGGCGGTGCGGCAGATGCTCCAACAGCTGACGGTGGCACAGGGACCCCGCGACGGAGGAGGCGCAGAGGCAACCCCGGTCGAAAGGCGGCAGGGCGAGTGGGACGGCGGCGACGGCGGAACCCGACCCAAGGAGCCCAACCGACGACCTGAGGCGCACCGGGAGGCGAGGCGGGGTGGAGACCCAGCGGATGGCGGCGACCACGGCGGGACCCGACCCCAGGAGGCCACCCAACGAGCGGAGGCGCGCCCGGACGTGAGACGGCGGGACAACCTCGGCGGCGGCGGCGTCCGGCCCCAGGAGCCCACCCCACGACGGGAGATGCGCCAGGCTGAGAGGCGGAGGGACGACCAAGCGGGCGGCGACGGCGACGGCGGAGCCTGGATCCAGGAGCCCGAACGAGGGAGAACCCCCCGCCCTCCCCCCCGAGCGACGGGACGAGTACCTTGCGAGGAGACCCAGAGAGAGGCACCAATGCCGCAAGAGAACCGGAGACACCCCGACCCGCAGCAGCTCCGGCAAAACCCGAGGCACGACGCAGAGGGGGCCAGGAGCCAGACCAGGGCACCCGCCAAAGACTTTGGCATAAAGTTCGATGGGGACCCCTCGAAACTTTCCTTCTTTTTAACTAACGCGAGGTACTACCTCGAAGAATGGGGTCCCTGTTTTAGAACTGAGCGGGGCAAAATCAATGCCCTGGCTATAAAACTAAAAGGGCGGGCCGCCGATTGGTACGTCCAATTGTGCCAATCCGGCGCCCGGGCGCTGCAGGACAGCACTGAATTCCTGCAGGCACTAGAAAGGCACTTCAGGGACCCCCTGGAGCAAGAAAAGGCAAAAAGGGCGCTAGAGACACTTAGACAAAGCCCGCGCTCCGTGGCTGAGTATGCCATGGAGTTCCAAGCCCTAGCCGGAAAAGTAGACACGTGGTCTCAATCGACACTGATTGAGAAGTTCAAACATGGACTCAACTTAAACGTCCTCCGGTGGGCACTTGGCCGCGACAACCCCAGCTCCCTCACGGGGTGGATCCAGCTGGCAGCGGAAGCGGAGAACGCCCACGACACGTTCCTCCACGCAAGGAGGGAAACGCAACAGATGGCGACAGCGCGACCCCCACGCACCAGCGCAAGGCAGGTGAGGGCAAGACCCCAACCCTGGAGGGAGGAACGGGACAGACGTTTCGCAAAAGGGCAATGTTTCACGTGCGGCAGGGAAGACCACAAAGCAGCCGCATGCCCCAAAACGACGCCCAGAGAGAGCCCAAGGAGGGCACAAACAGTACCAACCCCAGCGCCGAGAAAGCGACCAGCAGCAAAGGGGGAGTACCGACGCAGACACGACCCCTACAGTTCGGAGGGGGAGGACAGCAACCCAGATGAGGCGGCGGGAAACGACAACCACCTGGCCTAAGGGGCGCCGAAGGACAGGTGGAGAACACTGACAGGCGCTTCGACAAAGGGGTGAGTGAGGAATGCCCCACCCTCTACGTCCGTGTCACCCTCACCCATCGAAATAAAACCGAAAAGGTCTGGGCACTCATTGATTCAGGTTGCTCCAAAAGCCTCATGCACCCTGACCTGGCAGCCGCACTCGACCTCCGCTGCTATCCACTTCAGCACCATTTGGTGTTCTCGCAGCTAGATGGATCTGCAGCGGGAGGGGGCCCGGTCACCCAATACACCGGAAAAACCGCGCTACGGCTCGGCAGCCACGAGGAAAAATTGGCTTTCATCGTGGCACCGGTGGGGCAACCCCGACTCATACTGGGGATTCCATGGCTCGTGCAGCAAAACCCAGTCATCAATTGGAGAACCAGAGAGATTAAGTTTGCTGACGGGCGCTACCAAGCACCGTCAGGGGACAAGGTTCCCCGAGCAGCCATGGGGGGGGCGACGACGACTGCAGAACACACAGAGACAGCTCTGCCAGAGGGACTGCCAGCCAAATACGGGGAGTTCGCCGATGTTTTCGGTGAGAAAGAGGCGGACAAACTCCCCCCCCACAGAAAGACGGACTGTACCATTGAACTGGTCCCGGGGGTACCCCTACCCAAACCAAAAATATATGCTATGACCCAGCGAGAGCTAGCTACGTTAAGGGACTTCATAGACAAAAATCTGGCGAGGGGTTTCATTGAGCCAGCGAACTCTCCAGTGGGAGCGCCAGTCCTCTTTCGCGAGAAAAAGGATGGGACATTGCGGCTCTGTACAGACTACCGCGGGTTAAACGCAGCAAGCATTTCAAATAAATACCCCTTACCCTTAATAAAGGACATTTTGTCCCACTTGGTGAAGGGTAAGGTATTCTCCAAACTGGACATAAGGGAAGCCTACTACCGCATACGGATAAGGGAGGGGGATGAGTGGAAGACTGCTTTCAATTGCCCACTGGGGGCGTTTCAATATAAAGTACTCCCTTTCGGATTGGCGGGGGCACCGGGGGTATTCATGCAGTTAATTAATGAGGTCCTGCGTGACCACCTTTTTAAGGGGGTTTTGGTTTATCTGGATGATGTATTGATCTACACAGAAACAGAACGTGAGCACGAACGCTTGGTAAAGGACGTGCTCAAGAAACTTCGCAAGGCAGAGCTGTTTATAAAGCTCTCCAAGTGCGAGTTTCACAAAAAACAAATTGACTACCTAGGGTATAGGATTTCTGCTAAAGGGATAGAAATGGACCCCAGCAAGGTCCAAGCCATCCTGGCGTGGGAACGCCCACGCACAAGGAGACAGCTGCAAAGCCTCCTGGGATTCACTAATTTCTACAGGGGGTTCACGCCCAGGCTGGCAGAGACTATATTGCCTCTAACTAACCTGCTAAAAACTAAGGGCTTGGGGGACACGCGCAAATCGAGGAACCCGGGGGCGCTACTGAATTGGACAGCTGACTGTCAAACGGCTTTCGAGAGACTGAAAACCCTTTTCACAGCTGAGCCAGTGCTACAGCACCCCGACCCCTCCAAGCCTTTTGTGGTGCAAGCAGATGCCTCCGATTTCGCCATCGGAGCCATCCTGCTCCAAAAGGACTCCGACAACCACCTAAAGCCCTGCGCCTACCTTTCCCGCAAATTCTCCGAGACGGAGCGGAGATGGCACGTATGGGAAAAGGAGGCGTTTGCAGTAAAAACAGCCTTGGAAACGTGGCGACACCTGCTGGAGGGGGCCTCCTGCCCTTTCGAGGTGTGGACGGACCACAAGAACCTGGAGGCACTCAGCACGCCAAAACGGCTCAGCCCGAAGCAGGTGCGATGGGCTCAGTTTTTCAGCCGGTTTAATTTCACGCTGAAATTCATACCGGGCAAGAAAAACTTCTTGGCAGACGCCCTCTCCCGACGACCACAGGACGACACGCAAGCCTCCGACATCGTAGGAACAGTATGGACCGAGAAACAGCTCGGCTGCCCAGCTGTCACGCGGAGCCAGACAAAGAATCAGCGCACGCCAGCACAGCGCACGCCAGCACGAACGGCGGGGAGCGATCGGAGGCGACGCTCAATTTCACCGAACTGGCAACAAAGACTCACACAAGCACTACAGCAAGATACATGGTTGCAGAATAACCAACAACATGTATCTTTCAAAGACAATCTCGCCTGGAAGGAGAAAGCTTTGTACGTGCCCGAATCACTGCGGGGAGAAATTTTACACAGAGCACACGATGACAAATCTGCAGGGCATTTTGGGTTTGTAAAAACCCTCCACCTCACAAGGAGGCAATTTTGGTGGCCAAATCTTAGAAAGGACGTAAAAGATTACGTAAGCAACTGCCCCATATGTGCTACCACCAAACGTAAAGGAGGGAAACCCCACGGGCTGTTACAGGCGGTAGCCAGCCCCTCCCGGCCATGGGAAGAAATTTCCATGGATTTCATTGTGGACCTCCCACCCAGCCAAAGAAAAACTGTGAGATGGGTGGTAAAAGACTATTTTTCGAAACAAGCACACTTCATCCCGTGCGCGACTATCCCCTCCGCACAACAGCTGGCACGTTTATTCCTAACACACATATACAGGATTCACGGCGCCCCCTACAGGTTGGTGACCGACAGAGGCACACAATTCACGTCAAAGTTTTGGCGGGAATTTTTAAAACTAATCGGAACCAAGCAAGCACTGTCCACTGCGTGGCACCCAAACACGGACGGATCAACAGAGATCCTTAACTCAACACTTGAACAGTTCCTAAGGGCATTCATAAATTATCAACAGGACAACTGGGTAGACCTACTACCTTTTGCAGAGGTGGCCTATAATAACGCAGTACACCAGAGTACTGGCCACACCCCTTTTAAGGTGGTCTATGGAAGGGACTTTGTACCGATACCAGAATTGCCGCAACCTGAAACCCTGCCCTGCTCACCAGACGATTGGGCGGCACAGCTGGCAACAACCTGGCCAGTCATCCAGACGGCTTTAGCAGACGCACAAACAACGTACAAAAAATATGCGGACAACCACAGGGCGGAGGCACCGAACTACAAAGTGGGAGATAGGGTCTACCTCTCCACTAAGTTCATAAAGACCTCACAACCATCAAAGAAATTGGCACCGAAATTCATTGGACCTTTTAAAATCATACAGGTAATCAACCCAGTTACGTTCAAACTGGAACTGCCTTACAATTTGAGACGGGTCCACCCAGTGTTTCATTGTGCACTACTGAAACCAACGAGCACATCCAAATGGCATACGGAAGAACCTCCACCCCCACCCATAATGATAGACAATCAACAACATTTTGAAGTGAAAGAAATACTGGACTCAAGAAAACAAAGAGGAACACTACAATACCTCGTGAGATGGAAACATTTCTCACACCCAGAGTGGGTCCAGGCACGACACGTCATGGCTAGTCAACTAACAAGACAGTTCCATGAGGCATACCCAGAGAAACCAGCACCATAGAACATCTTTGGGGGGGCAGTATGTCATGACCTCGTTGCAAGGCACAAAGAGCCTCACAACGTGGATCATGATCATTAAGGAAAAGGAGGAAGGAGATAATCTTTCAGGAATTAAACCAAGCACCCAAGGACACCCACACCCATGATCCCATCAGCAACTGAAAAGAGAGACGTCAGAGGAGTGGAGATGAGGAGCACATGGTGCCCCAAAGAACTCAACCGTTGCAGGAAGACAAAGAGGAGACCGGGGAAAACGCCCATACAGCCATCAAGAAGACCATCAAGGGCAATCAGGCCATTTAGGGGTGGGGAAGCCCGGGGCAATACAGGGGGGTATAAAAGGGGCACCCCCACCTACCTACCCCGTTCCCGTTTTTCGTTCTGTCAGCTATCATTCCAATAAACCAGAAATCCTTAATGCCCATTAAGTGAGTCTGTGTCTTATTGCGGAGCGAGGCTGGCCCTGACAGGAACCTTCTTGGTGTCTTCCTCCATTTGTCTGTCTCTGCAAAGAGAGGAAGGAATACAGCACAGGGTTTTCCATTTTTCCATGCATCTTTGTGAATTGTTTCAATAGAGATGTATACCTGGTAGCAGGAATAATGTCAAAACTGATAGATTAATGTGTACGGAGGATGGAAATACAGATGATGGTGCAAAAGAAATGGGAGTCCTCTCAAGGGGTCAAGGAAAAGAGAACAATCACATTGCATCCATAATAAAAGGTTTTTCAAAAACATAACAGCCTTTGAAGATTTCTTTCAAGACATGTTAGAAACAGTGGTACAACTAACATGCTCTTCCCCCAGCCATAACTCTATATGCTTGTCCCCACCTTTTAGACAGAATTACTGGGGAATGCAATTGAACTGTTCTGCGTTTACCAAGTTATCAGGTCTTGATGCTTGTGGAGCTAATTAATGGATATTGATGGCAGTAAGTGTCTTAATGTTGCAAGCACTTGTCCCCTGTAGAAGGGCAGATGGGAAAAAAACAAGCATTTCTACCAGGTAAGAAATGTTTCATTTAGTCCTGCAAAATATTCAGTCTGTTTTCTGTGCATTTATACCTTAGCCTTTCTTCCATGATGGAACTCAAAGAGGTGTGCATTTATTTTTCACATTGTTTGTCAGGAGTACAGAACGTATGGCCATGCAGATTTTATGGACATAAAGACAAAATAGTGAGAATAGGAATACTTCTACTTCACTACTGTTTCCACTCATTTCCTCCAAAGCAATTTGAAAATGACCTTTGATTGTTTTCCCTTTTACCAACTCAAAAATCCTGAGAACGAGAAGCAAAAATCAGTACAGGACATCAAGAAATGTCCTGTACTGAACTGTTAAAAATCTTGCAACAGCAGCAAAGAAAAAGAAATCCTCTCCTCCCTTCCAAGCTTTGCACACAGTTGATCCCCTGCCAAAGAGGAGTTGGAAACTGACGGCATCTTGTCAATTTTGTCCCTATTCTTTTAGGCAAAAGGGGAAGCTGCAGGGCTGTCAAATCAGAGTTCCTCTTACTGCCAAAGTGGTTGAAACTCAAGAGCTGGGAGAGGGGTGAGGCAATGGGCCACCTCCAAGCTCCATAGAGCTCCTGTGTTTCCAGTCGAACCAGATTCAAAACAGTTCCTTTTGCCCTACAGCTGAAGTGGAATTTTGCTATCAATGGTGTGGGGTGATGGGGTACAGAGCCAATCTAGGAGCAGCAGCAAAATACACACACACAACTTTCACATGGAAGTGTCTTAAAACAACATAAAACAAAAACCAACAGTGAATAAAATATTGTGGAGATATCAAAATACTTAAAAGAATTTAAAAGGCCTTCCCCACAAGGGCATCATACAGGCAGCAAGCTCACCTGTAGCAATGTGGGAATTCTGGGAGTTGAAGTCCACAGATCTTATAGTTGCTGAGGTTGAGAAACACTGGCCTAGACCAGCCTTCCCCAAACTTTTCACCCTGGAGGAACCCTCAAAATAATTTCAGGTCTCAGGGAACCCCTGCATGAACATCGCAAAAAATACAAAAACCTCACAATACAATTCACTTCTAACCTACACAATTCATGTTTTTACAAAAACAGCACCAAAGCAGCAGGCCAGCAGCTGAGTCATGGCATATAAAAATTGCCACCACTGCAAGCACCAACACTGTGTGGCACGCAAAGTTTAAAACAAGATTTTTTTTAAAAAAAACCACCACCTCTTGTGAAACCCCAGTTGAGAAAAGCTGGTCTAAACACACCAGGAAAAATCCCTTCGTGCAGTTTGGCTCCAAAGTATGTAGGGATCAGGCCTGCTGCTTTGGTGTTGTTTTTGTAAAAACATGGATTATGTAGGTTAGAAATGAATTGTGCTTTATTGTAAACTGCCCAGTCACTCTTTGAGTGAGATGGGTGGTGACTAAATTTGAAATATAAATAAATACAATCAAAAGGTTTTTATTTAACTTGGAGATCTTGCACAAAAGCAGACCCAGGGGTGCTGCTAGGCCTAGGCCACGACTCTGTAATCCAGTTCTCCCAGCCCAGCGAAGTGCAAAGAAGAGGAGAAAATCACTAAACAGCAACAGAGTAAAAAAAACAACAAGGGTGCTAGATGCCAGGAAGACCACTGCCCTCAGAACTGATGGTGCCCCTGAGCAGAGAGCAAAGATACAGGGATCGTACAGCCTGCATGATCAGCACATTGTGTAGCTGCTCCACTTGGGACCAACTAATACACTCAAACCATCTTCCAAGGCAGCTGCCCATACAATCAGTAGGACTCACCTGCCTTCACTGTGCAGTTGGGATATTCTATCCTTCATGACATCCAAATGCCTTTCAGCCTTTCGAAGCTGGTGGAGGATTTGCTGGAGCTGGTTTTCAAGGCTGCTCTTGATTTGTTTCAGCTGCTGGCTTTGGGTGCTGGCCACCAGCTGCTTCTCCTTGAGGCTCAGCAACTGAGTTTCAAGCTGAGAAAGAAGAAAAATTCAGTCAAGCCGTACAATTCTTCAACTGGCTGCAGAGGCAGAAATACAAGGAGGGCAGGGGAGTCAGGCGACCGCCTTGGGGTCTCCTTAAAAGAGAAATCTGATAGGCTTCAGCTACAGGGATAGTGGGCGAGCGCGCGCCCGCCCGCGGAGGGGGCCTAATTCACTTAGTGCTGTACTGTACGCTGGTGGAGGGAGGGAGGGAGGGAGGGAGGAGGCAAAGTTAGACGAAACGGCCGGCAACTTTCCACTCCCTCCCCAAGAGCCTCGTGTCTGCCATGAGCTGCCGCGATGCCGCCTTTTTTCCCCATCACAGCCCAGTTCAGTTCCTGCGAGCAATTGCGTGCGCAAGCCCTGAGCAGGGAATGAATGGCAAGGGAGGAGGGGTCTGGCTGCTGTCCCGGCGCTCGCGACTGCCTGTTTCTTCCCGCTCTCTTCTTCACCTTCTGAGCATCTACTTCCAGTGGTGGTGAAACAGCGGCAGGGAGGAAGCAGATATGTAATTCCCGTCTGTCCACCCTTAACAGCCGTGTTTGCCTTGGGTCCAGCGAGCCGTGCTTTGCAGATTCTTCTGCAACTGAACGCTTTAAATCTCACGGATCAGAATCTTGGCTCGAAAAAGACAGATGGCGCTCCACCCACTTGAAACAGCGTTGCCCCTCCCCTCTCTTTTTAGTAAAATGTCCCGTGCATTTAAAACCTGGGAAATGGCAAAGATTAGGTCGATCTCATCTGTTCCCACACACAAAGAAACAGTGGGAGAAGATGGAACTGTTCGATGCTGCTGGCTGTGACACAGTTAAAGACAAGAAAAATGATAAGCGACTTAATGTGAAAAATATTTGTTCTGTTGGAAATGTTGGAAATGAGCTCCCATTGGAAACAGCCCTTGACATGTCTGAAAATCCTCCAGGAAATGCTAAGGACCAAATGGCTGGGGTTTGGGAAGAGGAGGGGGTTATATTACTAATATCTGAGAATGAATATTCTTGAACTCAGCAATACATCGTTTATTTTTCTCTTATGTTGACACCTAGCAGAACTCTGTTCCATAGATAAACAGATATCTTCAGTCTCATGACCTCCCAAAGGATTGCAGTTTGCATAATTTCCAGCCAATGGAATTCTGAGTGGGCAGTTTGGGAATTATGAGGATTGCACTCCATCAGTAATAGCAGGCAGCAGATTGGAGGCAGGCAATTTATGGTCAAAGATACCAGAACTGTTTCAACAGATACCTCCTGGTGGTATTTCAACCTGTCCAAGAGGATCTAGAAGGGAGGTCTCCCTTTGGATCCCTTTGAACAACTTAGGGTTCCGCAAGAGGTCACTAGGGGTTCTCTGGGAGGTCACGATATATTTGAAAAATTATTTCAAATTCAGACTTCACATTAAAATGGTAAATTTCATTCTTTAGTTTAAGAACACCGTTAATGTGTATATACAGGCCTACCCATGAAACAAATGTAATAATTTTGTAACTTCTGGCCAATATTTGAGCCCTAATATGCAGAGGTTCCCTGAGGCCTGAACAATATTTCAAGGGTTCCTCCAGGGTCAAAAGGTTGAGAAAGGCTGCTCTGCTCTGGATCCTCACTCCAAAGGAGTGTCATCATCAGGGGCCACAAGGGAGAGCTCGCTCTGTTGCTGCCTCCTTTGGAACAACATCACTCCCAAGATCAGGCTGTCACCAACCCTGGTGCTTAATTAAAGCCATGACTGTTCCAGAAAGCATTCAGGGGTGAATGGGATTAGGCCCCTCCTACAGTAAGGTATGTTATATACTTGGGTTTGTTTGCTGTTCTTGGTGGTACAAAGGGAGAGTATTGCTTTAATCTTGTTACTGGAAAGTAGGAATGTAAGTTGCTTAGAGTCAATCATAATTAAAGCAGCTTAGAAGCCTAAGTGAATAAATATTTCATAGCAGGCTTCCAAAAGGGTGTCACCTTCTGCTTACGCTAGAAAGCAGCCACTGTTGCTGCGTAATATTGGAAGTACTTGGATGAAAACAGCAGCTTGAGAATGGTGGTTTGGTTGAACAATCCAACATGCAATAGAACCTAATTTCCAGTTTGGAATAGAGGACACGCTTCCAGGAGGTGGCGCTGCTTCCACTGCGAGAAATAAATTGCCATTATTCTGGATGCCTACATAAAGTAGATTTCATCTTAAAGTCAGAAAATGCCACCCTGCTGCGAAAGACTGAAGATGTGATTGCAATCATATGCTCTTGCTTACTTCATGTCACACTGATATTTTACCTCTTTTTGAACAATGAAGGAATGCTGGATTTCCTGTTCTCTGACATCCAATTCTTCCTGCATCTCCATGTAATGCAGCTGGCTCCTGGCTTTACCCTGCAATAGTAAATTGTAATAAAACTATAACGTTGCAAAACACCAACAACAACCCTAAATTGGTAAATGCATTTCCATACATGTGGCTTGTCTTCATTTAATTCAGACTATAAGTGGGGCCTGCAAGAAAAGGTTGCCCTATGGCTTTGGAGTAATTGTCATTCAGGTTTCTAGACAGACTGGCAGCCTATCATAATACTTTTCCAGGATATTTTATTCTATTCCCACCCACCCTCTTTTTGTGTTCTAGTACAACAATCAGTCCATCCCTTGCCCTATGCTCGTAGTTCTGTCTATGAATTTCACTGTTAGGTCCCTTATCGCAAAATACTTTTAGAATGTTTGGAGTTCTCCACTGATTCTTCCCTATTATGCATGGATAGTGCCATTGTGTCAATATAAGGATACACATAGGTTATCTATTCATTAATCAGTAAGCATATAGGATGATGTAAATAAATCCTACAGTAGCTAAAATGTGTATGTAATGTTTCATTTCAACACCAATGCACAAAGAATTCCACATTTTTATTTTCTTAGTGTGATAAATTCATCTTGAATTTACTCTAAGAATGGTGTAGAACCAACATTTGCCATAACAATAAGGAATGTTGAAAGTGGAAGGCCAGAATTACGAAGCAGCATAGACCAGTCTTCTTTGATCAGGTTCCTGCCTGCATTATAGCGCCCGCAGTCCCTTCCGTTCTCTGCACTGGCTGGAGCTTCATTTAAGTAATGAAATCTAAAATGCTGGAAGGCAGCAGGTAGCCTACTCAGGATATATTCCAGAAAATAAATAGAAGGGTGAGAAAAACTTGTAGCTTCTGCATTTACCTGCTAATTTCTGTCAGAGGATTAAGAGTATTATATACTGTATACTCTGTGCTCCCTTTCTTTCTATTATAATTTTGAAGGAAAAAGAAAGAAAGAAAATAATACACAAATACAGATTTAAAAGAATGTAGAAAACATAGGGAAAAGAGTGGGGGGGGGACCCTGTAAGCAACATAATACAGGTAGATAAGTAACAAGTCTGTGTCTCCTCTCAAGGAACATGGCTGCTTTAGCTAGAAGATAAGGAGCTGGTTATAGTCCTTATATTTTCACTACTTCAGGCTGGGTCAGCTGAAATATGAATGACTATTTCAGAGTAACAGAAAGACTGCTGTGTTTCTGTACTGCATCTTCCTACAGAAGAGATGGAACCCGTAGTCCAGTGTTTCTCAACCCTGGCAACTTTAAGATAGGTGGACTTCAACTCCCAGAGATGAAGTCCACCTATCTTAAAGTTGCCAAGGTTGAGAAATGCTGCCGTAGTCTCTTAGACATTGCAAATTGAAGCCCCTGTCATCTCACCCCCTTGCATGTTGGGAATTGCTACTCCGTCTCCACCCTGTTCTTTTCTGCTAAAGAAGTGTGAAGTTTTTAAATATTAAACCTTAAAATAAACAAATTTTCTAACATACAACCAGTGCTTCTAAAGTAGAGGCAACTCACCTCTGAGTGCCTTTCTGGAGAAGGATACTTACTTGTCCTCAACCTTTTGGATTATGGGTGCTTGGATCCCACTTTTCCTAGACCTCTAATATTGTTCATTTATTTACAGTTTTTATAACCCCAATCAAAAGACTCTGGATGGGTTACCACAGAGTAAAAATATAAAATTGTATACAAATATAAACCAACCCACTAACCCCAAGATCGACATTGTTAACAATGAAATAAGATTGAAGACTTGGAGGAATAGAATCATGTTAAATAATCATGTTATTTTCAAAATGCCTTGGAGGGAAGGAGCTTTACAAACCTCTGGAGGTAAGGAATTCCAAAATGACTGCCACAGAGAAGGCCTGGTATCTCATCCATGTCCCCTAAATTCTAATAGGCCTTCCTGAGATGTCCTCACTGGACAAGCAGATTCACTTCTGCTTTTGTAGAACAGGAAGATGAAACATACCCTTCCCCCAATGATTACATAGGAAAATAATCTCACATTATGATGTTGCAGGTAAATCTGCTCCAAGTTATTGAGAAAGGGCAGACTTTCAAAAAAGGGAACCTCACAAATCCTGGGAATTGACATGGCCCAACTGGGAACCTACCTCATTCTGCAGCTTTTGTTTCTCCTTCTCAATTTGCTGCTCCATTTCCTCATATAGCTTCTGCACCTTCTTATTGTGATCAGAAATTTGTCTAGCAGAGGGCCAATAAAAAGGTGTTAAGGGAGATTTATGCACATGAGGAGGCCTGCTCTTCAACTATTACTATACTCATTCATGCTCAATCTGCTCTGTAACTAATTTTATGGTAGGACCGTTCTGTAACAGATATACTAGCATAGCCTCGCCAGTTCCCTTAAAGTAGACCAGTGGCCACTGGCATACCCACTACTTCTTCTACTCCTATTTCTTATATTTGGGGGGATTTTCCAAAGCAGCCTTTCCCACTATAATGGTCTCAGCTATGTTGGGATTATAACTCGCAGATGCTGCAACAGTTCTGGAGAGATCTGGCTTAGGGAAGGGTACCTTAAAGACACAAAATTGTCCCTGGAGTCTCTATTTGACGCTCTTTCATTTTTCATGTTAAAACTGGAGGTTCCTATAGTGCTGATGTGGAAAAACAGTAGATCTCATGACAAATCTGACCTCTGAACCATTTGCAGTGATCAGTAATGACTTCTAATTCCCAATTATTTTCTTCCCTCAGCTTCACCCAATTATACAGTTTAAATGAAGAAAACCTGGCACACGACATTCTGATACACAAAACCAATATCTGAATTCAGAATTCTCTCATCCCAAGTGTATGTGCTGACTTCACATAACATACTAAGCCAAACCTAGAGAAACAATGCTATGGCTCAGAGCAGTATCTGAATTCAGCAATTACAGTATGCATTAACTCTGCTAATTGTGGCTTATCCCACAAACCATAGTTCAGCAAAATATTCAGGATTTGTGAACCCAGGCTTTGTCCCTTGATAAAAAGATCTTAGAAGCTAAAATGCCTACCGTCTTCTAATGTAGGCATGGTTCATACATTGCAAAAAGCAATGGTTATTTTTAACAAGTCACAGTGGTTGTAACATGCTATGCCATAAGATATGGTTTACAAATCTCATGACTATATTTTGCATATTGCATTGGTCACCAACAAATCAACTAACTACAGGTAGTCCTTGCTTAACAACCATTCGTTTAGTAATGGCTCAGACTTACAATGGTGTTGAAAAATCCGACTTACGACTGGTCCTCACACTTACAACCATTTCCATGTCCCCGCGGTCAAGTTATCATGATTTGGACACTTGGCAACCGGTTCACATTTATGACAATCACGGCGTCCCATGGTCGCCATTTTCGACCTTTCTGACTAGCTTCTGGCAAGCAAAATCAACGGGGGACCACATGATTCACTTAATGACCATGTGGTTTGCTTAATGCCTGTGGTGATTCACTTAACGATCGCCACAAAAAAGGTCATAAAATTGGGTTGGGTTCACTTAGCAACCAAAATTCTGGTCCCAATTGTGGTTGTTAAGTGAGGACTATCTGTAGTATGTTATGTAATTCAGCTACTGAGTCCTTAGTTTACTTTCTTCCCTTACAGTTCCATAGACACTTTTCCTGGAATTGTGTTGTTTTCCCATTTCGAAAATCTATGTTAATGAAAATGCTTCCCATATTTCCATTTCTATACTGTGACCTACATTTTCAGTAGTAACTGTATCTTCTCTTTTTCATGCTTAGCTTCCTTGATCAAGTGTGTCATTTTAGCCAAGAACTCCTTCAGATTTCCCAGCAGATGTGGTTCTGCCTCCCAGAGCTGCACCCAGATCTTCCAGATTTCTGACTCGCTATACAAGAAGAGAGTTTATTGCTTTTTGGTGAGTATTCTGGTGCAGTTGTTTTTATTCTTTTAGCTTGTTCTAGTTCTAGTTGGACATGGACAAATCAGCATGGAAATGTGCATTAAGGCTGAAAAGTTCCTATTGCCAAAGCTGAAGTATCCATATCTTCATACAAATTGTCTTCGAAGTGACTCATTTACAGGTAAATCATAAAAGATCTTGGGTAAATAAGGTATTACTGTATATATGCCAACTTGATTTCTATCACATGAATCAACAAGTGTTATGCTTGCTGCTGGTAGTTGGTGTTCCACATAGTTGGAGATACCAGCCTGCAAAATATGCTGTAAAGACACATAAATACCTAGTGATAGATGGTAGGATGACATACAGAAACAAAAAAAAAGATTTCTACCTGTGCTAAATCAAGCAGATGAAACTAATTTGCTGGAAAATCAGGAGCAGATTTTGTATCTAACTTTGATTGGTGGAACTTGGGAGTTCTAGTAAATAAATAAATAGGTGCCGTATGTCTTAAGTCTGCCTATCCTTCCTATAGTGGGCCTTTGTTCCCTGTGATGTTTTTGTTCTTGAGGTGCTCAGGGAAATTTAATTTTTCATCTTCTTTAGCTAAAATTGCACCACCAACGCCCAGTGTTTTGCCATTAAATTTCAAGGGCACAATCAGGGAATTTATAGGGGACCTTTAAAATGGATGGGGGTGAGATACTCATCAGCCAACTCCACTATAAAGCTTACATGATTACTCTTTGCTGATCTCACCTTCTACCTTTGAGGCCCTTATATTAATTTAACTTTTGTATTTGTATCAAATCCATTTCTCTTTCACCAGTTCCCATTCTGCTTCCATTTATCAGTGAGAGTCAGTATGAAACAGGTGTAAGCTTATCATATTGGCCTTACTCTTCAAAGACATTATCAGCTCCCAATTGGTTTATGAAAGCCTCAAAACTTTTTTTCTCCTCAATATTAACTTCCTCCAGAGACAGGTTTGAAGTTGCCTTCATCAAAGCTGTCTTCCTCTTGTCTTTTTTATCAAGATCTTGAGTTCAGAAAATGCCCTGCAAACAAACAAATGAAATCATGCCACATACTCATTTGCATTTCATGTCCATGAAATTATCAGCTCAACCCAAAGGAAATATTATCTTCCACCTTACTAACATAATTGGAGTATACCAAAGAAAGTAGTTTATAGCTGTGTTCATATAGCATGGTAAATCTCTTTTCCCCAGAATTCTGGTTTACTGTGAATAAGTGGGTGTGCTGATGTCTAATACTCAATTGCTGTCCTTGGCTCCTCCTGCCAGAACATGCCCTTCTTGAATGGACTCTGAATTTCCAGAGTGTTTTCCAAACAGACAATTCTCTGTCCTACCAACCAAAAGGCTTGGAGCAGCTATTTTATCTGTTTCTCCTAATGGATATCAGTGGGGGATGACTTAATGGGAAGCATAAAAGAAGTGTGCAAATCAAAGACAATGCTGATAATGTCATCTAGAACTTTCTCCCCATATTTCATGACTGGGGCAGAGCAATTGTTTGAATAAAATAGCCAGATAAAGTTCAGCTCCACTGTCAGGCATGGAAATTAGACTGGGTAACTAGTTGGGCAGGTCAGTATTTCTCACCCAAGCTATCTCACAGAGATATTCTCATGGGGAAAAAAATAGAGGGAGGAGTACTTCATAAGCTGCCTGGAGCTCCTGGAGAAAGGCTGGATGCAGATCTAATACGTACATATGGAAAGCATGATCCAAAAGCATTCTTTCACAGTTGAAGTCTGAGATGGTTACTCAGCTGTAAGTCCAACTGAATTCAATGAGGCTTACTCCCAAAGGAGTTTGCAAAAGATTAACATGGCCAGCCCTGTTAGTGTAAGACTGAACTAAGGCATATTAAGTCCCCCAATGAATTCTTCAATAGTTAGATAGCTCTTGACATCATCAAGGCCACCAAAGAGATGTTCCAGGCTAGCTCTTTTGTGCTCCAAAGTAACTCAGCTTCCTGTTTCTGAAAACAATACAAACATATGCAGCATTAGGCATGACAGAAATCTCTGCTCAATCAGCTAGTAAACAGGTTGCTGGATCATTCCTTTTACTGCTTTCCATCAACTTCCAGGTTTTGCTCTGGGCAACAAATGTCTGTAACAGTGAGCCCTCTGTTTAATTTGCTTACCTTGTCTTCATTTTTATGTAAGATTGCTTTGTTGCAATATTTATAATGTATTTATTATAAATTCTAGTATTTTAACTGTTGCGTGGT
This sequence comes from Candoia aspera, assembly GCF_035149785.1. Classification (NCBI taxonomy): domain Eukaryota; kingdom Metazoa; phylum Chordata; class Lepidosauria; order Squamata; family Candoiidae; genus Candoia; species Candoia aspera. Next base: position 51,534,088 of record NC_086155.1, on the reverse strand, counting down.
ACCCTGAATAATGCATTCACACTGAAAGAGAAAGCTATACATTATAAATAACAACTAACATCAAATGGGAGGGGATAGGAGCTTCTCTCTCTCCTCTAAGGCCATCTCTACTAAGACAAAATGGATGAAGAGTGGCCCGGGGTGACACAAGAGAACTGACTTTAGGATTTTTGTCAAGCTTTGCCTATTCACAATTAAACTATGTTACCTCTGTCACACCAAAACAGAGTAACTAAATCATCACTTTACCTGCATACCAGATTGTGTAGTGTAAAATTTACTTGTTTTCATCAGTCCCAATTCTTTTCCATAACTTCAGAGTTAAATCACTCTTCCCCTGAGATGGAATATATTTGTGGGTTTTCATAGGGGCTCCTTGCTTGCTCCCAGGGACTAAGCCTAAATGTTCTGCCTTTAGCAGACATTCTCTACTTGTACACGGCTAACAACTTGGCTGGGTGAGAAAGGCATTTATTCTTAATCTTGTTTACATCCTCAGTAGGCTTTATTTTGATACATTGCCCAGTATTAATATTTAATTGCATAAACTTTTCACTCACAAACTTTTGCACAACACACTAAGCCTTGGTTAATTGAATCATAGTTTATACAACACACTGAACCATAAATTAATTGTATCAGCTGGCTGAGTTCAGACAATTCTGAACCTCAATCTGGACAATCATGTTTTATTTTAGGGCAGTGTTTCTCAGCCTCAGCAACTTCAAGATCTGTGGACTTCAACTCCCAGAATTCCACAGCAAGGACTGGTCTAGGGTATTGTATAAATCCAAGCATGCTTAACCAGTCAAAGTGGGTTGTTCCAGATGTAGAGTATCAGTGCATTTGCTAACCAAGACATATTTCTAAATTAAACCCATTCACAGGCTATTGGAATTAGAACCAGGAACCCAAACATTTACATAAGTACTCCAGCTGTTCAGTCTGTCCATGTGGATGGTGGTCAGAACATTTCCTGAACTAGTAAACATTCCTAGGTTGTGAAGTGACTGGCTACCTAAGGCTGCCCATTAGGTCTCCTGCACCTGGAAAGAGGAAAAAATATTTCATATGAGTGGAGTATTTTCTTAAGCAACTATGTTCATAATCTCTGATTTCTAACTTCCTGGTTCTAACTTGGCTGTTACCGAGTGCAAAGCTCAGGCAATAGATCAACAATATTTATAGCCCGCAGACATTTTTATTTTCCTTCCTACCCATAAAATTATTTGTGGCTTATAACAAAATAGAATAAAATATATTTAAAATATACAGCTGCCAGGTGTGGAGGGGCCATAGTATGTGTTTAGTTTGCAGAAGGTTCCATGTTCTGTGCCCAGCATTTCTAGTTAGAAGATCAAGAACTCCAGGAAGGCTACTCTCTCTCCTACCATTTTTAGGGAAGAAACATAAACACTGTGAAGTAAGCTATAAAACACGGTTAACCTAGTTTTTGAAAGCAAAACTAAATTCTCAAGAATCCACGTTCTGGCCCCAATCCCATGCAACATACTGTCAGCTCATTAGCATCACCCACTCTGCAGCCCACCTTCACCTCTCTCTCAAAAGTGCTGTTACCAGTTGAATCCTAATGAGCAATGCAAAGAGTCTGGCCTGATACAAAGTCCACATTTACAAATACGTTCTACATGAGTTTATACATATGTATTTTTTTTTCCTGCATTGGCTGCTGGGGATTTTGGACTAACTGTACTCCAAAATCGTGTGCTGATACCCCTTTGGGGAAATCTTCTCTAGGAACTACATCTCCTTGTCTCTCATAGGCAGTGTGTGCTTTTAGCAACTGCCTGATGACATTCAGTATGTGAAGAGGCACAGTAAGGAAAAGCTCTTCCAGCAGCTGACAAGCAACTCTTGGCTTCTGTTTCTGGAAGCAACTAGCATTCAGAGACTGGATTTGCAGATACTAAGCCATAGTTTGTTAGCTGGGTCCATTCATAATGCTAAGTCATAAACCAGGGTTTCCAAACTATACAGTAGCTGAGTTTATACGACATGCTAAACCAAAACCAGACAAAACACACTATGGCTTAGAGTGATCTGTGAATCCAGACATAATTTCCACGGCTAAAATAAAATCTAGCTTCAAAATGAAAAAAAGCCTTCTTAGCCAAGTTAGAGATGAGGCATAACCTGGAGTTAAACCGTGGCTGAACTCTTAAGAAAACTTACCAGTCAATAAAAAAACAAGGAGTTTCAGGTGCTCTGCCATGCAGGATCCGTCCACTGAATGAGATGGTTCCCTTATTTTTCAAGCGGAAGTTGGTGCAATGGCAGAGTAAGGGGGAGGTTTCAGCTGCTGCTTCATTTCACCAGCTCCTCTGAACCATCAGCTTGTCATTTTCCTTCTTGCTCAACCTCCTTCTGGTTTAGCTAGAAAAGGGCTGTCCCCCATCCTTTTTTTTTTAAGGCTTAGGCAGCATTTGGCTTCAAGGCAGTGTTTCTCAACCTTAGCCACTCTAAGATGTGTGGACTTCAACTCCCCATGCTGGCTGGGGAATTCTGGGAGTTGAGGCCCACACATCTTAGAGCAGCTAAGGTTGAGAAACACTGCTTTAAGGACATGCTAGAGACTGCACATCACAGAGCCGGGAGAACACCTAAAATTGATTTTGTTTCTTTTGCATGTAATTCAGATTAAATACAGTTAAGATTATTTCCCATTTGTGTATGTTTGTAGGTATTCTTACATTAAATTAAATATTACATTTGATAACTTTTGGCATTCTCTGAGGACATACCTAAGATTCTCAGAGACCATTTGTGCTACTGGCATATATTGTATTTCTCAACATACCTTTCGGGAATTGGACTTACTTTCCACATTTAATGCAAGTTTAGAAATTTGTTACAAAGTGAGTTTTGTGCTAAATGTAAGACAGGATCCCAAAATGAAATTCCTTTTCAAATCAGACTTCCGGTTGATAGCCATGGTGGGATGACTTTACAATGAAGATCCATGCAGGATCCTGGCTGCCAAAATGCTCTCCAGATTGAGAAATCTTTGAGATAGCCCACATGACTCCATACAGCTGCTCCTCATGAGTAAACCACAGGAATTGTTTTGCGATTTGCCTATGGGATGAGTGGCTGGGAGTTGAGGGAGGAACCATCTTTGCTCACAGTAGTTAAGACAGCCTTTTAAAGGACAATAAGCTCAACTGAACTTCACTTCTTAATCACTTTGGATTTGTTTTTTTTTCCTGCTGCCTTAAAAGGATTAAGACCCCACAGAATCGCAAATTATACTGTATTCGCTAGGTGAGTCACCTATTCCTTAGAGAAAGAACGTTTAAATGTGATTTTCAAAAGCTTTTGAAAAATATTACTTTTTGGATTAAACAACAAGAGGGCGCTCAGAATATGGACTTTAGAAAGATTAATGGATTAAGGGCTCAGATGATCTTGGAATTATAATTTTAAATGCCCACAAAGAGCTTTGAATTAATTAGAAGAAAATTTTCCTTGGGAAAATGGTAATTGCTTTGAGCTTTTTCATGATAAGGGGACTTTGAAGGTTGGGCACTAGAGGAAGCTAGAGGATAAAGGATAACGAAAATGGAGCAGAAATCTATAATACAAACCTGGGAATATTTGTCTGCTACATTTTTTGACAAAATAGAGCATGTTATAATGGAATTATAGAACAAGAAGAAGTTGCAATGGATGATTTTGAAATTATTTTGAAGAGGGACAAGTAATAAGATATGGAGAAAGATATGGACACACAAATGGAACTGATGGATGACCTATATCCAAAAGGAGATATGCAGATATTGAATCAAGAAACTGACTTGGATAATTTTTTTTTACTGAATGTACAAAAGAGCTCTGTTAAGGTTTTGAAGGACTTCATCAGAAGTGATAAACAAAAGGACAAACTTTACTTATCGGATATACAAAAGAAATATTTTAAAGTTCTGAAAGATTTTTGACTTGAAACACAGATAACAGAAAACTAGCTCTGGGACTCTTTTTGAAGGGGGTAAAAGATATTTTTAAAAACTTAGGGAAGGAATACAAGGTTGGCTTATTTGACCAGGGCTAAAGAAGAATACTAGTTACACCTGGTTGCCCTTACTGGACTTTTGATGATAAAGAACGACTGACAAAGCATTTGGATTTTTTTTTTTCTTCAATAGATGAGGTATGAAGTGAAGAGAGATTATATTGTATTTAGAGATAGTGATTAGTTATTAAGATTGTTTTTGCCTGCTGGGATGAAGGGGGAAGCTACTTTTTTCTTTTTCTATTTTTCCTTTTCTTTTTACACTATTTATTTTTTTGTATTGGCTTTTATCCTTTTCATTTATAACCCTTAATAAAATTATTTGAAATACCTTTTCAAATCAACTTTGCAGAATAAATAATGGCAACAACTTATCACAAATTCATGTCGACCTCTGTTCATGCAACTGTGATTGAAGTAGAAATGTATTATTTCAATACTATGTAATATATAGAAATATATTGTGTTGAACGTAAAGTATTTCCTATGCAAAGATACAGCCTTGGATTTCTGTGGTGGAGGGATGTTTGTTTTAATCTAAGCTGGTCTGAGATGGCAGCCAAGAGCAATTTCTTTATTCAGGTGAATTGCTGTTTTTCCTAAAAATACCTAACTGGGTGATAGCCTGCTTCCCTTTCTGTCACACCATTGACTGTAAATGTATATTGATTAGCCATTATTAACTGGCACATTTTAGCAAGTAATGGTGCCTTTGAACCAATGTGTGCACTACTTATCTCATACTAAGTTAAGACATAGGCACAGGATGTCACAATCAAAAAGTTGACCTGGATAGAAGCCATAAAATTGAATTGCACCCTAATAACATCCTACAAAATTCAAGGATGTATTATCAGTTAAACATTCTAAAGGATCAACATAATTACAGACCCAAGCTCCTGATTTTTTTAACCTAATTCATAGCTTATGTGGGAAAAGCACTTCACATATTGCAGGATAGTAACTATGGACTTTTGTATTTTATCAAGAACACATTTTGTATTAATTTTTTTCCAAGCAGGATTTGTTAAGTGCTTCTAGATTATGCCATGAAAGATACAGAAATCTCATACAAATGTTCTCTGTGTTCAAATCTTACTTGTATAGAAACCAATCAGTTGTACTTCCATTTCTTAAACTTTCCCCAATATCACTGTTTCCTAGGTTCATATATTTACTAATTACAACAGATTGTTTTGGCTTAGTGTATGGATCTCAGCCACTATAATTTATGGTTCAGTGTCCACATGTGAACTCAGATAACGGTGGCCTATTCAATAAACCACAGTTAAGCAAACCATGTCCCAATCTATTAGAATCACAACAATGGAAGAGGCTGTGCTTGATATAACGGCTGTTTTCACATAGCACTTACCCATGGTTAACTGAGCCATGGTTTACTCACTTAAATGAATTTTCCAGGTTAGCAAACACAGTGAACCACAAACTACACAAGCTGAGTTCACATAATGCTAGGTTTAAAGGAGATTGGCTAGTCTGTAATTCAGTGAACTGTTCAAACACAGCCAATAATCAATTCTCTTCATTTTTTAAAAATCTTTATTCCTTTCCCTAACTCCTGTCCTCCTTTCTTTAAGTTCCCAGTTCTCAGTCTGCTTGCTCTTTAGACATGGTTTCTATGTCTGGTTCTTTTTTTACTTTCCTGTAATTCCTAGGAACTGCTTGCGCTGATTTTTTGCCTATTCAATTTCTAGCCCCCCGAGGATTTTCCCATCTAAAGCTGTATCATTTCTAAACTGAAGTTGCACATCATGTACTAATATTTTAGGACTTTCACCAGAAGCTAGAATGTTCATAACTATTCCATGAAATACTGCATTCATTTAGCACTATCAGGACACTTTAGAATAGAAATTGCTAGAGCCTTGTGTGGCACAGAGTGGTAGGGGGCAGTATTGCAACCAAAACTCTCCCCACAACCAGAATTTGATCCCAGCGGAATCTGGATCTCGGGTAGCCGGCTCAGGTGGACTCAGCCTTCCATTCTTCCAAGGTTGATAAAATGAGTACCCAGCTTGCTGGGGAAGGCAATGGCAAACCACCCCGCTATAGTCTGCCAGGAAAACATGAAAGAGGTGTGTCTCCAAAGGGTCAGGCATGACTCAGTGCTTGCACAGGGGACCTTTCACCACACCACAGCCTAAGGAAAGAAGAAACTCTGCCATGGGTTCATGATAATGTATCCAATATCTCTTTGGTAGAAAGGACACATCCGCAGTACTGGTGTCTTCATTACCTGAGAAAGGAGTGAGTGGAAGATTTGGAACTTTTACTAGATGTTGATGTATCTTCCAGTAGATGGCTAAAGATTTGTAACTGTTTAAATTATTCTCTACACACTAAATTATGCTGTTAAATTACAAGAAGCTTGGGCTAATGGAGGAGCATTTCTGCAGAAGGACTGCACCTAGTATTACCCTTCGATCATTTTAAATGTGTCTTTCTCTCAGGATCAGATTTTCAAAGAACCTTGGTACATATATACTATAAGCCTGAGTTTACCAGCCTCTGCAGTTGTGGTGGGTAGGAATTCTAACAGCCCCCTGTCCACAGACTTGTCTCACTTTCCTTTATGGTACAGTAGAAGTAACAGTATAATCCTCTTTACCTCGTAAAACTCTCTAGTGCTAATTTTAAAAGCCTATCAAACATCACTGGATATAGCATCCATTTGCTCAATTGAAGCATGCAAGAAATTCATGCCAAAGTGTTGTTCCATTATGAAGTGGCTTTATTTTACACCCTACACTTAGTCAGTTCAGCAGCATTATATTCACAAACAACCGGAGTAATGCTCAAGGGTCCCAGCATTATCCTGAATGTAAAAGTGCAACTGTCAAAGTGGCCAAACATGTCTATAGCCGTTCTAACCAAAAAGGTCAGAAGACCCTAAGCAAACATATTACATAAAAAAGTGCTTGAAGCTGTTTTTCTGATAGGTTGGCCCATACACCATGCACTCATACACATGGCACGAACCAACATGAATCTCCAAAACCAAGCATACTTCTCCTTCATGGTTAGAACGGAATGCTTGCTTGCAAGCCACAGATTTTGAAATATTCTGTAATGTAAATATGGCTAATAGCATTTTGATTTCTGGTGCTATGCTATTTATCAACTCCGCCTTATCCCAGGGCTGCACACGACCATTCCTCTCTTAACATCTATATTCCTCACCTGCATGCTGTACTCAAAGGGAAAATTGCTGAAGGCTCACAAAGCCCGCACGTGCATCTGTGCTGTTTGTCAGTAGACCACTAGCTCGGTGCTGCCCACTGATGCTTCCTTGGCAACTCCTAGATTTCCTAACCCTGTTTTTTTTAATTTCACATCTTACAAAATTAAATAGGGGGAAGAAAACCCCATTCTACTATAAAATTATATGCTAACTTCAGCATCATCTTTATTTCTAAGAAAGCCTCTAGGTTTTAAGGTGTGCAAATGTCCAGAACAAAAGCGAGTATGCTTGGAGAGGTAGCAAAACACAGCCTAGCCAACTAAAGCAAGCAGGTGGTTTCACCTGTGCTGTGTCTGCTGCCTGGAGGCAAGGAAGAACTTTGCAGGTGTGTAATGGCCATTTTGTTGCATTTCTGGGGTTTGTGTGTAACTTGACATATGGAACTCATATTCTGCCTCTGTCTTGCCTTCAATTCTTGGCCACCCTGCTCTCTTTTGAGCCTTTGTTTGTCATTTGGAAAACAGATTTGGGAACTGAGAAAAGTGGCTTTGCATTTTGGAGTTTAAGGCCTCCAAAGGAACTTAGAAAAGTGGCTTTGCTAAACACTGCCTCTTCCCTTCTACTTGGGTTCCTAGACAACACACTTTTTACCATGACCAGCTTCCCTTCTGGAAGACTGGTGTTTTGTGACTGGCTATGCTGACACAACCGTTTTATGAATGTGCCAGCTCTTTTCCCATTAGCAGTTCTTTTGCGAGGCACTCGCAATACTTTCTCAACATTCAAAATATGCCCACCAGCCAAGGAGGTTAGGAATCCCTACCAGATGCTGATATACCATCCACATTTTCTTTGTGGTGTAAGAATTTAGTTCTACCATAAAACACATTCAGTCAAGTTAGAAATGTGGGTTCTACAAACCAGTTGCAGCTTCTGCTGACCTGATAAAAGAAGCAGTTCCCATAAAAGCACATGTTACACCACTGTAACAAAATTCTGACAATGGAACATTGACCCTACCTTATTATTACAACAAGATGGAGGTGAAGAAGCCATTGAAGATACAAGCAAAATTGCCATTAAAGAGGGGTTCTGAAGTTTTGATTATAATATAATAAGGCCTGCACTTTTGATTATAATAATATACTGCATCCAGGATTAAGATTTAGATTTTTGACAGGAAAGTGCAACAGCAAATATTTATAAAAGCCCCAAATTCCAAGCAAAAAGAAATCTGTGAATTAGATTATCTCACACTAAGTAACTAAGCTGTAGCTTTAAGTGATGTAATTGCCAGTTTGGCAATGCCTCTTATTTAAAGACAGCTCAGAGAACAGAAAGCAAGTCTGGGCCAAGTCCTTTTATCAACATCTATCACAATGTGCTATGCCACAGTGAGATAAGGCAATGGAAAGTCAAAGATTATACCTTGCTAGCACACACTGTTTTCCCTCACTAATCACTACAATGCTACATAACTGCTATGGTTTGATGCACATTTGTACATACCATAGCCACAGGTTCTTCATATTAAAAAAGACACTTGCCAGGCTTAAAAAGGAAAAAAGGACCCTTACAATATTTGTTTAAACATAATGGAGTAAAAAGAGACAGGAAGATCACAAGCCTAAGACATTATCTCATAAATATATTGATTGCTAGACCTGCAGCCACATAGTGAATCATCATATCAAGCTTTTCCTGAGGCACATAAAAGGTGACAAGTAGATGACACACAGAACAGATCTCTGCAACTAGCAGAACTTACGTTGGCCCTTTCTTGTATCCATCACACTGACCCCTACACACTTGGCCTTTAGATATGATCCCTCCCCTGGCAAGTTTATGTTTATTTAAAGGTAAAATTTTACAATATTCCATTGCACATAAAGCTCCAGTGCTACTGATGATCTAAAAAAAAATCTATATCCTTCTGAAGTGTTATACTAGTCCACTAAACAGTTTATGTAATGTAAGAGATCTCTGAGGATCTTCAGAGAAGGAGTTGTAATGCTGATTAGCTGGTCCTTCAGAATAGCCATCCTGGGTGACTTCACTGGGTGTGGTACCCAAGTAGGTCATTCCAGCTAATAGTGATGAAGACAGGTCAATATCTTCAGTCAACAGTCTACATGGATGCACTTTGCTTGCAGTGTAGTTGTCATGGCTTTGACTTATACGGGGTAGTTCTTCGTTTTGAACCGTAGAAGTCTGAAAATATCAGAAAACAATTTGACTTTTTTTTCTAAAAAGGATAAGACAGAGTGCCTAAATGGGATTCAGACATGGCAGTAAGACTGCTCACATATTTCAGAACAAACATCAGCCAAGGCCTGGCATCTGCAGAGCTGTCACAGCTTTGGTTAAATTTAATAACTTAATAGTGCAGTGTTTGCTTGTGTATACGGTCAGGAAATACATCTGAAATTACAATTTTATCATCAAATGCCAGTTTTTGATTCCTTTACTGGCATTTGGACACTATTGTCATGGAAGACATGCAACCTAATAGGTGTGGTTCAGTGGAACAAATACTCCATCTATGATCTTATGTATTTTTTTTAACCAAATACATAAAATGCTTCAGCAGGGTGTCATTATACAAGTATCTACTATGGCTAGAAATTAAAATGAATTTACTTCCACAGTTCCCAATGATGAACGAACACTATATGTGTTCAAGATTAAACACGCACACACAAAACTGACATATCACATTGTTCTTAACATCTTCTGTGGCAATTAAATATCCTCTATAACTTAAGTCAAGATACAAATGCCCAATTTTAAACATTAAGTTTTTTAACTTAGATCATGAGTTTTAAAGAATTGCAATTTGGGGTTTATGAAATTTCATTTCAGCTACAGCTTTGGATATTAACAACTCCTATATAAGTTAACCCAAAGGACAAATAGAGCTGCCCCATTCTTACCTTTAATACTTGTCTGCTTTCTTTTCAAAGACTTCGGGGAGTCAGCCTTGCAAGCTTCAAGGCCCACCTGCATTGGTCTCTCAGCCTTTGTGTGCCTCTTGATGAGTGCTGAAGAACTCCGGCTCTTTTCCCCAGCACAGCTGTTCTCCTTTGTGTGGCCCAAGAGATCTGGAGATGGCAGCATATTTAGGTGAGAGACCTTTTCCCATTTGTAATTCCCTTCCAGTGGGGTTTCTGTTTCAAAGTCAAAGTTCCACTTTTGCTGGGCTTCCTCCAGCTGGATCTTCATCAAGGACTGAAAGTCCTTCTGGAGCTGTTCATGATCAACTGGTCCAAAGAGATTTCTGCATAGTTTCCTGCTGCAGGAAGGTTGTAGGATTTTACTCTCAGAAAGAGGCATGTTTCCTATTAGGAGGAAGATAAGGAACATTTAAAAAGAGGTCACTTTTTGCCGGCAAGTCAGTAACTACATCTACTTTAAAAGCACATCAGGGTAACATTAATCATTCCAATTCAAATAACCAGAATTTGACAAAAATAGCATGATTAATTAAAGGACTGCAATGTGCCTCAAAAGAGGTAATATATCTAGGTGCCACCAGTGGCACCAGCTGAGTGTGACAGGGCTCAAATTAAGATCTCATTAGAAAACCTTAGTTGGAAAGCAAGTTGGGATGAGTGGGATTCTTTCAATATTTTGGGCACAAACCACAGAGAGCTAAAAGTCATCACCAATACCTCTAAAGGAACTGAACCGCATACAACTGTACTTACGAGATCTGCAGGGACATATTTTACCAAGAGTTCACTCTGAGAAAGAAGCATGCCAGGGAATAATTGAAGAATTAAAGGTTCTTTGGAGTAACTTTCACCAGCTCCCAAGTAGATGCTCTTTGCCCTTTGTATGCCAGCATTGTCCTTCCTAATGTTTAAACAGTTTTCAACACAGAAGAAAGTTGCCCAATAGTTATAAGTAATGAAATGCTTCCACTCCATGAAGAATTAAAGGATTTGCACAACCCAAATGTTAACTTTGTTCTCTCATGTAATCTTTTCCTTACTGGAACTGTACCACTGGGCACCAACAAAGGCAGGTACAACACAAAAGAAAGAAAGCCCTATATTTAAGACACAGCTCTGTGCACCATGTACAGTTTGTGTATGTTAAGACGGCCTATGATAGTGGAAATCTCCATTATCAGATATCTACTGTTTATACATCCTCATTATTCAGCCCTGTTTTGTTTCAGAATTTGATTTTTTGCATTTATTCATTCCAAAAGTTACTTCACACACAACACAAATATTGTACCCATTTATATTCTGAAGTACTGTTAAGACAGAGATTAGGATGGCAGCAGTCCAAGGGGGGGTAGTCAAATAGGGCAAGACAACAGAAACAGGGTCACAAAACAAGCACCTCCTGCATGCAGACAAAGGATTGCGTTGTGATGCTGTGTCTGCCATCTTGCTTTTTACCTTCCACTTTGGACTGGATTAGGATTAGCCTGGAATAATAACCTCTGACTCTCCAGATTTAAAGAACAGAAAAGACGTATGAAATATATAATTTCACACATCCATCTACACTTGTGACAGCATCTTCATAGCATGAAACTCAATACAACACAAACAAGTGCCTGCTTTAAGAACCATGGAATTGTGAAGGAAAATCCCGAGCCAAAAACCGACTATAACTCTAACTATTAGCAGAGTAGTATTTCTCCATCCATATCCTTCTAGCATTAACAGTGCCAAAGTCCAGCTCTGTGCTGATGTAGCATAGATCATCCTGTTTCAGTATATGTTTGAATTCTTCCAACCATAATGGAGTTTGTATTAACTACTTCAGCACATTTGATATCTTTAACCAATAAGGAGTCAGAGTTTGGTATCTGCTCATTAACTCCCCTCCATTCACAAGGCTAATCACAAGGCAAGCAGCTAAGGCTTATATTCTATATCCATCCAAGAAGGCCATCCTGCATGAATGCCATTTTTCAGTGATGAATGCCATTAATGAAGAACAGACAACTAGAGTGCATGCATTATGGCTAGTGCATAAACTGAAAGTCATGTTAAGGACCCATTTCACTCTTTGGCAAGACACCTTTATTTGAATATGTATGCATCTTCGCATGCAGAAGCTCTGGATGAAAAGCATAATTGAACTGCAATACCCATGTCTGTTTATTTGGGCAGTACTTCCCCAAACAGCTCTCACACCTGCATTGCCCAGCACGCTGATGTTGCTGCTAGAGAAGAGGCAAAGAGATTAAAAATAGTAGCAGCCTTCACATACTCATTACAAGCAGCTATGCCAGATGACATCACTGAGAATTTTAGGCACACCAGAACAAGTCCAGGCAGGTACGTTACTGCCAAGGACAGGCCCCAGCTTGATGACTTGTTAATTCACTACTTCAAGCCACTGAAGCAGAGTGTTTGCCAGCCATTTGCAGTTCCTCAGCTGTTTATCCCACAAACAGTTGGTCCTTAACTAACTCTCAGTTATGCCCTTATTTTGAGAAATCAGTTTCCAGTGAAAGGGCAGGCATGTATATCGGCCTTCCCCATTTCCTAGATGTGTTAAATTTCTATTTCCATAACCACCCCCTCTAACACAATCAATGGTCATAGTTTCTGGGAGCATTATTGGAATGGTAGCCCAGCACAGCATTTCTCAACCTTGGCAGCTTGAAGATATGTGGACTCCAACTCCCAGAATTCCTCAGCCAGCATGCTCGCTGGGGAATTCTCAGAGTTGGAGTCCACACATCTTAAAGTGGCTAAGGTTGAGAAACACTGGCCTAGCACACACACAGACAAAAAGGTTGTGGACTATTGAAATGCATCAAAAGGGCAAGGGCACAATACAGTGAACTGTAACCACAGTATCTGTTTGACAACAGTGCTTGCACCTCATCTGAGTCAAGGCCAATCCACATAGCACACTTGTGGATCCCAGCTCACAAATACTTGTACATCAGTGTTTGAGAGGGGAAGTGTCATTAGAATACACTGTACCATCATATGCTTTTGATATATGACAAAAAGACTCACAGCTAGTCTTCTAGATGGCTGCTCCCACCCCTCGGCTCTGGAACTTTCCATTAAAGAGAGGCCAGGCTAGCTCTGTTTTTGATGTCCTTCTGCAAGCAGGCAGAGGTGTTTTCACGAAGACACATTTCTGGCTCCCAGACATACTTGTTTAGTGAAGTATATTTTAAATGTTTATTTCTCAGAATGTACCATTCTTTTAAATATACTTCGGAACTTCTTTTTTCTTATCTTTTTTCTTATCTTTGTTGTTGCCTTATGCACCACTAAGAGTGGAATGGCAAATATAAATTTAACAAAGCACTTGAAATACACATGTTGCATAAATCCACTGAGCCAGTGTACAAGTTTTTTAATCTTTTCTTATGTCACCCACATCCCCCAAATCCTGCAATTAATTTCAGAAATATTTGTCTTGCCTGACTCTAAGTAGCTGAGTTCCATTATGGACACTTGTACATTAGTATGTGTTCTGTAGGCTGTTTTCTCATTAGCACTTCTGACTTGAAGAGACTTGTTTGTGGTTTCATGATCCCAGCCAGGATGACTCGTAAACAACGGGGTATAGTTTAGTGTGTTGCTTGAACCCACCTACTTACTGATTCAGTAAATCATAGCCAAGCACACCTTGCAACATAGCCCACAGAACTGTCCTTTGGATTTCTTCACACACTGCATGCAGTTCACTATGAATTGTTTTCACCAGTTGTCCCACTACAACGATTTGGTTCATATCACACCTCAAGCCATAAACATTAGTTTACAAACCATAATGGTAGAATTCACCCAACATGCTAAGCCACAAAGAAGGAATCCACATTACAACTTACAAGATGAACCCAGCCTTGCTGCCTGTCATGCAACAGCCAAAGCTAAATACTACTTCACTTGCCTATCAGTCCAGTTAGCTCAGTACCTATCAAAACTGACTGCTCTAGAATCGTTGCTGCTAACTTCCCCAATGTGCTTTCCAGATATATTGGACTACAACTCCCATACTCTCCTGTAAGCATTAACTTTGGCTGCTATAGATTATCAGAGAAAATTCTTTCCCACCCCTATATAAGGGGAGATGGACCTTTGTAGGCTAACAGATAATAGCGCCTACTGGTGGAAGGAAGTACGGAAAACGTAGCCATCTCAATCGCAGCACAAATTTAGTCTCTGTTTACCCTGCAAACATGAATTTAGTTGTTCTCTGCAAGTGCCAGCCAATCAAAATTTAGGTCACCATTGTTGAAACAGTAGCTACCCCCCCCCCCCGCAGTTCAGCGACTGGTCTCGCAGCTGCAAAAGTTTTGGCCGCGTGGTGGCCTGCTTATTTCAACTCTGGAAATCACCCGTCTTGTGAATGTTCCTCTAAACAGACCCTTCAACTCCACACTGGCGTAAAGCAAACAGGGACTTCCTTATCATAACGGGAGGAGCCGAGGAGATGTGCGAGACGCTCACAGAGCTCGCCCCGGGATTACGTCATCTGGTACCACAGCAGCTGCGTCACGTGCCGCGTTGGAAGTTGCGAAATCGCATTTGCCACACAGACCTATTGCTGCCAGGAAAGGGGAAACGTGCGCCGAATTTACTACGGCTCCGCCTATCTGCCCTTCCCACACATTTGTCCCTAGATTTGGGGCTTACCGTTTGAGCTCTTCTGAGGTGTGTTCTTCACTTCACCCTACCCCACCGCCTTTGTTACAGGAGCAAAGGAATAAGAAAACTCTAGGCGCAACCCACGCACGCGAGCTGGGTACCTTTGGGATTTAGACCCAGCGTCCGTAAAACTGG
The DNA here is from genome assembly GCF_035149785.1 of Candoia aspera. Classification (NCBI taxonomy): domain Eukaryota; kingdom Metazoa; phylum Chordata; class Lepidosauria; order Squamata; family Candoiidae; genus Candoia; species Candoia aspera. The sequence continues at coordinate 51,519,078 of NC_086155.1, read as the reverse complement.
TCGAGGTGCTTCTTCCTCACCTCACTCCCTCCCCCTCCCCCTTAGTAATGGAGGAGGGAAAGGGAGAACACCACAGCTGCTCCAAGATACGAATTAATGTCTCGGACCCAGTAAACAAAACCAGCCTACGTCTAGCCGCTTTCCTGCCGCCCCCAGCGCGTCCCGAGTTTGCGCGCGACTCTTAAAAAACAGCGTAACTGGGCTGATTCTCTAAACAGAGCAAGGACAAAAATAAAACTCCATTTGGGAACAAGGAGTTCCCAACCGAGACAAGAACATCGGCGGGGCTGGGCGGAGAGTCGGAAGAACCCGTGCGTTTTATGTCCCACCCCCAAGAGCCACGGGCTCTTTCTGCTCGCAGAGGCAGAGACCTTAGGAAAGACGCCCGGGAAGAGAAGGGCTGTCTCCTCTGACAGGAAGATGTCCCTACGAGGTGTTCCCGAACGTCCCCAAACAGACAGGGCTGGGCCTATTCTCTTACACCAGCCCGAGAGAGTGACTGTCACTGAGTCACCCACGGCCGCCGCCTGACTCTCCACCCTCCCACCAAATCGCCGCCGCCGCGCCAGGGCATGCCCTGACAGGCTCCTTTCCTAGGCAAAGCTGTAGTGCAGCTACTGACCCAAGAGCACCCCTTTAGGCGAGGCGGGAGAAGGATCCGTAACTCTCCTGCAGGGCTCGGCTACGGCTCTCAGGGCATCACCACTGCCCCATTAGACACGCACCGATTCCAGGAAGAGCGCACAAATCAGTTTCACGCCTCCGGGAAAGAGAAATTTTCCTGACAGAAGTAGCCACTGTCCTGGTTTCTTTCCAAGAACGTCCCTCCGATTATCAGCCGAAAGCTGCTACTTCTCCTTTTGCTGAGATATTTGATTTTGGTGTGTGTAAAAAAAGAGCGAACGAGCAAATTCTGCCCAAAGGCACGAGCATCGCGACCCGTTTCTCCTCCATAAACACTCGCCGCCTTAAGACCAGGCTTTGGGGAATAGGATAGCAAATCGACTTCATTCAACGATCACGCCCAACTCTCATCAAAGAGACTGCGACGAACTTGGAGGAGAAGCGTCCAGCTGACGCTCTCACTTCCAAATGAACCTAAACCCATTCCGCGATTATCTCCTCCTGTGAGCAAGTTAGGAAAAGTGTACGAAAGAGGAGAACGACATCACCCGCCTAATGAGTAGCGAGAGGAGGTAGAAAGAACAGGTGGAAAGACGAAGTGGTCTCCACGGGAATGCAGAATCTACTAAAACCGGGATCAAAAGAGCAGGGAAGGCAGAGAATCCTTTCAGTTACCCGATTCAGGTTCCAGCGGTCCGCTGTCTTTCTTCCCCCGCCAGCCAATATTCCATTTTATATTCACAAACCACATACAGTGGATTGGATGAGGATCCCATCGCAAAAGGCCGTGATGCTCTGTCGAGAGTCTCGTAATCCGCAAGCGAAGAAGTAGCAAATTCCAAAAGGAAAGAGGGTTAGGGTTAAACGGTTAAACCCTAACCCCAGCTCGAGACGCCTCCAAAAGAACCTGATTGTACCTGCGCGCGTCTGGAATTGCCTCTTCCAGTCCAGGCAGGGAAATAAATAGGGCTCTGATATACGTATAAAACGGACCATATATCCATAAACCCATCAAAACAACACACCCGTACAGCACTGAGGAAAGCCCAGCACCCTCCCTACAGACAGACGGGAAAAATGTAGGTTAGACGCAACGCTCACCTCCCTCGCAAGCTCCACGAAAGGCGCCCTCTTGGTCCACAATTCTGAGCTCCGCGGCTCTTGCAAGACTACATAAAGCCTGCAGAAGCCCGCCTCGTGAAGAGGCGGAGCTACGCTTCTCTTCTCCCTCCTAGGAATTTCCGAAAGGTCCGCCTTGCTTGCTTCGGATCGTTCTGCTTTCACGTACTGACCCTCGGAAGGAATCGGACTCGTCCACACGATACGTGAGAGGTAGCTTAATTAACTCGTCCAGGGTTAATTTAAGCCTCACAAAAAAGTGCAGCCTCGACTAATTTTAAATGCAAGCAGCTGTGATCCTATGTAAAATTCGATGTTTATATGGGTCTTTTTAGGTTTTCTGCTCGTATTAACAGTATCCACAGTTGATTCAAATAGCCTGAGAGATGAAGCTGTGACCAAAATAATTTCAATGATGAATACTAAGGATAGCCTTTCATAGTTTAGTGCTCCCCTCATCTATTGGACTAGAATCCCCAGCGAGCATCACCCCGAAGTGCGGCTTGCGAAGTTGATTCAGACAGGCTCCACCTGTAAAACCTCTTTAACAGATAGAAATACAGTAGATGGATCATACTGATACACCCTGCAGGGAAGAGACAGACTGACTATATTTGACAAATCTCTGCTTGGCAGGATAGCACATTCACAAAAGTAGTCTTCACTCCTAAAACTTTTCCTGTCCTCAAAATGCAGGAGACAGCCCAGAGTGAGGATAGCTTAGTCCTGTAGGCAGGGCTGGATTGAGGCATAAGATAAACAAGCTACAGTTCAGGGCTTCACAATCCGCAGGGCCTCATAAAATTTCAGAATTGTTGGTGTGTGTGTATGATCCTGAGGATCAGCAGTGGAGTTTCAGAAGAGCTTTCCCATTGAGAGAGATCAAAAAAATTACGCCAGCACCTTCAATAAATATAAACTGTATTTATAATACAAAACAGAAAAAAACATTTTTACAGTTCTGCCTCTCTCCGTGCAGGGAGATAAACTGTTCTTCAAGCAGGACGCAGGAGCAGGAAGCCAGAGAGAGCAAGCACAAAAGATTCACCTTTATCTAGGCTACTGACAATTAGTTACCAAAGTAACTATTAGCATATCAGTTTGAAAGACAAAGGATTGACTTGTTGACCTGGCCACACACAGACTTTTTGGCTCCAGCAAGAAAACTACAACCACCAGAACTTTTTGTTTGTCTTGCCTCTTAATTCCTATGCCATAAAAAATGAAATAACAACAAGAATATCAGTTTTCTGATTTTGCAAATGAGTTCATTGTTACTTATAGTAATAAAAGTGATCCTGATTACTTATTTTGTAAGCATTTTGTAGAGAGCCAGTTTGATGTAGTGGTAAAGGCATCAGGCTAGAAACCGGGAGACTGAGTTCTAGTCCTGCCTTAGGCACAAAGCCAGCTGGGTGACTTTGGGCCAATCACTTTCTCTCAGCCCTAGGAAGGAGGCAATGGCAAACCACTTCCAAAAAACCTTGCCAAGAAAACTGCAGGGACTTGTCCAGACAGTCTCCAAGAATCGGACATGACTGAATGGATTAAAAAAAAAAGCATTTTGTGTGTGTGTGTGTGTGTGTGTGTGTATGCATCTTGAAATTATTTTAAAATTTGTATTTAAATATTGTTTCCAGAATGTACTATATTATAATCTATGAGAGAGATCAAGCCAGCCAAATGATAACTATGTAATCAGTAAATGCATTCATTTGAAAATAATTTTTATTTTTCATTTTAAATACCTTGCTATTAAATGATTAAAAGGCATATACTGTATATGTTTTCAATTTTTTTGTGACAACCCAAGGTCCTGTTTTGGTACTGGTATAGCTTTTTAACAAGGGGCCTCCAAGCTTTATATAGTTTAGGGCCTTACCAAGTCTAAATCTGGCACTGCCTGTAGGGGAGGCTGACATTAATATATTAAGGGATTGATTCAAAGCAATCAAATTAAATTGTTCACTCAAAACTGTAGAATTCACTACTATACCAATTTTGTGTAAAACAAGAGATTACATACTTTCAGTAAAAGAAAAAATGTTTCAGAGTTTACATCTCTTGAGGCTATGGCGCTCATGTCCAGCTTGTGGGAATTGGCCACAGTGGGAACAGAATGGTGGATTGGATGGATCTTTGGTTTAATCCAGCTCCTCCTTTATGTTAATTCCAAATGAATGCACAACAAAACAACTCCAGTCATAATAGACCCAAGACACATTGCATCCTGAGGTAGTGCAAAACACTTCCCTCCCAAACTCAAATGGCATGCATAATCCTAAATCCAACCACATTGCTTTGGCACTTAAGGCAGGCAATCCCACTAACATCTCTCCCTTCCCTCCAGTACTGAAATAACTAACAATTCGTTGCCCTTTCATGTCATCTGAAGTCAGCAACCTGATTTCTTAATTTCTTTTTATACTGTACCCAGTTTCTGCAAGGGTTCAGTGAACTATTGATTTCTGCTTGGCTCCAAAATGGATTGTTAAGAGCCTGTGCACTGAAAAAGGTATTACTGACACTCATAATCTGTATTGGGAAAATCAGAATTACTCAACCCTATATATTTTTTTCTCCTTTCATTTTGGGACAGTAAGGTTATTAGGACCTTTAGGTTCAGATCTAGGAAGGGTGTTGTCTGATAAGGCCTGGGTATGTGAGGAGACTCTTTCAAAGCAAAGTATGGAGCCTGAAAATCTTCTATGATTTGTTTAAATTAAAATACTATTTTGATTGTTTCTATTTCAGAATTATTATCCTCATTCTCATGCTTTTTTTGCCTGTGGATTAACTTCAAATCTTCATTGTACATGTAAATGAAAGTTCAGAGTCAGCCTTCCCCACTTTGGTGCCCTCCAAATGTGTTGGATTTCAGTTCCCAAGGTCCTTAAACCAGTATGGTCAAAGGCTGGCTGTGAGAGTTGGAGAATTAAAATCCAATAATCTGGATCTAGATTTTATATCTGTTATATGGCAACATTTTAAATAGCTTGTCTCTGGCCAAAAGAATTCAGAGAAGGCAAGGCTTCATCACTGCAACTATACAGGGGAGAAATTATAACTGTGGAATATTCTCCTCATTTTGGAAATCCAGCCTCTATAAATAGCATTTGTTGTATCCCCTACAAATCTGGGGGACCAATGACCCTCCAGGCATTGCTGAGTGACAACTCTCAGTGCTTACCTATGGCCATGATAGTTGGGGTTGCTGGGAGTTGTCACTCAGCAACATCTGAAGGATCATTGGTCCTCCACTCTAATATAATAATATATATCTACTGTATTATGATCTTTAAAAATTAATTACAGTAGGGACAGCATAACATCTCTTGAATAGGAAGACCTTTTTAATTCTCTATGGGAAGGGTGAGTAGCAGCTGAATGTATTATTTGAATGGCTTCTGTGTTACTACATACCAGTCTCATGGAATATCAGTGCATGTTTAAGAGATATAGGCTCCATGAGTTTGTAATGTTTCAGTACATTACAAAAATGAGGTAAACAGCCAGTAGTTTTGAAAATTCACTTCTACGTACAAAAGGCAAATGTCCTCTTCCAGCATTCGCCAAATAAGCTGACTTCAAACTGCTGTATTTTAGAAAAGAACATGTCTGGGCATGAGAGAGTAAAGAGGCTGCATCCTGACTATGTTTACTATTTCTGAGCTAATAAACATTTACTCAGAAGATGACATTCTTCTGTTTATTTCTAAATCTCACACTACTATTCCAGTGTTGATGCAAATGATAGGTGCCTTTAGTAAAATAGCAGGATATTCTATTAACTGGTCCAAATTGGAATTGATGCCAATAGGTGAAAATTTGGTTACCCATCCATTTAAGGAATATCAATTCCATATTTGTACTGAATCCATTAAATATCTAGGTATGTGCATACCAAAAGATATAACTCAGTAACATGTAATATAAATAAAATAGAGAGAGAGTTTTCTTCAGATATCAATAGTTGGGATTCATTAAACCTCACTCTTTGGGGAAAGATGAATGCTCTCAAAATGAATATTATTCCCAGATTAATTTATATTCTGAGAGGAATTCCAGTTCATATATCTGGAAAATATTTTCAGAAAATAAACTCTTTGCTTAGAAAATTTCTATGGGGTTCTTCGATTCCAAGAATATCTTTACAGAAAATGCAATTACCAATTAATGAGGAACAATTCGGTTTTCTGAATCTGGAGCTATATCATCATGCTTACCTATTGTCAAGTATTAAATACTGGAAGCCAACAATAATGATTTTCCAATTTGGGCAACTTTGGAATATACATATATAGCACCTTTGGTTGGATGGATAGTATTAGGATTTAAATACACTAGACCTCTAGTATCTCTGGAAACAATTATGTCAATTAGAAAGCTATGGGATGTAATATAATAAAAAAAAGATTTGACCCCTTTTCCCATGCTAAATTGACTTTATGGAGAAACCCAACTTTAAAAATTGGGAAAAAGATGGGGATATGGAAAAATTGGATGGAAGCGGGGATATTGACTTCGGACCAATTAATAGATGATGGAGATGACTTTTTAACATATCCTGTGTTAAGAGATAAATATCATCTATCAGATGTAACCCAATGACAGTATTTACAGCTCAACATTTGTTAACAACATTGTTGGACCAGCAGCATTTTCAGCTCCTGAGACACCTGAGATACTAGAACAACTTGTTAAATCCTTTAAAACTAAAAAACCTACTATTAGTTTTTATAGATATTTGTTATCAATAAATTAATTCAATATGCAGATGCTAAGAAATGAATGGAATAAAGAATGAGAAGTTCATATATTACCTAGACAATGGAAAAGTGTCTTAACGTCTATAGTAAGAGTGTCAGTGGACATTAAACTACGACTTATACATTAAAAAATAATATTCAGAATTTGTTGGACTCCACTACCTTTGTATAGAAAAGGAGTATCTAAGACAGCATTTTGTTGGAGATGTAATAAGGATGTTTCTTCAAAACACATGTTTTTACAGTGTCCTATACTTACTAGGTTTTCGGAGAAAATAACAGACTTTACAAATATGGCTGTGCGACAAAACCTAAAATTTTCAGAGGATAGTATTCTCTTGAATTACATACCTAGTCCATGGAATTTGACAACCAGACAACGTAAATGGATTCTCCATGCCCTTACTGTGGCCAAAAGACTGATATTGCAGCTTTGGAAAGGTAAATGTATGGCCCCATTCAGTCAATGGATTGAAGACCTGATTATACTTGCCACCTATGAGCGGATTGCGTATAGACTTCGTATGGACAACTACAATGAAATATGGGACTCATTTATACAAAATACAGTAGGTTAAAAAAAACCATGATAGTTATATATGTGCATTAGAAATAAATATATACGTACTTGCATAATATTTGCATTAGATAAATATATGTATAATTGTAACTGTTTTCTGTTGTATTTTTACTTCTTTTTTTAAAGCACTTTTTGGTGTGTGTTTTCTTTGACAATGTATGTATTTCTATCATAATTATCCCTGTGTTTTGTTTCTTTTTGTTATTATTTTAAAAGCAATAAAAATAAATTAAGAAATTACTCAGAAAAAGAGTATGGTTGTACTACACTGTGGTCACAGTTACTGTACATGAGCTGCATTTACTGTGCTGTGCTCTCAGTCACCCCCCGCAATTGAAAACAGGACTCGATTTGATTCAAACCTGATTGCTACCTTTATTTCTGGAGGTGTGCCTGCATATTTACCAGCTGTGTGATAGACAGCAGTTCAACAAATGCAGCAGCTTCTTCCCATCATTGCCTTTCTATTTAACTGGGGCATCCCATTCCTTCTAGTTCTGCTTTTTGAGACATTTTGAGTTTTGTGTAAAGATCCTTAAGCATGTCATATTTGTGACATGTCGTTCTTCTGCGTGCCAGCCACTGTTTCTTTTTCTTTAGCTCAGACCCAATTCAGTGACCACCGTTTGGCTGGTGCAGGACCTCCCCCTGGCAAAAGGCCCCATGTGAAAGATTCCCTTGTTGTACCCAGGCTCTCTCACTCAGCTAAACAGAGCAGAGAAATTATGTTTACAAAAAATAGAGTAGAGGGCCTGGGAAGGCATCAATTTCGTGCCAGAAACAGTTGTAGCTGTGAGTTAGCAGCAAGGGGTGTTTTTGTTTTGTTTTTTTAAAACCACCTCTTCTCCATATGTTTTCAAATGCTGCCAAAACAGTGGAAACCCCTATAAGTGGAACAATAGCAGAAGCTGTTTTCTTTTTTAAATATGATCACATGCCTTGCTCCATTGATAGCCGTGAGCTAACAACAGCGTGTTCCAAAACGTGGAAGTTCTGCTACACTGAAAACTAGGCCATATGATAAGAGCCAGATCAGTGTCGCTCTTACTTCTCCTGCATGTCCCACACTTCCTCTGCAGCTTTTATCATTACAGCAGTGATTCCTCAACTGAGCGGCTTTTCCTGCCCACCACCCCCTCTCCCTGCATTGCACAAGGCAAAGGAAGAGGGCATAAAATGCAAGGAGAGAGAAGATCCTACAGGACAACTATCGCTAGGATAAGCTTGGAATCAGCAGAATGGCCCTCCCTGTTAATTCATCTTTCTCCAAGGCACACAAAATAGTGCTTATAAATCATTCCACCAACCTTGCTCACAGCAGCCTTGCGTGATAGTTTAGCTTGAGAAATAGTGGCTACATTTGCCTTAGTTTACTCCCAGGGAAGGCAAGAGGGCTACTTAAAAGTACCAGTATGCCCCAGACACCTTCCTTGATCAGGCTTCCTGATCTGCTTGACTTTTAAAAAACCTGTTAAATTTAAATCAATAGAGCCAAGCACGCCACAAAGCAAAGTACCAGCCTTTAGTATGATGCTTATTTGCAAGAATGTCTTTCGGCTTCACAAAGGTCCCACTGGCAAGGTAAAAAACGTTCAGAGAAGGTAGTTTGCTTTCTAGTAAACAGTTATTTTGGGACTGACCATGCACACGTGGCAGCCATTATGTGTGAGGGCATCTACCACACCCTCAGCTAACTGCTGGAAAGTTACTAGCTTTGCATAGCACATAAAACATAAACTAACCAGACAGGCTGGTTTGCAGTTGGGTGATTCAGTGTGTCATGTGAATGTAGCCAGTGACTGGTCCAAGAGGACCTGGTGAGTGGGGACCCTGGACCCAGAACTCCCTTCTGCATGCTTTCTTCTTTTAAGGGCAGGTTGGCTTTAGGAGGTTTCTCAGAAAAGTCTGAAGGGGTTCTGTTCTTATGCTAATGTTGAATTAGTCCACCAGTTTGTAAATGTGTGTGAATTACAGCAAGTTATACATGCACTGTTTTTGAAGATGCTCTGAGAATGCCAGCCAAAAAAACTGCTGTCAGGTGGTTGGGAAACTTAAAGATGCAAAGTAAAACTAAATAGTCTGAGAAACTCTGCTCCAGATTAAAGGTCTGTGAAGTAGTTCTTGGAAGAACAGAGAGAGAGAGTGCAGAAGGACCATGCATCAGTGTTTTTCTGCCTTACAAGAGGGGCAGGCAGCCTTTGGCTGGACGTAGACTGAACTCAACACTGTTGGGGACTGAGGCTCTGGCCACAGTTGGTGAGACAATGATACAAAGTGGGTGGAGCTAATTTTTCCTTTTTTGAGGTGTAAGTAGATGAGTCTTCTTAGCTCATTCAACTTGGTCAAGTTTCTTGTGGGAGCTGCACTACACTCTTAACACACTCCCAGCTTTAAAATAGTAAGAAATAAGGCCCTTATTTTTCAGCAGTAGGATCTGAGGAAGTTCCAGGGCAAGGGTGCCCGCAGGGTATGGTCAAAAAAGTGAGGATGGCAATTGTGATGCACATAAAAATAGGCAGAGCTTCAAACACACTGTTGTGGCTGCCATCTTGACATGTTTGACCATACCCTGCAGACACCCCTTCTCCAGGGCCTTCAGAGAAGAGGCTCAGGGGCCACCGGAAGTCCTGGGGCCACAGCTTGCCTAGCAGAATAGAAAATAGGCTTTAGCTGCCCAAGTGGAATTGACAACAAAATGTTACCATTCAGGTTTTCAGCCACTTCCAATCAATCTCTCTTTCATTCTGGTTTTCATTCCCTACTCCCAAAAGGCAGAAAGATGCATGTCAGGGTCACTAAGCAGGCTCGGTCTCATTGGGACACTTGGAGATTTTCCTCTCTTTTTTTTTTTGTGAGTGTTCATACTTCTGCAAACTTTGAGTTTCCCTTAGGACAGATACGTCATTTGACTATATTGGAAAGGCTCTGGGAGAATAAAATTTAACTCCAGTGGTTATAATAAAGCTAAGACTTCTATCACTATAATTTAAGACATCATAAATGTCATTTCCCCACCCATCCCACTCAATTTTATAGGTGGAAACAGCAATTGCTTATTATTATTATTATTATTATTATTATTATTATTATTATTATTATTATTATTTTCGAGTGTTTCCTAACCAATTACTAACTGGGTTACAAAAGAGTTCATAAGGGAAGAATATCTGTGTATTCCCTACCTTTTTTCCTCCCTGATGGGAACTCAATCTGAATATAAAAGAGCTGTTGTTATCTGTAAGACAACTAGCAGCCAGCCAGATTTGGGGTTTTGTTCTTGTGACCTGGAACAAAGAAGTCAGCGCATATTGTCACACTCTTATTGTTGCCATGTGTTGAGAGGTCACTGCCCAATCATAAAAGGCTTTGCTTATTTCAGGCAGCGCCAAATCCCTTTTTATCCACTTCAACCGAATGAGAGCAATATAGCTTATGTATAGCTCTACGGTTGGTCAGCTGAAATTCCATATGTCTAGACTCTGATGTAGGCCTATCAAGTCTGGGCTGCAGCAGTCTGGATGACTGCAGGTGGGTATCATAGTGATACAGAAAACTCTCTTTGCTGCTGTCTAGTGGTCATCCAGATTTTTGCAGTTAGATCTGGTGGTTCTTCCTCAATTGATCTATTTAATCCTCAAGACAGTTATTGTTAGGTATTGTCCTAAGTTGTGGGAATTTTCAGGAGATGTGAAAGACTTTGACTGACTTTGAATGTGAGAGGCTTAATGTTTTCGTTACCGTTTCTTTATTACATGCCTACATAGTGGAAGCAAACAATCAGTCTTCATAAAGCAACAATTCCTCAAAAATCAATCCACATAGCCTCCACAAAGTCAAATCAGTTCCAATTAAAAACTCTCATCTCCTTTAGCTTCTTGTCTCTTCTAACTTCAAGCTGCAGTTTCCAACATAATCAACTTCCAGGTACCAGTCTCTATTTCTAAAAGTGAATATGACTATTCAGAGGACGATCCAGTCAGTAATAATCTTTATGGGTCTCACATGATTCTAATGTAACTTAGCCAAGATTAGTGTACCTGGAATAATAATAGATTCTTCTCTTGTTTACTTTTACTTCTACTTCTATTCCTCTGCCCTTCTTCTATTGTTTTCCTACTGTCTATGTTTAGATTGAAAGATCCCTGGGAGAGAGACTGTCAAACCTATAAAACACTATATACCTGAGTGGTGCTACGTGAATAATAATTATGCTTTTGTCAAGGCCTTGTCTATGGCTATCATATCTGGCTGCAGAAACCCAGATGTTCACTTTGTTCACTCGTTTACAGCAAAATAAGAGACAATTCCCTCACTACTACAGCCCTTACAATTAATTTTAAAATAAATACCTTAATTCCACATCCTTTATTAAAATACTAAAATAAATGAGATAGATTCAACACATTTTAAAGCACACATGTGATCATGCATATCAAATGGTCTCAGCATCTAGGCTGAAGCAAGCATATCAATCTTCTTACTATTTACCTGAATCTATTCTGGAAGTTCAGATAAGCCACAAGTTTTGCTTGTTTGATCACTTTTTTGCCAGTTCCAGGATGGATACTATGACCCCTACAATTAAAGCTACACTGATGGATGGATGGATGGATGGATGGATTTAGCTAATTGATATGGCCACCCATCTCACTGAACGTGACTCTGGGCAGCGTACAACTAGCAACAATTAAAACAATAGCACAACCATTATGACATTTAAAACTTTTGAGTGTTCTACTTATCCTATATTATACTGAGCCTTTAGGTAATTAAATATGAAGCTTTTCTTTCCAGTAAGTTAAACAAACAAATAAGCATTCTATTTCAGAAAAACAATAACAATATTCTACCAAGATCAACCTGTTTTTTATTCCTAGCAAATTCCAATTTATGCATTTATCACAAGAAGAACTAGAAAGGTTTAAAAGGCAGTCTTCCTGAAAAGAAGATCTGACTCCATCATCAGTAATCATGTCATCCTTTCCATCATGCAAGGATAAATTAAAGGGAAATTCCAACAACTCATATCCCAAATTGACAGAGAGACACACCATATTGTGAATTTTTACTTCAGAAAAACTTTTGAAGATTCATTCTAATCTGCCATACTCCTTGAGGATCTTTTGGGATTATTAGAAGCTGATATTATACAATTGTTCTTGCCTTATGGCCAATACATCAAAAATATTTGGAGCTCAATATCTCTTCCTTAGCAGATTTACAAGTAGTCCTTGCTTAACAACCATTTGTTTAGTGATGGTTCAGACTTACAACGGTGCTGAAAAAACGACTTATGACTGGAACTCACATTTATGACCATCACAGTGTCAACGCAGTCACATGATCACGATTTGGGCACTTGGCAACTGGTTCACATTTATGACTGTCACAGCATCCCATGATCACATGATTGCCATTTTTTTACCTTTCCAGCTAGCTTCTGGCAAGCAAAATCAATGGGGAACTGTGTGATTTGCTTAACAACCATGTGGTTCCCTTAATGCCCACGGTGTTTCACTTAATGACTGCCGCAGAAAAGGTTGTAAAATCAGGTTGGATTCACTCAATGGCCACTTTGCTTAGCAACTGAAATTCCAGTCCCAATTGTAGTCATTTAGCGAGGACTACCTGTAGCTGGTAAGTTGTTTAGTTATTTCAGTCTTCCACTGACAATGCAATCTTATCCTTCAGTTACGTCAGACTTAATCTCTATTGGGACTACAATTCACAGAATTCAAACTCGTGCTAAATTCTGGGAATAGATCTCAATACATCTGGAGGGTGCTAGATTGGAATGATTGAGTTATGTCACTTAGAAGACAGTAGGAGCTTAAGTATCTAGAGTTGTGTGATCTTGACCTTACATTAGGATAGAGAACCTATCATATTATGTTGCCAGGGTTACAGCAGATGGTTTGCCTTAGTTGTGTGAAAGGTGAAAGGTCCCCTATGCAAGCACCAAGTCATGTCTCACCCTTTGGGGGGACGCCGCTTTCACGACATTTTCTTGGCAGACTATAGCGGGGTGGTTTGCCATTGCCTTCCCCAGTCGAATAAGTGTTAATCTGAGTTCCCCCTGAGTCATAATCTAGTTTGTTTATCTGTGACATAGCATTCCATGTAAATCCAGGAAACTATAGCTTTGTGGAGTCCTTGGTGCTCTCTGAGCTTGGTTGTTTGCTTGCAGATGTTTCGTTGCTGGACTAGGCAACATCTTCAATGTTCATTTGCATGCTTTCTGAGCTCAGAGCTCAGAGAGCACCAAGGAGTCCACAGTCCAACCCTGAGCTACAGATATTCAATTTTATTGATACCACATATGGATGTCAAATGCTTCAGAAAGCACACAAATGGGAGATAAACAGAGAGCAAACCCACTCCCTTCTAGCACTGAAGATGTTGCCTAGTCAGGGAATGAAATGTCGGCAAGGAAACAACCAAGCTCAGAGAGCACCAAGGACTCCACAGTTCAACCCTGAGCTACAGATATTCTCTTCTAACTATAGCTTATTCAACAAATCATGGAATGCCAGGGTGTGTGAAGCAGATCATAGAATGACTCAGACATCACCAGGTGAATAATTTCCTCTGCAGTGAATGTGGATGTGGATGTGGCTGTGGAGATCCCCCCTCCAAATGCCAGATGCTATCTTGCTCTCTCCACTTCCTATAGCCAGTCGATCCCCAAACTGTGAATAGAAGGATTCTCACCTCCTCATGCTGGTTATTCACATTTTAGCACTTTAATGCTTGATCTATTCCATCAAGTTTTTTTCCCCATCTGTGGATAATGGTAACTATGAGGTCATTTACAGTTATTTTGTTGAAGAAATGTCTACTATAAAGACTATGATAATCAAAATGATGTGTGAAATATACTTGAAAAAGAAGAAAATATTTGTCCGGCTCAGAAGAATCTTTGGTTGGGGGCTGGTACACTGTGCTGGGAAGAAAACTACACTGCATCTAACTGCTGTGCTATCTTCATCAGGGCAGTATCCATAGTAATAAGGGATTTTATATATATATATATATGTTGTTTATTCATTCAGTCGTTTCCGACTCTTCGTGACTTCATGGACCAGCCCACGCCAGAGCTTCCTGTTGGTCGTCAACTCCCCCAGGGACGAGTCCGTCACCTCTAGAATATCATCCATCCACCTTGCCCTTGGTCGGCCCCTCTTCCTTTTGCCCTCCACTCTCCCTAGCATCAGCATCTTCTCCAGGGTGTCCTGTCTTCTCATTATGTGGCCAAAGTATTTCAGTTTTGCCTTTAATATTCCCCCAAGTGAGCAGTCTGGCTTTATTTCCTGGAGTATGGACTGGTTTGATCTTCTATATCCATATCCATATCCTAGAAATGGCTGTGATTTCATCCATGCTGCCCACAGCATTAGTTCTTAGTGCTAATACTCAGTGTTGCCTTCATTAAAAATCAGTTGTCTATTTCAAATTGTAGATTAATAGGACCTGTTGGGATATGTTTGGGCATGTCCAGATTTCTCTGTCTAGCTCCGTAGCTGTAATTGCTTTCCCGTGTGGGTTTGACTCAGCTCCTTCTTGATGAATGCTTCTAGATTTCAGATTCTAGCAGCCTTCCACCAGTATCACATGCAGCTCTTTTTAAAAACCGTTGTATTGTTATTATTTGGGCCTCTCTAATAGACAGAAATAAAATAAACAGAGAGGAGTCCTATCAGAAATGCTATTACTTGAGGCATTTCCCACAGTTCCAATAATATGATATATATCAGGAAATTGAAGCCAGGAGAAAAGCTGTACAGGTGTTCAATTCCCATTGAGGACCCCTGGAAATGCTTCCAAGTTTGATTTCTGATTTTTTTTAATGCACCAGGCATGTGCACCTAAAACTGTTGTAGGCACTGACACACTTTCAAGTCTATTTTTATTCCCATAAGCTAAATCTCTAATTCCTTTAAAAATTGATTTATGAAGCCCCTGTATTCTGCAAGGAAAAAAAGAAGATGCAGCACTAGTAGTAAATGTTAGGGTTTCCTCTGCTTGACCAGAACTGAAAAGATATATGAACATTTCCCTACTGCATCTCACACAATCAATACTGTGTTGTAGGAGAAGTTGGTATATCACTTAGAGTTATAATATATAGCTTATAATATCGATTGGATTTCTTTAACTATGACCTGTGGAATAAATCACAATTGGTTGTTTTCAAAAATTATGTTAAGCTATAAACCATGTATACAAGCCATAAAAACTAATTTCACATAACTTACAGCAAACCCCAAAAAAATTACATTGTGTTTTAGCAAATTGTGTGAAGCAGGCTATTGCCTGGGCTCATAAATCACACTAAGCCATGGCTTGATAAATCATGGTTTATTGAATAAATAACAATGAACTGGAAAAATGGCAGTTTAAAGGCATTCAACATCCTAGGTTCCAGAGATGAATGGTAGAATAAAGGGGAAATGTTGAACACTGTGATCATCCCCCCAAAATGGCAACCATGTGTATCCAAACCATGCAGCAGGCTCTCTAGTCTCAAAAGAACACAGAACTGAGCAGGAAACTATTGGCTGGCTACTGAAGAGTGACTAAAATTGTATAATAATGGACAGAAGAAAAAGTAGCAGTTGGAACGTCACTGCTGTCTGTCTGGAATTTGGGAATTGCTGAAAGAGAGTTGGTGGCATTGCAAGATTTTAGAGGAGACAAAGAGGTAATGGAATTGGATTAAACAGAATCAGAATCGATACAGATGAAGAGATGAGAAGGTGAGAGTTGGTAAAACTAGAAAGAAAAAGAGGCAGTGAGGAGATGACAGGAGTAAGAAGATAAGGGTTAATGGCCAAGCTGTTATGGCACAGAAATGCATGGTTGATGACTGACAAAATTGGGGGCTCACAGTCCAGGTGGAAAAGTGGCTGGAGGATGAAGAGCCCAGAAGTCTCTTTCCCATCTTAGTAGCCTCAGGCCTGGGCAAATGCCATGGCTATGGGAAGAGCAAGTGATTGGGTGGTTGAAAGGCTGGGCTACCAAACAGCCAGCAATAGACAAGAGCAGATGGCAGGGCAAGAGGCACCAAGGCCAGCCAGAGGTCCTGCTTTGGGGACCAGAAACACAACCAGTTCATCACTGGACCAGGTAGGCTAAGAATCAGACTGAAAAAGGCAGGCCCCTGGAGTGAGAGAACCAGCGGTGGTGGAGAGGATCCTGATTTTGCCAACCTGCAAGAGGGAGCAGGGATGGGGAGGGATAAACTGAAAGATTTTAAGTTGAGGAAGTGAAGAGGTAGGTGTGAAAATGCAAAAGTGTAGTGTGAATGTGTAGATTGAATGTGGGATGATCGGAGAAGCTAGAAGCCAGAGGACCAGCTCATCTGGATATGTGCAAGGTGACGTTAGGGTAGAAAAGCAGGAGGGAAGGGGACCTAGGAGATTTGAATTGAACATGAGGCCAGCTCTGTTGCTAGATATAGAAACAGACAAATTCAGAAGATCTGATGGAATCATGAGAAATGACAGCCATATCCAAGTACTGATGGGTAGGGGAAGATATGTTTGGAGGTTCTGGACAGCGACCATGGTCTGGTAAACTATCATGTAATTGAATTAAGCCATAGTTGTTGTTTTTGTATTGTACTGGCCTCTAGTATTCGACAGCTGCAGGGCACAATAAGTTCTATATAGGCTATTTTCTCAACAATGAACTTCCAGTTTGGGAAAAGTGGTTTGCTTGTTTGTGGCTTAGTGTGCTGGGTGAACCCAGCCAACCGTAGTTTATTCAAGTAAGCAAACCATGGATTTAGTGTGCTGCATGAACATGGTTTAGGCCATTAGCAGACTTCCAGACTAATGTATCTTTAGGATTATGCTTACATGTGTCAGTCCGATGCATGTAATCTGGCTGTTGACAGGGGGAAAAATAGATGACTGAGGTTATATTTCGCCATATCCTCAGTTTAGAAAGATGAGAGAGTGCCACTGTCAGTCTTCACAAAAGCCAGCAGAAACAAGATAAACCATTTTGAGTAAATGTGGAAGCTCAATCCATTAAAACAAACAACTAGGAACAGATGTCAAATGGCCACTGAATACGAGGCTGGCTCTGTACATTAATGACCTCACTGGAGTGTTCAATCATTCTGCAATCAGGGTGGAGACAAGTTGGCAAACCAGTCAACCTGGAACCCCAAATGAAATGCCAGTTTAATTCCTCCCCATTTTTATAGCAGGGTGGCTATTTGTGATATGAGTAATCTGTTCCTCAGCAAGAAAATGGCCCAAGAGGATAGTTCTGTAATAGAGGAAAGAAGACTCATTTGAAAAGGAAGATGCAGCTGATGTGTCTGAACATGTTTCTTTTTCTTTCAATGCTTTGGATCATTAAAATACATACTGTATATAGATAGATCCCATCACTCATTGATACCAGATGTGAGGACTGTTCTGCAGCAGGGGACTGCATTCTTTCCATTACTTTTGCCTGCTGAGGTCAAACTAAAGGGCAGAGACATGACTTTGGGGTCCATTTTTAAAAAATAACATGAGAAGCTTGGTGCTATTTATTCCTTATTTTATTTCTGTATTGCTTTTCCTTCTGCAGGAGCCCAAAACAACTTACAAAAGAACAAGAATTAACAATCCTTAGAAACAATAAATTAAAAAGCAAGATTCATTTTAAAAGGAATAGAAAAATAATAGGCTACCCAAGAGACACTTTGGTGCTAGCAGAGTTATATCCTCCAAACACCTGGGTGAACAGGCATGTCTCGAACTGTCATTTAGCAGAAGACATTGTTGGGTTCAGTTATACTTCCCTTGGAATAGAGTTCCATAACTGGAGCTCTGTCATTAACAAGATCTACTTCTGACCAGTCTACTGTCATTTGAACCAACTTGGGGACCACATGCATGGTCTTGCCAGCTATTTTAGTGCACTGGTTGGATGATGTCTCTTTGAGAGACTCAGGGAACTGACTGCAAAAAAGTAGTGGAAGGACTTGCATATGGCCCCAGGACCATGATGGATTACCCACCCCGATTTACACATTAGAAGGTGTTAGAATCCCACTAGTTCCAGGGCTCTCAAGGGCTATCCCCAGAGAGTTTGCATGAATTTGAGAAATGTGAGAAGAGTCACACTTTCCAGTCCAGCATCCAGCTTTCAGTTCCCCAGGTACATTTTGGATACTGGATGCTGACTATCAGTACAAAAAGATGCTGTCAGTCTAATGTACGAAAAATGTTCTGAGTCTAATATGTAGCTGTGTTCAACTGGTTGGGAATTGCAACCCATTGAACTAGTTGCAGTCTAATGCATCTGGAAAGCACCAGCTGAGAAAGTCTGATTGAATGATGTAAGTTTTCTTGTGCAAATAATTCTTCAATAGTACAAATGAATGTTGAAAACATAGTGTGAAAGAGACTGTGCTGCCCTGATTACATCTACATGTTAATCAACATGTGGCAAATAATGAAGTGGACTCCTCTCACTCTCGAGCAAGCACTTATTTTCAGTGCCAAAGCTTATGACGAATTTCAACAATGCCACACATGGGGAAAAAAGGTTATTCTTATGGTTCTTTCCATTGAAAATAGGAGCTTTCTGGCCAGTGCCCCCACATGGTAGTCTCCTGGGCCACAGATTAATCAGGTTCAATCATTGCACACCAGGACAGGTGATCCTTTTTAAGCAGAGCATTGGCTGCATGAAAAGTTGTGCAGTTATGACGTTATGACAGCATGGTGTGTGTGTGTGTGTGTGTGTGTGTAATGCATCTGAGAACACATTTGCAGCCTGTCCCAGACCTCTGGGAGAGGAATTAGTCTTGCAAACAGGCAGCAACCTCTTCTTCTGGAAATTAGTAATTGAGAACAATGTTTTATTCCATATTCAATACTTTCAGATTTTTTTTTCCAAAGAAGTAAAGCTAAATATATGAGTTATTCTTACAACCACAGATGAATGGCTGTTTTATAATAGATGAGTGAAGAGGCTGAAAACAAAACCCATTTATGATAAAAGCAACTAGAAACAATCGTTCACTGTTACTGTGTCCTACTGTACTGTGTACTCTACTGTACGCAGAACACATCATGCGACGTGCTGGGCTTGAGGAATCCAAGGCTGGAGTTAAAATCGCTGGAAGAAACATTAACAATCTCAGATATGCAGATGATACCACTTTGATGGCTGAAAGCGAAGAGGAACTGAGGAGCCTTATGATGAAGGTGAAAGAAGAAAGTGCAAAAGCTGGCTTGCAGCTAAACCTCAAAAAAACCAAGATTATGGCAACCAGCTTGATTGATAACTGGCAAATAGAGGGAGAAAATGTAGAAGCAGTGAAAGACTTTGTATTTCTAGGTGCGAAGATTACTGCAGATGCAGACTGCAGTCAGGAAATCAGAAGACGCTTAATCCTTGGGAGAAGAGCAATGACAAATCTCGATAAAATAGTTAAGAGCAGAGACATCACACTGACAACAAAGGCCCGCATAGTTAAAGCAATGGTGTTCCCCGTAGTAACATATGGCTGCGAGAGCTGGACCATAAGGAAGGCTGAGAGAAGGAAGATCGATGCTTTTGAACTGTGGTGTTGGAGGAAAATTCTGAGAGTGCCTTGGACTGCAAGAAGATCAAACCAGTCCATCCTCCAGGAAATAAAGCCAGACTGCTCA
The DNA here is from genome assembly GCF_035149785.1 of Candoia aspera. Taxonomy (NCBI): domain Eukaryota; kingdom Metazoa; phylum Chordata; class Lepidosauria; order Squamata; family Candoiidae; genus Candoia; species Candoia aspera. The sequence continues at coordinate 51,499,324 of NC_086155.1, read as the reverse complement.
CTTGAGGGAACGGTATTAAAGGCAAAACTGAAATACTTTGGCCACATAATGAGAAGACAGGACATCCTGGAGAAGATGCTGATGCTAGGGAGAGTGGAGGGCAAAAGGAAGAGGTGCCGACCAAGGGCAAGATGGATGGATGATATTCTAGAGGTGACGGACTCGTCTCTGGGGGAGCTGGGGGTGGCGACAACCGACAGGAAGCTCTGGCGTGGGCTGGTCCATGGAGTCACGAAGAGTCGGAAGCAACTGAACAAATAAACAACAACTGTGTGCTATAGATGGACACATTTGGTTATTATGCAAAATATATTGGCAACCCACTGGTGACTCACCAGTTTAGTCAGAAAAATGAAGTATTAGAAGAGGGAGATATTTAAAAATTCAGAAGTGCATTAATAATTTTGGAAAATCCATATGCAAATAGTGAATATTTTTAGTAGATATTTTTACCTTTTATACATGTAGTCCTCGCTTAGCAACCACTCGTTCAGCAACTATTCGAAGTTACAATGGTGCTGAACAAGGAGACTTATGACTGGTCCTCGAAGTTGCAGCCATCACAGCATCCCTGTGGTCACATGATCATAACTGACAACCAGTGTACAATTACAACTGTCACAGCCTCCCACGGTCACGTGATCACCATTTGCGACCTTTGCTTCCAGCTTCTGAGAAGCAAAGGCAATGGGGAAGGTGGAAGGAAGTCGCAAGTTGTGATCATGTGACATCGCACTTAAAGACCATACGTGATTCACTTAATCACTGCAACTAGAACTGCTGGAACTGCTGTAGTAAGTCAGCATGTTCACATGATTTTTCGCTTTGCAACCACGTTGCTTAGTGACAGAGTTGCTGGTCCCAATTATGGTCATTCACTGAGGACTACCTGTATAGGCAAAGGACACATGTACACATATGAGTAAATCCCTAAGTTGGTAGGCTTTTTTCCAGGGCTGGGGAGGGGAAGCAACAATTACTTGTCACAAAATGTTGCCTTCTAGACATAAAACTAGGGGTGGGGCGTGGAACTGAACAGAATATCCTGGAAGAACAAATAGTGGCTGGAACTCTGAGGAGGAACGCTGCACACTGCACTACTTTGTCGCAGATTCCTTCAGAACTTTAAAATACTAACTTAGCTTCCAGGACTCTTGCATATATTTGCTTATCTGGAAGCTATTCTCTGCCACCCTAATATCTTTCTCATGCAAATACAGAACAATGGCACTTCCACATACTAAGGAAGAAAGCCAGCAGAATGTTTTACAATGTTCTAGATTTGATCCAAGCACTATTCAGCCTTTAAGTCTCTTCCCCAATACACAACCACACCAAAGTTCAGTGCGCTACTCTGTGGCTTGCTAGTAGTATGATCTATCTGCAGGAAGCCAACAGCTATTTACTAAGTCTTAACCTGCCATAAAGGTGTTTCATTACCTGAACACTCTCTTTATTTTGAAGGTTTCAGTGTTCTGACCTGAAATGCCCATGAGAGTGTCTTGTATCTTTTTCCAAAGAGGGAGACAAAGGCTTCCCACTAGCAAAGTTACTGTTTCACACCTATTATGCCAAATGCATACATAAAGAGATACTGTCATCAGTGGAAATTGGGCTCTTAAGGTTGCAATCGTATATATACACGCATTTGTATTCAGGCCCCATTGTGCTCAGCAGGGCTTACTTCCAAGTAAAGATCCCCTGGATTGTGCCATAATTCTCTGATGGATTTTGTTATCTCTACTGACAAGCATCTTTTCTGAAAGCAGAGAAACGTGAACACCCTTAATGGAACTACGCTTCAGTAAGAGCCTAAATGAAACCTGTGTTTGGCTGAATAGTGCTCACATCTGAAAGAAAAAAATGTTTCCCCACCACCTCTTTGAAGTGCTTCTATTAAGTGTTTTTATACTAATAGGATTTTCCCAGGAAAGAAAGACAAGAACGACAAAGCACTGAATGCTTCATTAACACTGCCCCGCTACTAATTTGGATCATTTAATTGACTCCCTCCCTGCTATGCCATACTCAGACATTGTCCACTCCATTTAGGAAAGCATCTTGATGGGATCCAAAATGCAGCAGTGTGTAAACACAATCTTGCCAAACAGAGTATGGATGAAACATTTTCTGAAACAAGTTCTCTTGGCTGTGGGTGACGCTGCTGGATCTAGGGGGTCTGCTTCATGCATGCATTCCCTGAGCTGCTCATTTCATTCTTTCTCCCCATTCATTTTCATTCATTCTTTTTCTCAATTCATTCACTGGCATTAACATAATTGCTCCAGGAATATTTTCTTATGTCTGGTGGAGAATTTAGGCTGGTGGAAAGAAATGTCATTGTTCCAGTGCACTGCGCTGAAAAGACAGCCTGGACTACCTGAGTTTTTCCTCCAACAATTATTTTTCCTAAATTACCCACTGGCTGCAGCTGAATTGTGACTACGCATGCTGTCTGCTAGAGAGGTAAGAAAGCTGAAGGCAACGTGTGAAGTCAGGAATCGACCCAGCGGAAGCAGGGAGGGCTGACAAGGGTAGAAAGATAAGGAGAGGTATAGCAAACTGTATCGTTGTGAATTTATTTTGGCTATGTTTTGGTTTTCTTCTCTCATGCCTTGAATTACTACTTCTTATTCTTTTTCTACACTTTGCACTTCAGCATTAATGTTGCTTATCCTGAAAGGGAAAATCAGGCAATGAGTATATGTTAGTAAGAATTATCTGTGGTCTTTGGCCTTTCCCCAAGTGTATTCTTACTGGACTGATGGTAGTTTTTACCTGATCATCATAAATAATCAAATCAATTTGATTATTGTTTGGTCTGGATATTTAATTGCTGATGTTCATTAAATCTTATTTTTTCCTACTTAATTACATGATGCATTACCATACAAGCTGCTGTAGGAGGGCTCATGTGGTTTGAAGTAGCCTTGAAATGTTTTAAACACTAATTTTTAGGTTCCCTTCTGAATACAGGGAACCTAATTCTTGCAGGCATGTGTATTCTGTGTATTCATTCATATAGCCTCATTATTTGTCTGCTGTATTGTGCACATTTTTTTCAGGAAATCTTCAATTAAAACAATGGGATTTACTTAGAGGTAAGTGAACAGTGGTGAAAGGTGAACAGTAGATTGCAGCAATTATATTTTAAGGACTTCTACCTTAATGCAGTTCTATTTTTATTTGTGTGGGAGTAAGTTAAACACAAAGGGGCTTATTTCTGCATGAATATGTATTACATTATCCAGTTGCCAAAAAAAAGGGATGGTTTAGTTATTATTATTAGCAAGAGGTATAAAAGCACAGCACTTTTATAATTGAATTGTCAGCTTAAGGTTTTATTAGGTAAAGGTAAAGGTTTCCCTTGACATTAAGTCCAGTCGTGTCTGACTCTAGGGGGTGATGCTCATCTCCGTTTCAAAGCCGAAGAGCCGGCGTTTGTCCGTAGACACTTCCGTGGTCATGTGGCTGACATGACTAAGCGGAACGCCGTTACCTGCCTGCTGAAGCGGTACCTATTCATCTACTCACATTTGCATGTTTTTGAACTGCTAGGTTGGCAGGAGCTGGGACTAGCAACGGAAGCTCACCCTGTCACGCGGATTTGAACTGCTGACCTTCCAATCGGCAAGCTCAGCAGCTCAGTGGTTTAACACGCAGCGCCACCACGTCCCTATTAAGATGAGAATAAATGAAAATCTGCCTATCCAGTGAAGGTGATGAGAATATGAAGTACTAAACATAGTACAGTAATGTCCAGTTCAAGATCAGCTCAATTCCTGATGACTACATGATCATATCCAAATAGTGTATTGGCAACAGTAAAGGAATGGTTTACCACCACCTTCTTCCAAGATTTTTTTTTTCAACTTCCCAGTCAAGTGTATGAGCCAGAGATTTCCTGGTGGTCTCCCATCCAAGAACTAGCAAGACTGGATGCTAGTTAGCTTTTCAAAATCAACCAAAGTTGTCTCGATGCTGCCATCTAAATGGGCTTATTTATTTATTTATTGTTCAAATTTCTATTACCGCCCATCTCCCCCCAAAGAGGGGGACTCTTAACATTGAAAGCAGCAAAAAGTTAATAAAATTGTTAATACGTCCACTAATTCCAAAATACTCTCAATCCAACTCAGTTTATAGCTCTTACTAAGCCATAAAGGGCTTTAGTTTTGGCTTACTTTGTGTGCAAACCATCCGTTCTTGGTTTTGTGTTATGGCAGAATGCAACTAGTGTTTTTAAAAAGCTACTAACTTTTGCCTTCAAACTGGATTTTCTTTAGTCCTCAGCCTAATGCTAACCGTAGTGCAAGTTCAGAATGACATACTCTGTTTCAATAAATTAAAATACCAGAAATAATAGCCTTGAATTTATCCTTATTTGGGAAAGGAACTAGAAAGTCTAGCCACCATCCCATATGTCGCCCACCCCCAGAAAAGCTCAGTGGTTTAACAGTTACAGGGCACTATGAAAAGCAGAAGCTACTTTACCCGGTTTAGCATCTCTCACTTTTTTCCACTCATCCAAATATTAAAAGCCTTTGGGGGGGTGGGGGGAAGCTGGTAGTTGTTGAGTCCCAAGTTCACTGTCATTTAAATGATTGGAAGAAAAAGCCACAGGCATTGATCTACGTGCCTTAGATTCCGTCTGGGCTAACAGGCTGAGGGTAGCAAGCTAGTTTAAATGTTACTGGCTGCATCATCCAAGTTTACTTTTAAATTGGTCCTTTACACATCCAAGTTTACTTTTAAATTGGTCCTTTCATAAAATGATGGATTTTTTTTAAAGCATTCATCCAGTATCATATGCAAGCTCTGTGATCCTGTAACATCTCAATTCTGTAAGATTCTTGCCCTGGAAAGATCTCCAAAAGTGTTAGCAGATGCATGATTAAAGAAAAGGGATTGAAACTGAGCTTACCTCTGTAATAATTTTTGTATTTTAAAGGTTTCCTATTCATTTTCAGTGTTATCAACTAGATCAGACATTAATACCAAATAACATCAGTAAAAGACCAAAAACTATCAACAGAGCCTTAATGGACAATCTTGACTTTTTTTTTAAAAGCAAGTTAGTATCTACTATATCGTAGATGCAAAAAAGACAACCAGCAATGCACTGTATGCACTCATCATAAATAATATATTTCTGCAATATAACATGGTCACTGGCAATGTACAGTATATACACTCCAACCAACTCATAATAAAATGGATACTTGTGTGTTCTATATTTAAAAATGAAAAAAAACTTTCCTCTTCTGGAAAAGTGTTGTGAAATATCTGATTATTTGTCTATTTCTCATTTTTCTTATTTTTAATAAAATAGATTATTGTTTTGAATCAGTTATTTGCTTCTAGGATGTTGCTGGAAAAGCATGGTTAAAATGCACACACTTGAATAGGTTACACATGCATGCATGCACGCACACTTGAATGTTAATCATCTGCTAAATTTCACGCCAGTTCACGCAGCAGTATAAAACATTTGTACAATGAGTCTAAATCCTTCCTTCCCACTCTGCTTGGTTTCCAGACGTGGAGAAAGGGAAGGCATTCAGATTTCTGATCTAAATTAAGTTTTAAAAAGCAATATTCCACAGAGGCATGATGGGAAAAAAGTCTACCTAAGGTTTATAACAGTCTTGAGTCGTAGTCCAAGAAGAGCTATGCAGATTTAACTAAATTGCATTAGAAGCAAAGTCACCCTGTTGTACACAAGGTGCTATTCGACTAATTTTACCCAGAACCTCCATCTCATAATTGTTCTGTTTCTTTCTCTTTTTCATTAACATCAAATGTAGAAATCAAAACACATCCACTACTTTAGTTAGCCCTCATAAATATATAATAACCCTGTTTTTATTGGACCATCATGGCTGCTATCCATTAAAAAATATCAGAAATACAGTACTCATGCTAGAAATCTGTGGCTGCTATGGCCGAAGTTGCTGTCGTTACTAAGGGACCAGCTGCACTCAACCCTTCTTTACTCTTGGCTGTCATTTCTTAATCTCTGACACTTGGAAATCATCACAGCTGTGTATAACTTGGCAAGGATAAGCCTGAACTTGCCCTGCAATATAATTCTATCTTCCAGGATCATGTTATGCCTTAGGTTAGATTAGCAGCCAAGTTTACCCATCAGGATACAGCTGGGGATGTTTTAAACTGTCTACAGAAAGAATTAGAACCTCTGCTGTGCAAGATACACTCTGAGTGTCTGCCCAGGTGGTAGAGGGAAAAGGAGGTTTCTAATTTAGGTATTGCAGTTCAAGATAGTTCTCTAACCAAGTGAACTACAACAGCAACACACATCTTCCTTCGGCAAATGGGGTAACTTCCCCGATCACCAGGCACACGATGATACTGGTGCTGCTTGGGATGGGGGCATGAAAAAGGTCTGGTTCTGGGAGCCGACAGCCATTTTGGCCCCTGCTTGTACTGCTGTGGCAGAAAACAAAATGGCAGGTAACAATGATGCACTGGAACTTTCTGGGAAATTAAGATGAGAAACACCAGGGATTAACCAGGGAGGTTGCTTTGTCCTCAAGCCAGGGTAGAGTAGTGGTTAGTATTGGACTGGGACCAGGTTCAAGTTCCCACTGAATTTTGGAGCTAATTAGGTGACTTTTCAACAGTCACTTTCTCTCAGCTTAACCTGGCCCATGAGTGATCCATGCATGCCACCTTGAGCTTCTTAGACGAAATGTGGCAAATAAACGGAAGAAATAATGTGGAATCAGCCTTACACTTCAATAGAGTTTGTTCTGGTTGCTTTATAGCATCTTTACTTTAATTGGTTATGTTAAATAATTAAGCTCATCTGTTTTGAATAAAAAGTGTGGACAGATGCTGAAAGATTGTTAACCTTATGTCACCTCAATTTTTTTAATCAAAAGAACAAAAAAATCCAGTACTAGCATCTGAGGAATTGATCTAGTGACTGAAACATGGAGCTCTCATGTTGGACTGCAACTCACAGGATTGCCAGCCAACCTTTTTGCAATAGGCTCAGATCCCTGATCCACTTAAGATTTTAGTTCTCGTTTTGCCTTGGGATCAATACCCATCAAGACTAGTAGACCTGAAACGCTATTCCTCCATGAAATGTCATATAAGTGCATTAGCAAATGCTTAATAGATTTTTGACCAGCTCTATCTTTAAATCTCTAAGAAAAGTTCCCAGTCAGAGCTGAAAAGAGAGGAGGATTCTGGCACTTGCAGCTTTTCTGTGAGTATTGCAACACTGCGACATGGGAACATTGAAGCAAGGAGAGTTAAATGACAGAAAGGGCTTTATTTCACCAGCTGTTGTAAGTTCATAGTAGGTTACAATAAAAACACAAAAGAGGAAGTGTATTCCAGACACCAGGACCATATAGAGCAGGCTTCACCCTGCTTCATCACCAGAGGAGCTTCAGCAACTGTAGCCAAATTCTCGCCAATGACCTCAGTGCCCAGAGTAGATTCTACAGCAGGATAATTATTTCAGCTATCATGGACCCAAGCTGTGTAGGGCTTTAGAGAACCAGCACGTAGCATTTTGCCTGGAAGTGGATTGGCAGCGCATGCAGAGCTTCATAGTAGCACAGGTGGCCTTTGGGTTTGCCAGAGACCAATGTGATGGCTGAATTCTATACTGATTGATGTTTCTGGATTTGAGATTAAGCAACTCATTATAGCGCACATTGCAACAGAATCAACAAATGAATCTGAATGGAGTTGATGAGATTTGCAAAAAAGAGGTGACAAATAACCACGTATACATTGGTGTCTGGACCTGATGGAAGCAAAGCTGGGTTGGAAGGGTAGAAAGATATGAAGAGGTATAGCGAATGGCACTGGAGTGAACTAGATTTATATTTCTTTTCCTTAATCTCCGGCCTTTCAATTATTTTGCTCACTAGTTCTCACTTCTTTTTTGGACTCTGCATAATGTGCTTACTCCAAAAAGGAATCGGCTGATGGATGTGTATAATCTTTGCTTGTAAACTTTCAGTAAATCAGTAAATCAAACTATAGTTATAATAGATTTCAGAATGGGGATGTTCTCCTAAATTATATCAGCTTCTGCATATCCACTGAGTTCAGTATCTTTGGATAAATATAGCTTGGAAAGGTGCCTATTGTCCTGAGCAATCCCATATAATAGAATAACCTTTGGGGGGAAAAATGTTAAATGAAAGAATGTGTAAATGCTTACATTTTTAATATTCTAATTTCTTTAGTCACTTGTCTAGGTTTTATCTTTATTGGATGAAAATAGATTTTAAGATTTCAGGTATTACTATGTTCTGTATCTTTTTCTGTATTTGAGTAGAATGCATTCAGCTGAGAATATTCACTATTTAGAAACCTACAGCTCTCATCCTGTGGTGATGAGGATTCCGGGGAGATTCAGAAAGATACTGCCGTTTGGTTGGCATGTCTCCTGCTCTATCTTTCCTAACCAGATATTGGGCAAGACTCCCTCTTCCAATCCCGCACGCTTGCTAGAACCCCCAAGGAGCTTACAGTAAAGAAAAAAGCAGTGCCGCCAGTAACCCAACCAATTGCTACAGATGCAGAGGGGAAAACTCAAATCAGTTTTGCGCTCTCCAATATTGCATGCATTCCCCAGATCCTGCAGCCAGAACAGGTTCTTTTTCATCTGAAATTCAGTTACAAAGACCTCACCCTATGCTTCTCAGCTTCTGGAAGCTAAAAGTCTGCCACCCACTGGACTGTTTTTTGCAGATAATAAGGAAATCATGAATTGTGTCAATACACTGCTAGGCTTTCATTAAATTGGATGACGAATGAATTTGTTTGTTTGTTTGTTTAATTTATATCACCGCCCATCTCCCCCAACAGGGGACTCTGGGCGGTTTACAATAGAATTAAAGCTGTTTATTGGAAAACTGGCCAGGATTACACACTGCACAGAGCCAGGTGCAAAAAGGGTAGTGGTAGGTAGACACAATGCCTGCCAGTCCTCCTTTTGTAGCCCTCAGATTTCATCTCTTTTTGCAGGGAAGGAATGTAAGGGGCCCAAGTGTTAAGCTCTGCATAGGCTTAAGGTACCCATTTCATACTTTAGGACCCCCAAACCCTCCTCAAATGGATCCTGGATCCACTGTTTTGGAGTGCAGCCTTGGCATGCCAGACAAAACCAGATGTGCCTGTTAAACCAGCAGAGGTTGTTTAACTGCAATTGACTCTGTGTAATGCAGGTCAGAGTTGCACAAATCAATGTTCCTGAATCTAAAATAAAACTACAGAAGAGATGCTGAACCTTAAGTGCAAGCTGATATTTTTGCATGGAAATAATTATCTTTAACTCGGTTTCATCAGTCTCCTCAGATTTTCAGAACAGTTTACCCCTGCCTTTGCACATTGGATCTGCCTGAGCTTGAGACAGATTGGAGAAACTGAAGTTAAAAAAATTGGGAGATGGAAGGAATATGCAAAATGCTCTGTGCATGAACTGTTCTAAGTAGGGAACAGCTGATTTGTGGTGGTCCGTGCCTGAATCAAAACATGTGTATTTCAGATGTTTTGTTCCAGACACAGACTGAAGGAAGGCTGTTTCCAGTATGGATTGAAAAAGTTTTTCTCAGGTTCTATAGTACAGCGGTTCCCAACCTTTTTGGCACCAGGGACTGGTTTCATGGAAGACAATTTTTCCACAGACTTGGGGGGTTTCAGGATGATTCAAGCGCTTCCTCTTTTTCCCAACCTTTTATACTTGTTTCTTTGTGCTGTTTGGAAATAGCCAATGGGCTTGCTTTCTCTGACAGGAGGCGGAGCTCAGGCGGTAATGTGAGCGATGGGGAGCAGCTGTAAATATTCAGGCTGTAAATTTGCTCGCTTGCCCACCACTCACCTCCTGCTGTGCGGCCCCGTTCCTAACAGGCCACGGACCTGTACCAGTCCACGGCCCGGGGGTTGGGGAACCCTGCTGTAGTAGCTGTTATGGCTGGATGCTGTGCTGATTGTTGCAATTGGGATACTTCTTTTGTGTTCTCCTTCTGGACAAGTAGAACAGGGTTGGGTCTGTACTACTATTAGTTTAGGCTGGATGGGGAATGATCTTTGTGACCTTTTGGAGCAAAATGTTCCATTGCAGCCCCTGCCCTATGGCAAACCTTCCCCCCTGAAATCCGACAGGCCCCCACCCTTTTAACCTTCCGGAAAGCAGGGAAAGGTGGCTTTTCCCCCAAGTGTTGGGATAAAGGGAGCTCAGAGTAGGAGAGAATGTGTGGGTTGTATTAGGGGAGTGTGGCTGTGCTGCCAGGTTTTTCTGGTTATTTGGCTTGTTTTTGGTTTTTAGCACACCAACCTCAATTTCAGTGGTATACTGCCAGGGAAAAGATAATTGCTTTGCAGAGGAAAGTGAAAAGTCGAACCTGCTTGTTTTGGGCAACTGATGTCAAGGTCTCAACAGATCCGGCAATGATTGTCCAGCTGTATCCCTTTTGTTTGCCAACCAGGGTCCTGAGCAAGGGGAAGCTCTCTAGCCTGTGTGGCGATACCCCACAGCTCACATCTGGATATGGACTTGATGGACTTGTACTTCTCCAGCCAGCCAGGGAAGACTGAGGGATATCTCCTTATCTCAGTGTACAGAGTACTCTGTCAACTCACTTTGTCACATTCTGAACTTGTTACTTGCTCACTAGAACAGCCCAGAAGTCACAGCGGGATGGGTTTCTGGCTTGTCACCTGAGAGAAGCACATAGGATGAGATCCACATGGTTCATTGATCCTTTCAGTCACTCAGCAATCACTGAATACTCATAGTGGAAGAGAATCCATGTGGATTTATCTAGTCCCTGCACTATTTGAGTTGCAGTGGAATTTGTGCCTTCTTGGCTTTCCATCATTCAACCCCACGGCTGACCAATAATTGTCTTGCTGGGCCCTAGTCTCTGACCCACTGGATCAGGGTGAGTTCTGAAGCCACATGCATGTCTCTCTCTCTCTCTCTCACACACACACACACACAGCGAGCATGGAGATGCTCTGGCCAGCAGCAGACGATACAACCCGAAGGAGGCTGTTCTTCCTTACTCATCATTCCACTGCATGACTGCTTGCAAGATTATCTTTTTCTTTTCCAAGATTCCTGTAGGGAAGCTGAACTTCCTGTGGGTGAGTTAGCGTGTGAGGCTTTCAAAGGAAAAACAGGATGAAGGTATCATCAATTGTTTGTGTACTAGTGCATGCACTGCCGTGTTTAAATACAAGTGATTTCAAAGCAAAAAATACTAGCACATATTAGCTTGGTTCATCTGCTTCTTAGGTGCGCTTGTGTACAATATCGTGCATCCTGTGCATGTTGTTTCCTGTTGTTGAGATTCAGAATGCCTTTATATGTGCAGTGTCTTCAACTTCAAAGGCATGCCGAGAGCTCCACAATTAACAAGATGAAAGAGTGTGTATGCATAACTAAATTCAGCAAGCTGTTACCATCTGTTTTCCCCCCCAAAGTTCTATGCTGATGGCTTTCTTTGGTCAAGTCAGCTCTTTTAGTTTCTGACTGAGTGCATTTGAAAGGGAAGAATACAGTAATGGGTTGATTGGCTTAAGTTTGGACTTTGGTGTCACTCATTCTTATGCCCTTTTTATAGAAACTAGAGTATTTTAAAAATGCAAAGATGATTCCGTATGGATTGTGTACACTACTCTTGTGCACTGTTGATGCAGTCCATGCGTGCATTTGCTGCAAAGGCATGTTTGAACCTAATCCGTTTGCAGCAGTTCTTCTGTCCCTTTAGAAGTATAAAAGTGAGTTATATGCAAGAGTCATGCAAGTATTGTTTTGTATGTGGAGTATTGACAATTTACATGTAATTCACATTCCGTATCCATAATCTGATTGGAATTTATTATTTTGCCAGCATATTTTCTTGCCCTGGAGGACAGGATTGATTCAAAGTGTTGTCTCTCATGCAAGAGATTAGGCAGTCAGCCTAGCTCTCTTCACATTCCATTAGAATGCTAATACCTCCAGGGAAAATGCTTTTAAGTTTAAAGAAAGCTAAGATTTTGCAGCTTAATTTTGGCTGCACAAATGTAGGCGGTCACTAGATGGCAGTGAAGAGTTACCCTATTCTGGCTCTGAATGCCGTTCTTTCTCATGATCAAAACATCTGAAACTCTTAAATTTTCATAAACACGCTTGCCCAAAATGGATTGACAGAACCTCTGCATTGTAATGTTTTGTTTGGTGTTTGAAACAAAAAAATACATTTTCCATTTCATGCACATACCTAGAACATAGGAATCAAACATCTTGAAGTATATAGAGAACTAGAAAGAGCTTACTATATTGTTGGCTGAAACATGAAAACCTGTTGCCAACACCATCAACTAAGGATTATGAGTTGGAAGTCAGAAATACCTAGAGGGTCTAGGTTCTTCACCTCCTCTATATAAAATATAGGTCATTTCCCAAAGATTTCATCATAGTTACCATTCTTTTTTACTAATCTTCAATGATTTGTACAGGATTCCCACAAATTTTTTCTAATGTGGGTACAGTTCAAAAGTAAAATGTTTTGTTGTATGCTGCAGTTTTGGTTTTTTTCCTTTTTCTTTAACCATCTTTTAATTAAAATTTAAGTTTAGATTTTTCAATTAATGAACTAAAAAAAAATTCCTTTCACTCAGCCCCAATATAGAGTGAACTGAACAAGCAATGACAATTATGATTCAATTAAGTATGTATTTAATAATTTCACTGAAACAATGGTCATTTTCTACATACCTAGCAACAAACTGCAAGGTGATTTAACCTCTTAGGAGAAATATACAGATTATGCTTATGCTGCTGTACCACATTAACTGCTGAAGAGTAGAATATCCTCCTAGTTCCCAGCTGGAACTCTGATAACTGCAAAATCATGAACTGATTCTGATCAATGGTTAAGTGGTACCACTGCTACCAGAATCTCAAGGTGTGATTAGTGTGAAAATTTTAAATTTATTTGCATTCTGTACAAGTAAAATCAAAAGCAAATTACAAGCCTTGATTACAACACAGGTTAGATGTAATTTTCTGACTCTGCATGCACTTTCTATAGTACAGAACTGAGTGCAAAATTTCTTTACATTACAGCACTTCGGATGTACTAACTGTAATGGTGGCCACCTACAGTATTAGTTTATTAAAACTGAAGGAATTTTTAGAACTCTGTGGGTTGGATACCACGTACCTGATGTATATGCAACCTACTATAATGCACTTAGTGCAAACTTTTTAAAAAAGAGATTAATTGCTTTATACTTGTTTTTCTATTATTTAAAGGGAATTTAATTTAGCGATTAAAAATCTATCAGCTATTGCACACACATACTGTGGAAAGGAATCACAGAAAAAAGGTCCAGCACTGTAAAAGATAAAGTCCTTACACAGATCACAATGCTATAATTAGGACAAGAACAAAAATAAGATAGTGACTCCTCTAATTAGGCCAAGAAAACAAGTTCTATACAGCTAGCATAAGAATGTATCAGTTTTCTTTCTTTGATCTACTTAACACAAACCTGAATTATCAGGATTTACTACACAATTGTTTCAGTGAGGCTGTAGTATATTTCCTACACAAGTTTCAGAGTTTCACGTTTAGGGGAGACTTGCAAACTAAGAGGTCAAATTTAACAATGGTATGCAACTAACATGCAGAGTAAAAGGTATGTTTTTTTGTTGTTGTTACTCTTTAAACACACCATCATCTTCTTGTAAAAGTAACCAACTGGAACCCAGCAGTTACTATTAGAGGCGGCTTTTTTTCTGAAAAGAACATAGCATTGAGTTTGGGCTGCTTCATCACTGGAGCATGAATCTAACTACATGTGAGTGGACTTCAACTCCTAGTGACTCTATGGATTGATCTTACTGTTCTTGGCAACCATAAAAAGGTGGCTGCCACTATCTTCTGAAGTATTTTTTTCAACACCCCAATCTAACCTGAAACCCTAGCATTACCTGCTGGCTTCCCATCCAAGTACTAATCAGGTCCTGTAGATTTTCTTCAGGATCAGCCAATATCAGCTAGTACCAGCCAGTTACTTTTAAATAAACAATTATCATTACCTACTTTCAACTAGACACTCAGTGTCTATTAAGATTGAAGCAGGCTTATATGCAAGATAAGCAAGATCACATTTATTCTCACATGTATATGTCCGTACATGAAATGTTTTTTGAGTATATTAGTTCAGCTCCCTTTAAACACCTATTCCCACCATGGGCTCCTACATGGCAAGCTGTGCATGGAATACTTTTATGTCTGATATAACTTGACAGAGTATATCAAGTCTTATGAAGTTCCTATCTGATGTTTTTCCCCCTTCTGAAGACCTTGTTTAAGACAGGGATTTAAACATTTAGGATCTTTAGATGATTTTTTTTTACTGGCATGGATTTAATCTAAATGCATGAGTCCAATAAATATCTAGGGTACAAGATCAACGTACATTTTGGCATTCAAATCACAAGCCATCAAAGGCTTATGTGGACAAATAATGCATGCAATATTTAAAGGAGGGCATTTTAAAGCTCTGTGAACATAACGAAAATAATTCCTGTGTTTTAATTTTTACTTGCAGGGTAGCAAGCTAACTTTTGGTGTTAAAGCTTGAATTCTTTATTACTCAAATGCAAGAGTAATGGAAGAAGCATGCTAAGCCAAACAGTACTAGAATTTGTTTGGAAGTTATTATAGTTGCTATCTTACACCTCAACCAAGACAATCATCTTCAGATCGGACAAAATTCAAAAGGAGCTTGCTAATCTGAATAGGGAATTAACAGCATTAACAATTAAATTTGAATGTGCCTTCAAACTATTCATAACAGATTTGAATTAAGCTATATATAAATCAACTTAAATGTTTTATTTTGCAAGAAGGTTGTCAAGATACAAGAGTTAAATACTTAGAACGATTTGTAACAAAAACTTTAATCTCCAAGAGTTTACAGTGACAAGACAACTTATGCACAATAAGGAAAATATCTACAATGTACCCTTACACATATGTACTTATCAACAGTTCTTAATTTGTACTACAAAACTCTTCTAGCAGTAGTGCTCTACACAAAAAGGTGTAAGATTTAATTTGCATTTTGTACAATAAAGGTAATTCTGGTGTAAATCAGAACTCGCAAATAGATGTAGAAAAAAGGCTAGCTACAAAGTTTTCAGTCTTCTCATTTACCATTAGTTTATTCTGGCCAACTAATTACACCTCCACATTTCATGCTGCAGAGATTGTCCATTCACAATTATAGCAAACGCTCATGATTTGTAAGTTCACGTGTTAATTTTTGAGTTTAGATTCTGCAGATTCTACATATGATGCAGAAGACTGAACATTTGCCGCTGTAGGACTGTTAAGGATTATTTGGTAGGTTTATGGAAGGTAACTGGCTAACATTAATGCAGTTTATGCTTAAGGGTACACTGTAGAGCAACAGGCTTATTACACTTTGGACGACCTGCTCAAAACCATATACATTTTCACAACTGTTACATGTCACCTGTTACAAAAGAAACAAAATTCGACAGCTAAAACATTTTTAAAATGCACCAAGCTTTATGAGGTCTTAAAGAAAACGATGTTCTGTACATACTGTCTTCAGATCTAAATGTGACTTCCTGTACACCACTCTTCCTGAAGTTCTATTTCCTGTCATTTGACCTGGAACGGCTAGAGTATACAAGGAAGATTTAGTCAAACAATTGTAAATCAATTCTTAAATATACTTCAATATATAACTATTATACAATTCTAATTTAGATTTGAATATTCACCTTGGCCTGTATATGGTCAAAGGGATTTTTAAGGATATATTACATTTTAACATACTCTGAAATGCTCCAATATCTGAATTTGCACACATGTTCTTACCTACGAGATCTGGAAAATGAACGGGAAGGCTTATGATTTCTCTCCCTTGAGAGCGATCTCTCTCTCCTTCTATCTCTAGAAAGGGACCTGCAAGAGGAATATTCAGCACTATAAAATAAGGTATATAAAAATCAAGACATTCTAGAAGGTAGTGTTTATCAATGTCACTCTCAGAATAGCAATATTGTATTAGATAACTTTCAATTAACATTTGTGGCTAATGTATACATACAAGCTGTTCTCTACAGTGACTTAGAGCTGTGGTGTATCAAGCTCCTACAATGCTTCAGACTCATGCTTGGCAATTCCAAATAATAGATTCCACCTGAATATTTAGTACCAGAAAAAGCCAAAGGTGACTTCAGAGTAAGCTGCAAATAAACTCACCGAACATATAGCAATTCAAACACACACTAATTAAATATTAAACCTTCCCTCTTGATAGATTAAAGAAGGCCATGTTTCAAGTTTAACTATTTTTTATAGGTGAATTATATTCAGCAATGTCCTTCCATCTAGTATATGGGCCACTAGTGGATTACACTCCCCTTCCCAGATCTACAAAGGAAGTCTGTTTGCATGACAGTGAATTCAGACTTGTATTGTTCTTCTGTCCTGTAATACAGTGTTAACAGTTCAATGATGCAGGCAAAGTTTCTTTATTTGTGTGTGTGAACTACTGCAACAATGCATGATCAGCCTTAACAATTTACCTGCTGCGACTACGGGAAAAACTCCTCCTCCGTGGAGATCTACAATCAAAAAAGAAAGGTGAGTCTTTACATCAATTCAACACTACTGAGGTGAGGTAATTCCCAACTTGTCAAGTCACTGTTGGGCCCAGTGAATGTGCCAAGATAAATGGCACCCATCGTCCAGCAAAATGGAAAGATTCAGGCATTAAAAAGACTCAGCGTGATCAGCATGTTTCCAGCAATGAGTTTGTTTTAACTAATACCATGAAACAGCAAACCTGTCCAATGCAGCACTTCCATCTCAACAAAATCCACTGTCTAAAAGACTATACCAAAGTCCCACAAGTAGTTCCAAAATTGGCATAACTAGTATTTTGGAACCCATGCAAGGCAGAGTCCTCAACAAGACATAAGGTACCAAGTGAAAGACTAATGCACACAGTGACAATGACATTAGAGCTGCATCCGTGAATGTAATTTTTAAACGGTCATAGTGTGTTTAGTCTAAAGAACCTTAGCTTGCCCAGTTTATCCCAAAAAGTAATTGTTCTGAAATCGTTAGTAAAACAGTTTAAAGGTGAAAGGAGGTGGCAGTTTTTTGCAAGGAAAAACAAAGTTAGCAATTAAGTTTGCCCATCTCACATGCAAATATACTGCAGTTTAGTTATTTATATTAGATTCCTTTAACACCCTTAAAAGTTTTATTCAAGCAACATATGTATGTTACCACGAAATTATGCACAGCCAGCCTTTGATTGAGAAAAAAATAATTACTTATAAGCCGCTTACTCCTTATTTTAACCAGCAGTAAACTGTATAAGCAGGAAAAACTTACTAGTTTTTGGTTTCAACAAGCTAGAAATGGTGAGGTGAGGCTGCCGGACTGACTGCCAAGAAGAATTTGCTGAAAAGGTTTTGCCAGATGTTGCGTTGTATTTAGTTGGTTGGCGAAGGGGGTGTTGTGGATTTTTCCTGCTTTTTTGTTAGCCGAAGGCTGCTGCTGTAGTTGTTGTGAAGACATTTGGTAAATAAACAGCTGAGCTGATTGGCCGGGAATGTGTGGGCGGTCGAGGTGGCTGCTGCCGATTTGGTTAAGGTTGGAGAGAAGGCTGAGAGAAAACAGCATGCTCGGGAACCAAAGGGCGGTGCAACCTGACGACTGGCCATGCCTGGGTCATGTGAAACGACACCAGCCAAGCTGAATGGGGCGCGCTGGTCACATGACGCTGAAAGGGCTAGTTGACTGGCTAATGCAGACTCAGAGGGTGGTGAGAAGAGACATGATGGTGACTCTGTAACGGGTTCATTTTTATTAATAGATGGACCAAAAAGCATAAAAAAATGAAAAACAAGCCATCAGTACAACCATCTATTAGCTAACAAATACTCCTATTGTGTTCTACAGTGAAAGGGAACAGGTTTCATTCTTATTTTATATGGACTTCATTCACCTGCAAAAGGTTGAGATCAGCCCTTGCAGAAATAAGGTTTTAAGTACTGAAGTGAGTATTTAACACTCAATCAATTTGTCCAGGTCAGAGGATGCATTATCAAGTAAAAATCTGGTTTGGGAATTCATAACTGCAGAATTCAAATGAGGCAATTATATTTCAACAGTCTTATTACAGTCAAAATTTAGCTGAGTAACTATTCATTGCTTCAGAATCCTTAAAACAGTTGCCTGCTTAGCATCACTTGTGCTAAACGAAAAACAAACTGAGTGAAAAAAATCCAAGCTGTTGCATGTAATGTTTATCAACAATGAAGTAAAGAAAAGCAAAAAACAAGCTGAAGTACTGGGACGAAAAAGGAAGTGACTAGATGAATAGACCTCAGAAGAAAAGACGATATTCCACGTTAGAGGATACTATCAACTGATATAGGTACCAAGGACAGAAGCCAGTGTTCAACAAAGTGTATCCCTCTAACACCTGCTTAATGCTTTAGAATTTGGTGATTTGATATAGACACAAATATGTTTTTAAAAGTCTATTTTGCCAAAATGGTAATACTGCCAACATCACTATGGAAGTTCTTTCATCCTGGATACCTGCGGCGAGGTGGAGGACTTCTCCTGCGATAGTCATCTCGAGGACGTCTACCCCATGAGGGAGGTGGGCCACGGTTCCGACTGCGTTTTTCACCATTGGACAGTTCCACCCTGACACGACATCCACACAGCGTTCTGAGAAAGATCATGATCAGTATTAATACATCAATTTAAGTCAAACAACTGAAGGGCATTTGCTCATACAGTTCCCTATACTGGGAGAAACATGGGACCTTCCAATGTTTTGGACAATTCCCATTAGCATAGTCAATGATCAGAATTATCTGAACCCAGGATCTTGCAAGCCAACCTATTTACGTTGTCCTACTGCTCACATGCAAACTATTTCATTGGAGAACACCATCACTACAAGTATGACTATCAAAAATGCTTTTTATCTTCAGTTTTAAGTATAAATGCTAGTATTTTAAAAAATGAACATGCCAGTAATATGATTGGATTGAGTCATTATTCCTAAGCATTAAGAATGCTTAATATTTTGAATACTAAATTGAAACACCAAGTGGCAGAAGTAGCATAATATTTCTAAAATCTGGTAACCATAAAAAAAAAAACTTGTGTATCTCTCCAGTTACTTTCAAATTAAAATCTTTCTCAAGCTAATAACATTTCATATTATTTCTCTTTCCATTTCTAGATCAGTACCATTTCGTAGTAGAAAAATCCTTAACTTCAAATCTTTTTAAAGAAACATTTTAACATGCTGTTCTGCATTATCCATACCACTAACTTCTATTAAATTTTTAATCAGAATGTTCACTCGCAGGTTTCCCAAGAAAATCATAGAGAAGTTTACCTCCCATCTAGTTCTCTCACTGCATCAGCAGCATCCCGTGGATCTTCAAATTCAACAAAAGCAAAACCAGGGGGATTTCTAGCTACCCACACACTACGCAGTGGTCCATAGTAGCCAAAAGCTCGTTCCAATTCAGTTTTGTTGCCATTGTTCCCAAGGTTTCCCACATAAACCTTGCAGTCCAGGGGACACGAATCACGATGCATCTCTGTAATTCATGCAAAAATGATAATCAACACATGCAAAAGTGACAATAATCATAGCAAACGCTAATCCACGTATTGATTATCAAAGAACAAGAGAATCTTACAAACATACAGCATTATTACAGATAACACTAAATTTTTGAAAAATTGTTGTGGACAATCAACTTGAGTTCATAAATGTTCACGTTTATAGAAAATTGTTGATATAATCTGAAACCCAGGATCTGAATTTGGAGAGCCGAATTAGCTAATTCAACGTAAAATCTGGTCGATAAGCAGCCGCCGATGTTTTCCATTTCGTTCCATTTGTTTCTTCCAATCGCTGCTGTTCGAAGTACATATACCACAACCTCAGGGAAAACCTTTCATCAGGTAGCCAGATGAGCATACCAATTAAGTAAACCTCGTGCTCACCCACAAGCAAAGACGTCGTTATACCTAGAAGATGGCGCGCCCTTCCTTAACTGCTTTTACAGTTACATTGAGTATGTGTGGGATTCCCTCAACGCCCCCCCCGTCCTCCTTTGATCATCCCTCGTTCGCTTCGGGTGCGAGTACATAAAAAAACAACAGCCTATCAATCAATCTTCTCTCTCACGTACGCGATTAACATCCCAGCACAAGATCTTTGACGCTACTCCGATCACACAAAATGGCGGCGGCTCTTTGTCCGCTAATACAACCGCGAGGCCTTCTACGCCGACCTATCCCCTCCCTCACCGGGTTCCTGGCCAGGAGCGTAAAGGACTCCCGCGAGCGGCTGGTAGTCTTCCTCCTTCCTTGCCTCCTCTACTTCGTCTGCAGCCCCCCAAGCGTGGTCGGAGCCGCTTGCTTTCCCGCCAAGACTCGACTCGGTCGGCTCTCTTACTGCTCCGCACTGGACAAAATGGCGGACGACACCTCCACGCCCTGAGTTTATATATGTCTTGCTCAATCAGCACGTGACCAAAACGTTCGCCAATAACAAAACATATCTCCGATGATTGACGTTCTCCTGCACGCTACTCTCTTCCTGGAGCACAGCTCAGACTCAGAGAGCTGGTCGGCTGGCGAGGTCTCGATCGCCGGAGCAACCGTTATAGTAACAGCAGAGAAGTGGGGAGGGAAAGGATTGGTGGGCCCAACAGTACCTCGTGGAGGCCCAGGAAAAGGCCGGGAGTAGGTGGGACGTGTTTTGCGCTCGGCATTTTCTTCCAATGCATTAAAGTCTGGAAAGGGATTTTTTTAAAATTTGCGTTCCGTTCTTTCTGTGGAACAGTTGTGTCCCAGCTGCTGAGTGTTTTTGAATACCAGGATTTTCTAATGCAACCTCAACCACAAGCTGCATTGTCTTGCAGAAAAGCAAAGGGAGCGGGGGGGGGGGGAAGGGAGGCTTAGCCGGAGGTGGCTTTCCAAACCTCTTTTTCGGATACTGCTGGTTCAGCGCTGGATGAAAGTCACTTCGTTCTATATACTCTTTTTTTATTAGACCTTGTAGCCGAAGGTACTGCTTTAAACAAGAAAACCAACGATTAATAATAGCATAATATTATTTTGTGCTAATTGTTTAGCATATTTGAGCTCTTTAATCAGAATATGAAAATGATTTCAAGGGTCAGAAGCCTCCACTAAAACGAAGCGTTCATGCAGTTTTCTTCAACGGAAGCGCCTTGTTCTGGTTATCTTTGGACTAAACTGACATGAAAAAGCTAAATAATTTTTTAAAAATATTAATAATTTACTTTTGTGCCAACTGTCTCCTAGCAGAAAAGAAACGACAAATGTTCCCAAATTAAAGCTTTGATGATTTGTAAGGAAATGAGCATCTCTGGCCATGCTGGAAGAATGGGTGCACTTGGGTGCAGTAGCAGAGAAGGGGGCCGCATGCTGGAAGAAGCAACAGGGTGGGGAAAGACAATCATCTAATTGTTTCTCAACTGCAGCAACTTTTAAGATGCGTGGACTTCAACTCCCAGAATTCCCCAGCCAGCATACTGACTGAGGAATTCTGGGAGTTGAAGTCCACACATCTTAGAGTTGCTGAGGTTGAGAAACACCAATCTAATTTATGAGAAGAGGTTGAGGGTTTGGACTATGGTATCAGTAGGGCGTCTCTTTCAACCTCTTCTACAGTAAACTCTGCCTTGGATGCTGTATAATAAAACCGTTCCACTCCACAAAAGCTTTCCCTGCAGTACTCATCCTGAGGTAGGGGAGAAGACCAATGCCCAGAATGTGTTCTCACCTGTCTGTTTTTATATCTGAATGATTTATATGCAGATTTAAACCCCCAGAGTGCTTTCTTTTTCTTTTTGCCTGATGCATTTGTTAATGCCCAATCCTGCAAAAGGTGAATGGGGCATGCTGTTTTGTTCCTTTGGCAAGATATAAACTCCTGTCTCCTATACCCAAACCCTACAGCAGGTGTCTGGAAGACACTAATGTCATTACCTACATTTATGTAATTTGTTAAACTATCACTCATAGTTTAAAATGAATGAGCCAACAATAAGCCATATACGTTATATTTTAAAGTGTTTTTTGAACCATAATACATAATGTGGTTTCCTTTGGACATATTATATGAATGCAGCCACTGTGGTATATTAATCATGGTTTATTATTTAGCATGATTTGCAGATAAAACCACTGAGTTTTTGGATACTGTAGCTTGCACGTCTGGACCTTCCCTTTACTGTTTGAAAAAAAGTCTTCGGTTGCCCTTGAACCATTGTTCCAAAAAAGGCTGTGTGACTTCTTTGTAAATATCCTATCAAGAAAAATGTGTGGGTGATGTCTTCTGCTTTTATGTATTTTGCTCCAAAGTGGTGGTTTGGAGCAAAGTGTCTTGAATATTCCTCTGGAGGAATGCCTGATGACTGTCAGAAATGACATGAATGCTACTGGAATTCACAGAGGAGTTGGTATAGGTGCATGGTGTATTCACAGAAGTACTGTCATGAGTGAGGATGGCGAGCAGGGGGCTCCCATCCAGGCTGTAAAGCGCATGCGTAGTACTGAGGAATTAGGTGGCCATTCGGGCCCGCCTTAGTCTTTGGGGTTTATATGTCTGGGTTTTCCCACGCTTCTTCAGTTTGTTAGGATTCTCTGTTATGTAGCAGTAATAAAACACTAGAGACCTATTCCTTGTCTCAGCGTGGTTCCTGGCTGTTAGGACAAGTACCTTGGTGCTTGTTTCAGGATTAATTGGCTTCTACAGTGTAAGCAGGACATGGGTGGCATATGGACAATGTCTTAGCACACCCCAAATTGGTGACAATTTGCAGCTTTTCTGTGGACACTAGGGATGTGTTTTTTCATATTTATGCTGTTTTGGGATTTCAAACATGCCTGGGTTTTTTGCCTCCTTCCTGGTCTAGACATGTATACCATACAGCAGTCATTGCACTGGGGTATTAACACTATTATCTCCGTCTATCTCCAATGCTGACTGTCCCATGGCATCCTGGTTTTGGAGTGGTTTTCCCATCCAGGCTGGCATTAACAATGTTTTTTAGTTCCAGGGAAAGACCTGGGCAAAAATCCAGATTACCACTAGATGGCAGCAAATAGTCTTCTGTATCTTTTTCTGACATCTAATGGTTGTCTACAGCCCAATCTAGTAATGGATACCCTTGCTGCTGATGCTTAGTATGGGGTGGAATATGCAAGTGAGTAGCTCAAGTACGTATAGTATTATAGTACAGAATACAGTATATACTTTAGCCTAATGTCATACAGATGTGAAATTGTTGTACTTTGCCACCTAGCGGTGAGTAAGTACATCTGTTTGCCTTTCTGGTGATAATAATAGTTTCATTTCTGCTCCCCACTGTTTCCTGCATAGCTGTTCAACAAGTTTGGGGACCCCAGTGATGTTCCACTACGTTTTACCACCTCTGCAGCAATATTTTCTTTTGCAGTCATGATTGAGTAAAACTCCAGACTCTAGAATTAAAGTAAAGGTATTAGACATTTGTGGGCTACAAGTTTTGCTTATGAATATTATGTTAAAAGCCGGAAATACCAATTGTGGATATTATGAACAGATGCCAAATTTATCACTTGCCTCTACATCATCCACCAATGTTGCAAATTCCTCTTTTGCAGTTTACAACTCATTGTTTTCTTTTCTGACCTGAAACATATATTTTTTTCTTCAGTGAGCAGTGTCTCAGGCGTGTCCAACATATTGTCGTTCCTTATACTAGTAAGAATATAAATCTTTCCTGTGCAGCTGCAGTTTTAAATCTAATTTGTTCTATTAATATTAAACTTTTTTGGTTAAGTACAACTGTTCTTCCAATTTCTTGAATAGCAGACTTGTCATGGTTTTAAATAGAAGTACATGCAGAAACTGTAGGTAAAAGGTGCTATTTTAGAACTACACTTTTTATAGCCATGGGATAATGCCTTTGAAAGTTAATATGTCTTAAGTATTCTTTATGATGCAGAGAATTTGAAGCAATGTTTAATTATCAGGAAGATATACAAATTGTTTCAGCAGTAGGGCATTCTGAATCAGATTGTAGTCATCATCTGAAAATTATAAGGTTATTATTAACTTCTAATCTGTCATGTATTCTTCAATAATCCCATTTTCTTTTTTGTTAATTTGGTCAATTGGGATTGTAAATAATTTACTTTTGTTCATATAAAATTCTTCTCTGCTTAGTTTTCTTCTGTGTGATACTCTGTTGTTTCAGTTTCATCCCCTCTATCTGCTGTCAAAATAATTTGCAATTCTTATTAATGTAATCATATTATGCTGCCTTTCATTTTGTTTTACTATTCTGGATCCCATGAACACTTCCTATCTTTATTATCACAGCCTTCTGTTGATTTTCCACTCACATCCTGGTACATCCCTGCCAGTGATCTTTGCTCTTCTGGATTCACCCCTCTTAATATCTAAAGGTTTACTGTGTAATTTTTTATCCTTTACTACTGTAACTAAGTCTACATATCTGTAATTAAAGTAAATGACTGTTCTTCCTCACATTATCTCTGCCTCCATTTCTTCTGACTTCTGGTAAATAGATGCTTTTGACTGCCCAACCATGGTAGTACTTTTATAAATAAGCAAACCCCCATGATAGCCTTGTTCTGAGAGTGCTCTTGACACAATCTTAAAAATGCAAACATATTTATCGGCCCCATAAGATTACTTTGTGTTTCTGAGATGTATAACACATGAAAAACATAATCTTTCAGATTATAAGTAATTTTCTTGGATCGAGGACTGGGTGACTTCACTGGGAAAAGTCTGCCTAATTTAAGAAGCATATTGTTAAACTGAAACATGTTAAAAAGAGCATGAAAAATGATAATGAAAGGCCTAAAAGTTAAGAGCTATGGAAAGGTTGAAAGAGTTGCATAAGTTTAGCCTAGAAAAAAGATGATTAAAAAAACAAAATAGGAGCTATCTTCAGATTTTTGAAGGATTATCACATGAAAGATGGAGCAAATTTATTTTTTTCAGATCCAGAAAAAGTAGGATTTGAACTAATTGATGTAAATTATTAAAAAGGGAATTTCATTTAAACAGAGTAAGCTGTTCACTAGTAGAAGAGATTGCCTCAGATAGTGGACCCCTATCAGGGATGATGTAGCAGTTGGTTTCCTATTTCATTGAGGAAATGGACTTGATGGCCTTTGAGGTCAGTATCTAGAACTCTTATCCTTTTTGACTATTTAATAAATTGGAAGATGTTAGTGACAGACTTCTAATTCAAACTTCTGTATTAGAAAATAAAAACTTAATGCAAGCTTACTCTATGCAAGCTTGGGGATGCAGTACTTGGACAAATAGTTTCTGAACGTCACTCTTGGAGGAATGTTTTTTCATTTGCTACTAATTTAACGAAGTACTTACTGAAGTGATTCTTCATGAATTTAGTAATATTGCCCTAGTGCTGCTCCTTCACTAACCATACACAGCTGGTCATAAACTTTAAAAACATACAAAAAATAGAAAAAATAGCAATTAATTCCCAAAGCCACACCACCCACAAAGTGCCAGGTCTTGATGGCTTTCCAGAACAGTAGTAAGGATAAGGCTGCCCAATTATCCTAGTGTCATGTCCCCCGTTGCGATGTATACATACATCACAATGGGGAACATGCCTTCCCGAGGAAGGAGGAAGGAATCAGTGATAATCTTATAAGCACTGAAAGTCAAATGCAAATAAAGGACAAAGGAGACATATCTTTGCCCTGACCTGAACAGCCATCATCCTATCTCCCTGACATCTCTACATTACCACGGGGGACACACCTGCTCCGGACACAGGAAGAGGACAGAGGCAATCAGTGCTAATCCCCCTGATCGCCCATCGAGACTCCGGAATCGCCCCCTGATCGCCCATCAAGACTCCGGGTCAGGAGTCTGGGACAATAGGGGGTGGGGAAGGATCAGGTCTCCACCGCGGGTATTTACCGGCTACCTCGCACGCCATGTGCTCATTCCCGTCTTTTTCCGTGCATGCATTCTATTCCTAATAAACCAGAAATCCTTAGCCCTGACTAAGTGAGTCTGTGTCTCTTTGGGAATAAGGCAACCATCACATAAAGACGGGAATCCAAAAAAAAAATTTTCCGCTAGCACCATTCCAGATTTCGTCTGTGAGGGATCAAAGCTGGCGATGGAAAGACTCAACCCACGAAGAGGTGGCTACCAGAGGACCGGCGACGGGACTCCCGACTCCACGGCACGGGCAATCGGCGAGAACCCTATTCCCAGACGGTACAAAGTCCAGGAGGGTTCAGGATCAAGCTCGGAGGAGGAGGAGGCCGGAAGAATCAGGACACTTGAAGCCACCAGAGAGTCACAGGGTGAGTGGGTCACCTTGGACGAAACACCAAGATCCCTGCCAGGGACGCTCGGGGCGTCTAGGAAGCCGCAGGACCCGCTGTCGATCGCAGGAGCCGAGGGAAGGCGCCAGATTGGACGATCTGAGGAAAGCCCCCAGACAGCTGAGAGGCTGAGGATAATGGAGGCAAGGCTGGAGTCGATTGAACAGCTGTTCCTGAGATGGTCGGTGGCGTGGGAATCCCAAGGAAGGGGTGAGCTGGAACCAGGCACCAGAAGGTCATCACCCCCCCTCCCATCCCTGAGACGCAACAGCCGGGGCAAGGAAGGTAATGGCAGGAGGCTGAGGCATCGCCGGGCAGAATTCACCTCGCGGAATCCGCCAGGAAGTCATCTTCCCCCCCTCCCACCCTGGGGACGCGACCGCTGGGAAGAGGCTGGAGTCGGCACGAAACGGAGGCAATGCCGCCCGGAGTCCGGCTTGAGGAATCCCCACACCGAGACCGGAGAACCCCAGCAGCCCAAGGTACGCCCAGACGACCAGAAGGGGTTTGGAGCCCACCGGGAGCGGGGGTGAAAGACTTCGGGGTCAAATTCGACGGGGACCCAGCAACATTATCCTTCTTCCTGACAAATGCAAGGAACTACATGGAAGAATTTGGGCCATATTTCCGCTCCGAAAAGGGCAAAATTAATGCCATTGTGAACAAACTTAAAAGAAGGGCGGCTGACTGGTATGTGCAGCTATGCCAGGCAGATACCCCAGAGCTCGATAACTTCGATGAGTTCCTCTGGGCACTAGATCTGCACTTCCGAGACCCCTTGGAAAAGGAGAGAGCGAAGAGATCCCTAAGGGGAATCAGCCAAGGGCAACGATCCATTGCAGATTATGCCATGGATTTTAAAGCACTGGCTGGAAAGGTGGTGGACTGGTCGCAATCTACCCTAATTGAAGGTTTCAAAGAGGGCCTGAACTTGAACGTTCTGAGATGGGCATTATCCAGAGATGACCCAAACACTCTACATGAGTGGATACTGCTGGCCGGTAAGGCGGAAAATGCCCAGGAAACCTTCCTACAAGCCAAGAGGGCGGCGCAACAAGAGGCGACGGTAAAGGGACCCCGAACCGCTGCAGGACCGGTGAGGAAAACATCCCAACTCTGGAGAGAGGAGAGGGAGAGACGCTTCGCTAGGGGGCAGTGCCTTCGATGTGGGAAAGAGGACCACAAAGCAGCGGCGTGCCCCAAAACAAAGGTAGCTGACAGACCAGGAAGAACACCGGGCAAACCACCCGCAGCGCCCAAAAAGATGCCAGCGGCCAGGGGAGAGATCGGAGCAAAAGAACTACCTTACTCCAGTGACGAGGAGGAGAATGACCAAGTAGAACCGGCGGGAAACGCCAGCCACCTGCCCTAAGAAGCGCCAGAGGGCAGGTGGAGGAGGAGAATGGGCGCAGCGACATCTGGGTGAGTGCCAACTGTCCCACCCTGTACATAAAAGTTAAGTTCCAACGACAAGTCGGTCGAAGTCTGGGCCCTAATAGACTCGGGCTGTTCTAGGTGCCTAATGCACCCAGACGTGGTTGCCGATTTAAATCTCCTATGCTTTCCACTTCAGCACCACATAGTTTTTACGCAATTGGATGGCTCGGCAGCGGGAGGGGGCCTGGTCACCCAATTCACCGGAGAAGTGGCACTGCAGTTAGGCAGCCACTGGGAGACACTGAAATTTGTTGTGGCACCGGTGGGCCACCCTCTAATCATCTTAAGCATTCCATGGCTGGTACGAAGGAACCCATACATAAATTGGGAAACCAGGACGATCACTTTTGCAGACGGCTTCTACCAAGCACCTACAGGGGACCGAATTCCCCGTGCTGCAGTGGGGAGGGCGGCATCTACAACCACACACCTGGCTGCAGCGGCCCTGGAGGGCTTGCCAGACAGGTACGCAGAGTTTGCAGATGTGTTCGGGGAGAAAGAAGCAGACAAACTCCCACCCCACAGAAAGACGGACTGTGCGATAGAACTGGTCCCCAACACACCCTTGCCAAAGCCCAAAATTTACGCGATGACCCAGAGAGAACTGGCAGCATTGCGGGAGTTTGTGGACAAGAATTTAGCACGAGGCTTCATTGAGCCTGCAAACTCGCCAGTTGGAGCCCCAGTGCTGTTCAGAGAAAAAAAGGATGGGACATTAAGACTCTGTACGGACTACCGCGGATTGAATGCGGCTTCCACATCCAACAAATATCCTTTGCCCCTAATCAAAGACATATTAGCACATATGGCAAAGGGGAAAATATTCTCTAAACTGGACTTGCGAGAAGCCTATTTTCGCATATGCATACGGGAGGGGGATGAGTGGAAGACGGCTTTCAATTGCCCACTGGGATCATTCCAATATAAAGTGTTACCGTTTGGTTTGGCAGGGGCACCAGGGGTATTTATGCAATTGATTAACGAGGTCTTGCACGAACACTTGTTCAAGGGGGTCCTTGTGTATCTAGACGATGTATTGATATATTCTGAGACTGAAGAGGAGCACGGACGCTTGGTTAAGCAGGTGCTCAGGAAACTCCGCAAAGCCGAGCTATTTGCCAAGCTTTCTAAGTGCGAGTTTCATAAATCTCAGATAGATTATCTGGGCTATAGAATCTCCGAGAGGGGCATCGAAATGGACCCTGGGAAGGTCCAGGCCATCCTGGCGTGGGAACGCCCGCGCACTAGAAGGCAACTACAAAGTTTCCTGGGATTTACTAATTTTTACAGGGGGTTCATCAAGGG
Organism: Candoia aspera; assembly: GCF_035149785.1. Lineage (NCBI taxonomy): Eukaryota > Metazoa > Chordata > Lepidosauria > Squamata > Candoiidae > Candoia > Candoia aspera. The sequence goes on along the minus strand of NC_086155.1, from coordinate 51,470,078 downwards.
ACTAGCGGAAATCGTTTTGCCCCTAACTAATTTACTCCGCACCAAGGGTTTAGGAGACACGCGCAAAGCACGAAACTCAGGAGCGCTACTTAACTGGACACCTGAATGCCAAAGGGCTTTCGATCACCTCAAAAGCCTGTTCACAGCCGAACCAGTTCTACAACACCCCGACCCCACCAAGCCCTTTGTAGTCCAAGTGGATGCCTCCGATTTCTCAATTGGGGCGCTCCTGCTTCAGAGGGAATTAAATGATCAGCTGAAGCCTTGCGCGTACCTCTCCCGCAAGTTCTCCGAAACAGAACGGAGATGGCATGTATGGGAGAAAGAGGCTTTTGCCATCAAAGCCGCCTTAGAGGCATGGCGACACCTCCTGGGAAGGGACCACTTGCCCCTTTGAGGTCTGGACGGACCACAAAAACCTGGAAGCGCTCAGTACCCCGAAACGCCTCAGCCCCAAGCAGGTTCGCTGGGCTCAGTTTTTCAGCCGCTTTAACTTTAAGCTGAAGTTCATACCAGGAAGAAAGAACTTCTTAGCTGATGCTCTCTCTAGGCGGCCCTAGGATGCCAGTCAGGCATCTGACGTTATGGGGACTGTGTGGACTGACACACAGCTGGGTTGCCAAGCTGTCACGCGCAGCCAAAATGGAACGCAGCGGGCTCCAGCACAACCGCTCGCAAGGGGAGGGAGACGCAGGTCAATTTCATCGCAATTGCAACAGCAGTTCGTACAAGCCTTAAAAACGGATATATGGCTACAAACCAATAAAAACAATGTTTCTTTTGAAAACGATTTGGCCTGGAAACAAAACCTGTACGTGCCGGAGCAAATGCGAGCAGAGGTTCTGAGACGTTCTCACGATGACAAAACGGCAGGGCACTTTGGCTTTGTGAAAACGTTACATCTGGTAAGGCGACAATTCTGGTGGCCTACACTTGGGAGGGATGTGAAAGATTATGTCGCTGCTTGCCCTACATGTGCTATGGCCAAGCGAAAAGTGGGGAAGCCCCAGGGACTATTGCAGCAGGTGGCAAGCCCCTCCTGCCCTTGGGAGGAAATCCCGATGGATTTCATAGTAGACTTGCCACCCAGCCAGCGGAAAACGGTCATCTGGGTGATCAAAGACTATTTTTCGAAACAGGCACATTTTATTCCACGCGCCTCCATTCCCTCCGCGCAACAGCTGGCACGCCTCTTTTTAAATCACATCTACAAATTACACGGTACCCCCTCCCGCTTGGTCACAGATAGGGGTACACAATTTACCTCACAATTCTGGAAAGCATTTTTGAAGTTGATTGGCACCAAGCAGGCATTGTCCACTGCTTGGCACCCCCACACGGACGGCTCTACGGAGATCCTTAACTCCACCCTGGAGCAATTTTTGCGCTCCTTCATAAGCTACCAGCAAGATGACTGGGTAGACTTACTCCCCTTTGCTGAGGTAGCATATAACAATGCAGCGCACCAGAGCACGGGCTACACCTCCTTCCGGGTAGTCTATGGTTGAGACTTCGTTCCGATCCCAGAGTTGCCACAGCCAACTGCCCCGCCTTGTTCCCCAGATGACTGGGCGGCTCAGCTAGCCAACATTTGGCCAATCATTCAGCTGGCTCTCTCCGAAGCCCAAGCAACCTACAAGCGTCATGCAGACAACCACAGGACTGCACAGCCAGACTTCAAAGTAGGAGATAAGGTCTACCTCTCCACTAAGTTCATTAAGTTGCTGCAGCCCTCAAAGAAGTTAGCTCCCAAGTTCATTGGCCCTTTTCCAATAGTGGAAATAATCAACCCGGTAACTTTTAAATTGGATTTGCCACACAACTTGAAACGCATACACCCGGTGTTCCATTGTGCCTTACTAAAACAGGTGACCTCTTCAAAGTGGCATAATGAACCCCCCCCCCCGCTGTAATGATTGCCTTATCCCAACGAAGTCAGTCTCACCAGGGATTAGTGAATAAAACTGATTTATTGGATAGTATGCAAATATGAAGAAAGCTGAGAATAAGCAAAAGCGCGCCAAATACAAACTAAAAACCCTCGCCTCCAAGCCGATCCCGCCCCCCACCCCAACATCGCAACCACCCCCTCCCAGCATTGGCAAGCGTCACACATCTGCCTGGGAAAGTAACCTTGAATACATGTCATAACCCAAACACACATTCCTTCAGGGCAGCACAGAGATAACACCCTGGCAGGGGTGGAATTCCCCACCCCGCAGATGATAGACACGGATCAGAAACATGACATGCGAAACGTTACGATGTATGCAAACCATTGGAACAATGTACATGACATATCGCCCCCCTTAAAGAAACGAAACGAAATCAAGGAGCAGGTTTAGCGGGATAAGCAGCGTGGAAACGGGCAACCAGAATAGGGGAGTGAACATCGTGGGCAGCATTGGGAACGACATCATTGGGAATCCAGGATTTCTCTGACTTGAAAGTGTTGCTGACCATCAATCATGATAGGGGCAGGAGGAGGAGGTTGTGGATGCCAGCGGGCTGATTTGTTGAAAGACTTAAGGAGGCTACAATGAAACACAGGGTGCAAGCGTTTAAGATTTGCAGGCAAATCCAATTTAAAAGTAACAGGATTAATTTGAGCAACAATAGGAAAAGGACCAATAAATTTAGGCGCCAACTTTTTTGAAGGTTGTGTAGATTTGATGAATTTGGTGGAAAGATATACTTTATCACCCACTTGGAAAGGTGGTGAGGTTGACCGTTTGGAATCTGCATGCCGTTTATAAGTGGCTTGGGCATCAGTAAGCGCCTGTTGGATTGTTGGCCAGGCAGCTGCCAGGCATGCAGCCCAATCAGCAGGTGAAGAGGGGGGGGATGCTGGCTGAGGCAGTTCTGGGATCGGGACAAAGTCACGGCCAAAAACGGTATGGAATGGCACTTGGCCAGTGCTTTGATGAATGGCATTGTTGTAGGCAACTTCAGCAAATGGTAGGAGGTCAACCCAATCATCTTGCTGATAATTAACAAAAGCACGCAAATATTGTTCAAGTGTAGAATTGACCGCCTCCGTATTTCCGTCAGTCTCCGGGTGCGACGCAGTTGACAATGCCTGGTTAGTACCCAGTAATTTCATAAATTCCCACCAAAACTTGGACGTGAATTGTGTGCCCCTGTCCGTCACCAAGCGGGCGGGGCATCCATGAATTTTGTACACGTGTACAATGAAGAGGCGGGCCAGCTGTTGTGCAGATGGGATGGAGGTACATGGGATGAAATGGGCTTGTTTAGAGAAAAAATCTTTTACCACCCAAATGACAGTTTTCCTCTGGCTAGGAGGTAAATCAACAATGAAGTCCATAGAGATCTCCTCCCAGGGTCGGGAAGGATTAGCCACCGGTTGTAACAAGCCCTGGGGCTTTCCCACTTTTCGTTTACAAGCAGCACATACTGGGCAGGAACTGACGTATTCTTTGATGTCGCGCCTGAGCGTTGGCCACCAGAATTGGCGCCTAACCAGATGGAGGGTCTTCCCAAACCCAAAATGCCCAGCCACTCTGTCATCATGGGATCGTGACAGAATGATTTTGCGCAATGCCTCAGGCACATAGAGACGATCATGCTTCCATGCAAAAGCCTGTTTAAAAGTGACCTCGTTGAGGTTTGCTTGCAACCAAGTGTCAGTTTTCAGCTCGGAAAGAAACTGTTGTTGCAAGTCTGAGGGAACAGGCAAGCGAAGTGAAACTGAAGCGTCTGTTCGCTGCGCTCGAGTTTGGCTGCGAGTCACAGCTGCCAGACTCATTTGGGGCTCTGTCCAGAGAGTTCCCACTACATCTGGCACCGTACTGGCATCCTGAGGCTGGCGCGAAAGTGCGTCAGCCAGGAAGTTGGTTTTCCCAGGTATAAATTTCAGTTTAAAGTCAAAACGACTAAAGAATTGAGCCCACCTAATTTGTTTTGGGCTCAGTTTACGAGACGCAGTCAGTGCCTCTAGGTTTTTATGATCAGTCCAAACCTCGAAAGGGTGGGTAGCCCCCTCCAATAAGTGACGCCAGCTTTCCAAAGCAGCTTTAACAGCAAAAGCCTCTTTCTCCCAAACGTGCCATCTCCTTTCTGTCTCTGAAAATTTACGGGAGAGGTAGGCACATGGCTTTAACTGTCCGAGGTTGTCCTTTTGCATTAACAGAGCTCCAATTGAGAAATCAGAAGCATCCACCTGTACCACAAATGGTTTGTCAGGATCAGGATGCTGCAGAATGGGTTCGGGCGTAAACAGTTGTTTGAGGGTCTCAAAAGCCCTCTGGCATGCGGGTGTCCATTTTAGCAGCGCTCCCGGATTTTTCACCCTCCGTGTATCTCCCAAACCTTTAGTTTTGAGCAACTCAGTGAGGGGTAGCGCTATCTCCGCGAACCCCTGGATGAAGGGCTGATAAAAATTTGCGAATCCAAGGAGACTTTGTAGCTGCCTACGCGTGCGTGGCGGCTCCCATGCCAAAATGGCTTCAATTTTAGCGGGATCCATTTCAATTCCCTTATCAGAAATCCTATAGCCCAGATAATCAATTTGCGATTTATGAAATGCACATTTTGACAGTTTAGCATACAATTCCGCCTTTCTCAGTTTGCTCAGTACTTGTCTGACTAGATATACATGTTCTTCCATCGTTTCAGTATATATTAAAACATCATCTAAATACACCAACACCCCTTTAAATAGGTGGTCATGCAAGACCTCATTGATCAGTTGCATAAAAACTCCTGGCGCTCCTGCCAATCCAAATGGTAGCACTTTATATTGAAAAGCACCCAAAGGACAATTAAACGCAGTTTTCCATTCATCCCCCTCCCGTATGCGAATACGGAAATACGCCTCCCTCAAGTCCAGCGTAGAGAGCATTTTCCCCTTTGCCAGATGTGTTAGCATATCTTTTATCAGGGGCAAAGGATATTTATTTAATATCGATACTGCATTGAGCCCACGGAAATCTGTACACAGTCTCAAGGTGCCATCCTTCTTTGGTCGAAACAGTACAGGTGCGCCTACTGGAGAGCTGGCTGGTTCAATGAAACCCCTAGCTAGATTTTTGTCAATAAACTCTCGTAGTGTTGCCAGCTCCTTCTGGGTCATAGAATAAATTTTAGGACTAGGCAATTTCACATTAGGCACAAATTCTATGGCACAGTCAGTTTTGCGATGAGGCGGCAGCCGATCCGCCTCTTTTTCACCAAACACATCTGCAAAGTCCTGGTATTGCTCCGGCAGCCCTTCCAGCGGCTCGAGGACTTGCAGAGAAGTGGTTGCTGCCCGTCCCACCTCGTTGTCGTCTAGTTGGTCTTTAGCAGGGGCTTTATAAAATCCATCTGCGAATGTCACCGATGCACCCAGTTTATGGAGGGATTTTGCCATACAAACCAGGGCATCCCTAAGATGACCAAAGGTCCCCCTACCAGTGCCACAATAAACGGTAATTTTTCCCAGTGGCTGCCCATTTGCAATGCAACCATCCCGGTAGAGTGGGTAACCGGTTTCCCCCCTGCCATGGTCCCATCCAACTGGGTAAAGATCATCGGCCGCTTTAAAGGGAACGTGGGTAACCCCAACGCAGTAACCACGTCGGGGTGCATCAAGGACCGTGAACACCCCGAATCAATCATGGCCCACAGTTCTATAGTTCGGGTGCTGGACCCCAACTTCACCCTAACGGTCAGGGTAGGGAAATCCCCACTCAATGAAACATGGTCGCGCCCATCTTCTTCCACCTGCCCCACGGCACCCTTCAAAGCAGGTGGCTGGCGTTTCCCGCCGGCTCATCGGTCTCCTGTCCCCTCTCTTCTCCAAAGAAAGGGATGCCTTCAGGTTCCGCCTCGGCCAGGGCGGCTTTCATTTTCCTTGGTAGGGATGGCGATTTCCCAGCCGGTTTAGCTGGGCGATCCTTGGCTCGTCTTTTTGGGCACGCCGCCGCTCGGTGCCCTTCCTTCCCGCAGCGCAGACATTGCCCCTTAGCAAAGCGACGCTCCCTCTCCTCTTCCCACGAACGCTGGCTGGGTCATCCTGAAGAGATTGGAGCGCGGGCGCTTTTGATTGTTTTGCCTTGTTTTACCGCCTTGCGATGTGCGAAGGTTTCCAGAGCGTTTTCAGCACTGCCCGCTAGTTGAATCCAGCCATACAAAGTCTTTGGGTCATCACGCCCCAGAGCCCACCGAAGGACCTCAGTTTCTAGCCCATCTTTAAACAGCTTTATTAGGGTAGACTGGGACCAATCCTCAACTTTTCCGGCCAGTGCTTTGAATTCTAACGCGTAGTCTGCCACTGAAAGCGACCCTTGGGCAAGATTCTTCAGAGCCCGTTTTGCCCTTTCTTGTGCCAGAGGGTCCTCAAAGTGTTGTTTTAGCGCCCACAGGAACTCCTCGAAGTCTTCTAGCTCTGGGGCCTCTGCTTGACACAGCTGGACGTACCAATCCGCCGCCCTCCCCTTCAGCCTATTAGCAATGGCATTGATTTTCCCCCTCTCGGAGCGGAAGCTCTGCTCCCAGTCCTCCATGTAGCTATTAGCATTGGTAATGAAGAAAGACAGCTTCATAGGGTCGCCATCAAACTTCACCGGAAAGGGGGGGTCTCGCCGCCTCCAGATGTTTGGCTTTCCCAGTAACGTCTAGGGTCCTCCTCCCTTTTGCTGACTGTCGGAACCAAGTCCGACCTCTTCCCCGCGGAGATGGGGGTGGTGACTCAGGGTTGTCGCTCTGATCCCTAGCGCTCTTTCGTCTTCCCTCAGCCGACCCCGACTTCCTACAGCTTTCCTACCTCCAAAGACTCCCAACTTCTCCTCTAAAGCCTTAATTCGTGTGGGGGTGACCGATTCTTCGGCCGCACCGGTTACCACTACCACTGTGGGTGACAACGGAGGTCCTGGTTTCCGGACCTCTTGGGCGTCCCCTACAGCGGAGTCCTCGTCCTCGTCCCCCATTCTATATTCGGCCCCTGACATGCCCGTCGTTTCTGACGTTACCAACTGCTCGCCAGGTTGTAGACCCAGCTGTTCGTGGCGTGCCGCCCTCTCCGCGCAGGCGCTCTGGGCCACCCTCACTGCCGTGGTGTCCAGCTCCTCTTCAATCCACTCGGCTTCTCATAGTACAGACATCGCTAGCGCTCCCCGTCACAGGTAACCTGGCTAGGGGCTAGCGGGGTAAATTTTTTGAGGATTCTCAGCTTTATGTAATGATTGCCTTATCCCAACGAAGTCAGTCTCACCAGGGATTAGTGAATAAAACTGATTTATTGGAAGGATAGTATACAAATATGAAGAAAGCTGAGAATAAGCAAAAGCGCGCCAAATACAAACTAAAAACCCTCGCCTCCAAGCCGATCCCGTCCCCCACCCCAACATCGCAACCACCCCCTCCCAGCATTGGCAAGCGTCACACATCTGCCTGGGAAAGTAAACTTGAATACATGTCATAACCCAAACACACATTCCTTCAGGGCAGCACAGAGATAACACCCTGGCAGGGCTGGAATTCCCCACCCCGCAGATGATAGACACGGATCAGAAACATGACATGCGAAACGTTACGATGTATGCAAACCATTGGAACAATGAACATGACACCCGCCTCCTCCCATCATGATCGATGGGCAACAGCACTTTGAAATAAAGGAGGTTCTAGATTCCCGAAGGCTATGGGGCACCCTTCAGTACCTGGTCTACTGGAGACATTTCCCCCACCCTGAGTGGGTGCATGCCCGGGATGTCTCAGTGCAATGGCTTGTCAAACACTTCCATGCAGTGTATCCTTCCAAACCGGCGCCTTGACGTTTTTTCTGGGGAGGCAGTATGTCATGTCCCCCGTTGCGATGTATACATACATCACAACGGGGAACATGCCTTCCCGGGGAAGGGGAGGAAGGAGGAAGGAATCAGTGATAATCTTATAAGCACTGAAAGTCAAATGCAAATAAAGGACAAAGGAGACATATCTTTGCCCTGACCTGAAAAGCCATCATCCTATCTCCCTGACATCTCTACATTACCACGGGGGACACACCTGCTCCGGACACAGGAAGAGGACAGAGGCAATCAGCGCTAATCGCCCTGATCGCCCATCGAGATTCTGGAATCGCCCCCTGATCGCCCATCAAGACTCCGGATCAGGAGTCTGGGACAATAGGGGGTGGGGAAGGATCAGGTCCGCACCGCGGGTATTTACCGGCTACCTCGCACGCCATGTGCTCATTCCCGTCTTTTTCCGTGCATGCATTCTATTCCTAATAAACCAGAAATCCTTAGCCCTGACTAAGTGAGTCTGTGTCTCTTTGGGAATAAGGCAACCATCACACCTAGGCTGTTCCAGAGGAGTGAGGCCAACACAAGAAAGCTCACCCTCAGGACTTGTGATGATTTCACCACATAGAGGTTAGAACCCACAGCAGGATTTCCCTTCCAGACCTTACTGGATGGGTAGATTCAGAGAAGGCACTCTCATGCATAGGTCTTAAGCCATAAAGGCACCTTGAATTATACCTGGAAGCCAACTTGTACTTCTAATAGCCCCCCCATGTTGTTGTTTATTCAGGCTAATTCAAAAAATATAAAAATATTGAGTCTCTAATGTGGGTTCACGAATTGTTCTGGCCCAGGGCCTGCTGAAAAAGCCAAGCTTTTAAAGCTTTTCTTAAAAAGCCAGTTTGGTGCAGTGGTTAAGGCATTAGGCTAGAAACTGGGAGGCCGTAAGTTCTAGTCCTGCCTTCAGCACAAAGCCAGCTGGGTGACCTTGAGCCAGTCACTGTCTCTCAGCCCTCTGAAGCAGGCAATGAAAAAACCTTGCCAAGAAAACTGCAGGGACTAGCCCAAGCAGTTGTCAGGAGTCAAAACTGTCTTGAAGGCACACACACACACACTCACAAGACAGCAGAGTTGGAGCTTCACAGCTTTGGGAGGTGGCGGGGTGGAATACTATTCCAGAGGGCAGGAGTGGCAACAGAGAAGGCATGCCTCCCAGATCCCATAAGATGACCTTGTTTATTTTGTTGATGGGACCTGGAGCATGCCAACCCCACCAGATCTTACAGGATGAGTAGAAATCACTGGAGAGAAACAATCTCTTAAAAACCCAAGCTTTATAGATGATAACCATCACTTTGAATTGTACCTGGAAGCCAGCTAGTAACTAGTAGTACTCAAAAGCAGAGGTGTCACATGAATGAATGGTGGTGTGCCCATAACTACTGCTGTGCTACCATGGTTTGGATCAACTGTAGCTTCTTAGTGGTTGTCAAGGGCAGTGACATGTAGAGCACATTGCACAAATCCAAAAAAAAAAGGTAACTAAGGTGTGAGTTACCATGAGAAACATCTCCTGATCCAGAAAAGGCTGTAATTGGCTTATGGAATAGATCCACACAAAGGCCCTCCTAGCCACAGTTGCCACTTGCTTGTCAATCAAGAGTCATGAGTCTAGGAAGTTCCTCAAATTACACACCACTTCATTTGGGGAAGTGCATTCCCATCCTGAACTAAAACTAGAAAAAATAGAGAATCCTTGAATCCATAGCCATCCCATGGTAGTGGATGACCTCACTTAATAGCTTCATGTAGATATTAAACAGTAGAAAGAGGGTTGAGCATTGTGGCACCCCACAAAGGAGAGCCTGAGGGTGTAACCTCTCCCTGACTAGAAAGAAGGAGAACCAATGCAGAACAGCATCCCCACTCCCAATCCTTGCAGATGATCTTGAAATATCCCATGATCAATAGAATCAAAAGTGGGTGACCAGGATCATTGTACTTCCCCATTCTGATCCCACTACAGATAATCCCCAAAACTTGTCAGTGTAGTCACAATTGATCAGAGCTTGAAATCTGACTAAAAAGAACCCAGATAATCTGTTTCCAGCATTCTCCACAACTGCAGCCCCACCACTTTCTCAACAGTCTTCCCTAAAAAGTAAAGATTGGGACAGTTTGATAGCTTCATTAAGGAGGCTGGCAAGATAGACTCTGAAATACCCACAATGGAGGAATGGTTGGTGAAGATGACAGAATTTGCAGAATGGCAAAATTGACTTGTTTGATTAGGGAAAAGATAGTAACTACATTTTGTAGTGACTGGAAACCCATTATGGAATTTGCTGAAAATGGAAAAAAAATGAAATTGTGATTTATGGGTTTGATGATTAGAAAGGGTAGAATATGGAAAGAAGAGAGAGGATAAAATATAAATACATTTATAACTGCTGTAAAGAAGATCAGAAGCTACATATATAGTCAACAGGCCAAGGCAAGACAAGACCCTGCATGGGATGTACCATCGACAGATAGTTGAGGTGGCTGACATTCGGAAATCCTGCCAGTGGCTGGAAAGGGCTGGACTAAAAGACAGTACTGAGGCACTGATCATAGCAGCACAAGAACAGGCATTAAGCACCAGATCCATAGAAGCAGGGGTCTGCCACACTAGAAAGGACCCAAAGTGCAGACTATGCATAGAGGCCTCAGAGATGGTCCAACACATAGTGGCAGGGTGTAAGATGCAGGCAGGAACAGCATACACTGAACAGCACAACCAAGTAGCTGGTATTGTGTACAGGAACATCTGCACAATGTATGGGTTAGACCCTCCCAAGTCCAGATGGGAGATTCCACAGAAGTTTGTGGAGAATGACAGGGCTAAGATCCTGTGGGACTTCCAGATCCAGACAGACAGGCAGGTACTAGCCAATCAACTGGACATGGTAATAGACAAGGACCAGAAGACACTGGTGGTGATAGATGTAGCAGTGCCAAGTGACAGTAACATCAGGAAGAAGGAGTATGAGAAGCTGGAGAAGTACCAGGGCCTGAAGGAGGAACTAGAGAGGATGTGGAAAGTGAAGGCCAAAGTGGTCCCAGTGGTGGTAGGGGCACTCGGGGCTGTGACCCGCAAGCTGGAAGAGTGGCTCCAACAGATCCTAGGAACAACATCAGTGTAATGGTTGCCTATCCTAAAATACTCTCAGACTCACAAGCAAGAGCTTAATAAAATCTGGTTTATTTAAGAATAGTATGCAAGTACAAAGAAAGCTGAGAATGGGAAAAGCGTGCCAAATGCAAACTAAAAAACCCTCGGTACAAACGAGATCCCTCCCCCTGTAGAATCTTCTCAGGCTTACAATCCCAGGTGCTCCCAACGGCTTCTGATGATGCGGTGGAAAAGTCCTTGAGCCGAGCACATAACCCAAACACATTCCATTGAAACGAACATAGATACAGAGCTTGGCACAAGGTCCCCCAGCAGCTCCCTCCCAACAGCAACGCGCATCAGCACCATGGCATGTGAAATGTTACGATGTACAGTGCACATTGAAACAGTGAACATGACATACCGCCCCCCCAAAAAAATTCTAAGCAGAAGGCTTCAAAGGGTAAGCTAAGTGGAAATGGTTTACTAAATCAGGAGCATTAACGTGGCAAGCAGGCACCCACTCAGGGTGGGGAAAGTGTTTCCAGTGGATAAGATAGTGGAGAGTGCCTTGAAGCTTGCGAGAATCAACAACCTCCTTGACTTCAAAGTGTTGTTGCCCGTCAATCATGATAGGAGCAGGAGGAGGAGGTTGGGGATGCCAGTGTGAAGACTGATGGACAGGCTTGAGCAAGCTGCAATGAAAAACGGGGTGCAAGCGTTTCAAATTGTGAGGCAGATCCAACTTAACTAACTGGGTTAACAAGACCAACAATGGGGAAAGGACCAATGAATTTGGGAGCAAGTTTTTTGGAGGGTTGTGAGGACTTCATGAATTTAGTAGAAAGGTAAACCTGATCCCCAATTTTGAATTCGTGCTGCACAGACTGGTGTTTATCGGCTTGGAACTTGTAAACAGCCTGGGCATCAGCCAAAGCCTGCTTAATCACCAGCCAGGAATCAGTCATCTGAACAGCCCAGTCAGAGGCAGAACAAGACTGGGGAGGGGCTTGTGGTAGCTCAGGGATGGGAACAAAGTCGTGCCCAGAAACTACACGAAAAGGGGTCTGTCCAGTGCTCTGATGGACAGCATTGTTGTAAGCCACCTCAGCAAAGGGCAACAAATCAACCCAATTGTCCTGATGGTAATTTATGTATGCTCTAAGGAATTATTCTAGTGTAGAGTTCAAAACCTCTGTAGATCCGTCAGTCTGGGGATGCGACGATGTGGACACCTGTTTGGTGCCAATCAATTTTAAAAATGACTTCCAGAACTGGGAAGTGAACTGTGTCCCGCAGTTGGTCACCAAATGGGAGGGGCAACCATGGAGATGGTAGATGTGGACGAGAAACAGGCGGGCCAATTGTGGGGCTGACGGGATGGAAGCACACAAAATGAAATGGGCTTTTTTGGAGAAAAAATCTTTTACAACCCAGATGACAGTTTTTTTCTGACTGGGTGGTAGGTCCACAATAAAATCCATAGAAATTTCCTCCCAGGGGCGGGATGGGCTGGCTACAGGCTGCAGATGCCCCTGCGGTTTACCGCTTTTTCACTTCGAGATGGCACAAATGGGACAGGAGGCAACATAGTCCTTGACATCCCGCCTTAAGGTTGGCCACCAAAATTGACACCTAACCAAATGCAAAGTCTTGACGAAACCAAAGTGTCCAGCAATTTGTCATCATGGGAATGCTGCAAAACATCAGCCCTCAAAGCTTCAGGCACATAAAAGCGGTGTTCCACCCACGCCAGACCATTTTCAAAAGAAACATTGTCTCTATTAGCTAGCAACCAAGTGTCAGATTTCAGTGCCTGGAGAAAGTCCTTCTGTAACTAACAAGGAGCTTGCATTTTCCGCTTCCCAGACGGGCCTGGGGGCGGGGTTGCCTGTGCACGGGTCTGGCTCCGGGTGACGGCAACCAAGCCTAGTTGTGGTTCAGTGAGAACAGTCCCCACTATATCTAACACGTGTTCAAAGTCCTGAGGCAGACATGACAAAGCATCGACCAGAAAGTTTTTCTTTCCTGGAATAAACTTTAATTGGAAGTTAAAGCGACTGAAAAATTGAGCCCAGCAAATTTGTTTAGGACTGAGATGCAGAGGGCTTCCAAATTCCTGTGATCTGTCCACACTTTGAAAGGGCATTTAGCGCCTTCTAGGAGGTGACGCCAGGCTTCCAAAGCGGCTTTTACAGCAAAAGCCTCCTTCTCCCAAACATGCCACCGGCGTTCAGTTTCAGAAAATTTTCTGGACAGATACGCGCAGGGTTTTAGGTGATTGTCAGAATCTCTTTGTAATAATATAGCCCCAATTGAAAAGTCAGAAGCATCAACTTGGACTACAAAGGGGTGTTCAGGATCAGGGTGCTGTAAAATAGGCTCAGCAGTGAAGAGGGTTTTTAACCTCTCAAATGCTGTCTGGCATTCAGGTGTCCATTTCAGCACTGCCCCAGGATTTTTCACCTTGCATGTCTCTCCCAAACCCTTGGTGCGTAGCAAGTCAGTGAGTGGTAGAGCAATCTCAGCAAACCCCTGGATAAAGTGACGATAATAGTTACTGAACCCCAGAAAACTTTGTAGTTGCCGCCGGGTGCGGGGGCGTTCCCAATTTAAAATCACCTGAATTTTTTCAGGGTCCATCTCAATGCCCTTGTCAGATACCTATAGCCTAGATAGTCAAGACGTGCTTTGTGAAATTCACATTTAGAAAGCTTTGCATAGAGTTTAGCATTTCTAAGCTTTCTTAACACCTGTTTGAGAAGGCATTCGTGCTCCTCCTTGGTTTCAGTGTAAATGAGAACATCGTCTAAGTAAACCAGGACCCCTTTAAACAAATGATCATGTAACACTTCATTAATCAATTGCATGAAGACTCCTGGCGCCCCAGCTAACCCAAAAGGGAGGACTTTGTACTGAAATGACCCCAATGGGCAATTAAAAGCAATTTTCCACTCGTCCCCGGCTCATATGCGGATGCAAAAATAAGCTTCGCAAAGGTCAAGCTTGGAGAAAATTTTACCCGTTGACAGATGGGCTAACATGTCTTTCATTAGGGGTAGGGGATATTTGTTGCAGATCGAGATGGAATTTAACCCCCAATAGTCCGTACAAAGTCTAAGCGTGCCATCCTTCTTTTCCCGGAAAAAGACAGGGGCCCCAACTGGGGAATTTGCAGGTTCAATAAACCCCCTTGACAGATTTTTGTCAATAAAGTCCCGCAATGCCGCTAGCTCCTTCTGGGTCTTTGGATAGATTTTTGGCTTGGGCAATTGAGCGTTGGGAACCAACTCTATTGCACAGTCAGTCTTTCAATGGGGGGGGCAGCTGGTCCGCTTCCACTTCCCCAAAGACATCTGCAAAGTCTCGGTATAGGTCGGGCAAGCCTTCTAAGTGTGGTAAGCTGGGGTGCGGCGTGGCGATCGCAGCTCTTCCCACCCCCACACGTAAAGGTCTCTCTGCTGTAAGAGCTTGGTAAAACCCATCCTTAAAAGTAACAGTCCGGTGCTCCCAATTTATATATGGGCTGCGCCAAGTCAACCAGGGAATTCCCAGAATTACCATGGGATTGCCAACAGGCGCCACGATAAATTTTAAAGCCTCCTTGTGGCTGCCCATTTGCATCGCTACATTTCCAGTGAAATGAGTTGCCGGACCCCCACCCGCCGTTGACCCGTCTAGCTGGGTGAAGATCAAAGGCTGCTGGAGTGGAAAGCTAGGCAAGTCCAATGCAGCAACCAGATCAAGGTGGATGAGACACCTTGAACACCCAGAGTCAACAAGAGCCCAGACTTCCGTAGTCTTAGTGCGGGAGCCCAACTTCACTTTCACTGCTAGAGTGGGGCAGTCAGCACTCACCATAGCATCTTTGCGCCCATCCTCCTCCACCTGCCCACAGGCATTTTTCAGGGCAGGTGGCTGGCGTTTCCTGCCAGCTCCGTAGAGGCAACATCAGCCTCTCCTGAGAAGTAAATCTCTTCTTTGACGTCAGTAGCCCCCTTGGCCGCTGTCATCCGTCGCAATGGGGGGGGGGCGATTTGGTCGGCGTTTTGTCGCTCGATCTCCAGCCCTGGTTTTTGGGCAGTCTGCGGCTCGATGTCTGACCTTTCCACATCGGATACACTGGCCTCGCATGTAGCGTTGCTGCCTCTCCTCGTCCCACGTTCGGTAGCCTGATGGGGTAGCAGTTGCCCCGATTCAGGGTCCTCACATCGCGGTTGGTGGTCTCTTGTACCTTCTGGCTTGCATGTAGGTGCGCTGAGCATGCTCTGCCTTCCCGGCCAGACAGATCCAGTCGTGCAACGACTCTGGGTCGTCTCTGCATAGCGCCCATTTTAGGACATCCCGATTGAGCCCGTCTTTAAACCTTTCTATGAAGGTTGACTGAGACCAATCGGGGACCTTGCCTGCCAAGGCTTTAAATTCCAGGGCATAGTCGACTACCGACCTGGGGCCCTGGATGAGATCCTTTAGCGCCTCCTTAACTCTTGCCTTGGCCAGAGGATCCTCAAAATGCAGCTTTAATGCCAACAAGAAGTCTTCAAAGGACTCGAGCTCAGGGGCGTCAGCCTCTGTTAATTGGACATACCAGTCCGCCGCTCTGCCTTTTAGCTTAGTGGCCGCTGCCGTTATCTTAGTCTTTTCGGAAGGGAAGCATGGCCCAAATTGCTCCATGTAGCTCTTCACATTAGTTAGAAAAAAGGATAGCTTGGTGGGATCCCCATCAAATTTGACAGAAAAGTCCTTCACCGCCCCTCCTGCTGGAGTGGAACTGGCAGCAGGTCGAGTGGTGGGACCCCAGGTCACGGTAGTGGTTCCTCTTGAGGGCGGAGATCCATCCCAGAGTCGTCCGCCGCCCCGCTCCGCCGGCAGTTTGGGGGGAGGATGGGTGATGGTTGCGTGAAGCTAGGACTTCCATCGTATCTCGCCTGGCCGCCCATCGCCAAAGACAGGTTTTTTAGCAGATACTCCACCAATTCCATTTTCACCTCCAGTACTCTCAGCCTCTCAGGGGTTTGAGATTCCTCCCTCTGTCGCACGCCAGGCTGCCTCCCCATTGCTACCATGGTAGATTCCACCTCTGGGGTCAGCGGGTAATGGTGCTTCCAAGATGCCTGGGACGTCCCTGGCTGGGGCTTTCCCATCGTATCCCAGGTGATCAGCTCCACGGGTGATCCACTCGGTGCCAGTTGCTCTGGCTCTCCCCCATTGCTAGATCCCCCCAGCTCAAGGCTGGAACTCAAATCCTTCGGGTAATATGAAAGTTCGGGGCGGGGCGGGGCTCGGCTCTCTACTCCGAATTGTTGACTCAGGTAATGTGTTAGTCGGCTCCTCAAGCTCTCCAGATGCTAGTTTCGACTCTGCCATCGCTAACTGCTTCCCTCACAATAATTGATCTTGGTAGGAGCTAGCGGTGTACTTTGGAGATTCTCAGCTTTATGTAATGGTTGCCTATTCTAAAATACTCTCAGACTCACAAGCAAGAGCTTAATAAAATCTGGTTTATTTAAGAATAGTATGCAAGTACAAAGAAAGCTGAGAATGGGAAAAGCGCGCCAAATGCAAACTAAAAAGCCCTCGGTACAAACAAGATCCCTCCCCCCGTAGAATCTTCCCAGGCTCACAATCCCAGGTGCTCCCAACGGCTTCTGATGATGCGGTGGAAAAGTCCTTGAGCCGAGCACATAACCCAAACACATTCCATTGAAATGAACATAGATACAGAGCTTGGCACAAGGTCCCCCAGCAGCTCCCTCCCAACAGCAACGCGCGTCAGCGCCATGGCATGTGAAACGTTACAATGTACAGTGCACATTGAAACAGTGAACATGACAATCAGAGCTCTCTGTCCAGAAGAGTGCAATGCTAGGAACAGCTAAGATACTGTGCAGAACCCTCAAACTCCCAGGCCATATATAGGTGGTATGTGTCTTCCTCAACCTCGGGTCCTCTACCAGACGCCTGGGAGTTTGAGGGTTCTGCGCAGTATCTTAGCTGTTTCTTTTAGTCCAGCCCTTTCCAGCCACTGGTAGGATTTCCCAAGGTCAGCCACCTCAGCTATCTGTTGATGGTACATCCCATGCAGGGTCTTGTCTTGCCATGGCACTTCCTCTGCTTGATCTTCCTTCCATGCCTGCTGCTGCCTCAGGCATTCTCTCAACAGCTCATCTTTAGGTGCCATCTTACTGATGTACTCCTGGATGCTCTGGGACAGTAGCTTGGACACTCACCAGACCCCACCCTCCCTTTTTCCGCCTGGTATACAGTCTCTGGGTGTTGAACATGGGGTGGAAGCCTCCGTACATTGTCAGGAGCTTCCTGTCAGAACCAGGCCTGCCTCTGGCTCAGATTTAGTTTCACTTTCGGAGTCAGAAGAGGAATTAGAAACTTATTGTGCTGGAGTTGGAGAAACAAAACTCCAGCATGACTCAGCAGAGCAGGAAGAATCCACGAGGCTGATTGGGCGCAATCCAGAGGGGATTTGAATACGCCAATCAGTGCGTGCCAGAGATGCACTGAAAAGCGTGTGAAGGAGAAGGCAGCCCGATTGGCTGCAGGAGACTCCAAGTGCACCAAGGAATGGGATAAAAGGCAGCAGCGCAGACAGCGTGCTGCCAGAGACAACCACTCCTCTAGACCTGCAGCTTCAGAAGAAGATTCCCTACTGACATCAGAAGCGGTGTCTGTGATCGAAGAAGAAGCAGTGCCAGACTTGAATTCTGAGGAAGGTATCTTTGCACCCACTGCATTTGAGGAACCAGTGTCGCCCAAGCCTGGCAGCCAGTGCCTTGCCTCCAGCTTCGAGAGCTCACATTGCTCTCAGCAGCGCAACCAAGCCGAGGGTTTTTCACGCCGCTGCCCATCAGCAGTTTACTGCAACCTTTCTTTGCAAACCCCTGCAAATTTGGGGGGTTATTGCTCACCTTGCTCAGGATCTGTGTTCGTGGCACACGCAGTGCTTCCAGCTGAACCCAGCCTAGTTTTGAGTTCCAAGCCTTGCTCCAAGTCTCCTGCCCAGCGAATCCAGCCTAGTCCGGGGCTTCCAGCCGAACCCAGCCTAGTTCCGTGTTCCAAGCCTGCTAACACCTTAGGAAGCTCCTCAAGTCCTATGTAAACCAAGCAGATCCATCGAAATCTGGGGTAGACCAACCAAATGGATCCATCTTCCCCACAATAGTTGATGGCATTAGTCAACTCCATGGAAAGTAGAAAGCCATCTGATTGTGACATGGAACTGGTATTAATATCTCCTCCCCACCTCCCATCCAGATCAGATCTCATTTGTTCTAGGATGAAAATCAGATCTAATGTGTGACCATTCATGTGGGTCCTGCCCTGAAATCACAAACTGCCTCTGACCCCTTCCCAAGGAAGGTAAGTTGAAGTTCCCAGCACAAGAATCCTGATTATATCCATCACCAACCTGGTGACAAGGTCTAGCCACTTCAGTAGGGACAAAGCTGCGCAGCATGGAGAATGGTACAATAGCACCAATGCCAGCATGTGTCTTGGGCTGAAACTCACAAACAAGGACTCATATCCAGTTACCTGCACAATAGTGTCTCTGGTAACCTGTAGAGACTTCCAAGTGAGAATTACTACCCATCCTCCCCTGCCAGGGGACTATGGCTAATGTCAAACCCAAAACCTGGATGGGCTTGAATCATACCATCACAACTGACCCTCCAAAAGTCCCCATTGTCTCACATTCAGCCACATGCTCCATCTGTTCAGGGTCCTCAGTCATGACAGCCTCAGCTCTCTCATCTAGTTCTCTGTTCATCGCACATCCTCTATTCTTTCTTTGTTTCTCCCACTTTCTACTCCATCCCTTTCACCTTCCCATTCTGTTTGCTTTCCCTTCAGAACCCTGCATCTCACATTAAACAGGAGAACTGTAAACATACCTATTATCAGCATCCCTGAGAATGCTCCAGTTTACGGAGGCATACAATTTGTGAATCAAAGGCCATTCATTGATATAAAAAAAGTTACAACTCCAGGAGGATATATGTCATGAGGCAATAGTTGTGACATGTATACTTAGCAGTTAAGCTATTGTGGCTAGATACACTGACTTTTACATTAAACAAGCATGCAAAGGCAGCAACATTCAGGGGCAATCAATGACCTTGTATGTGTATGTACAAGCAGAAGGCAAATATAAACTTTTCCTCAACTTTTTCCTCCTGAGCTAACTACCTTTCCTCCCAGTGCCATCCTGTTTAGGTGGAGTTTACATTTATTTATGGTGAATCCAACCTAAACAAAGGCTAGCACATTGAAAGTTGTTATCAAACAAACAACATACTCCAAATTACATGTAGATTTCTAATGCTTTGCCACTGATACTTGATGACACATATTTCTAGTCACTCTGGAGAAGTAACTAGAAAAGTTTCAAGAGCCACAGGTTGCCTTCCCCTACCCTTGCAGTCACATTAAAGCTGAGAAATTAGTTTTTGAAGTCCAGAATGGAGAGTTTGGGATGGATTATGAAAGTTAATGACAGGTTTAAAGAAACCTAGTCCATGTGGCTGTCACTTCTAACAGAAAGGTTACACCTGTGGCTGCAACCAACTGAACCTCTGATATAAAATTTGGACAAACTGAATTGGGTTTGTGAGCCCCATTATATTAAAATTATATATTTAAAAAATCTAGTTTTAAAACCATTTTATTGTTCATACGTTTAACACATCTTCCAATGGCAATTCCCTGTGTTTACATTTGGACCACTATAATGTACAAAAATGAATGGCAAATACTTTTCTGAGAAGAGAGAGAGGCGTTTTTTGCCCAGAACATGCTTGAGTTCAGCATAGGAAGCCAAAACGGAGAACCACTGGGGCTTCATTTTTGCCTGGCTGTTCTCTGGCCTAATAGGAATATCACCACAACTTGAAGCATCCATAATTTCTTTAGTACAGAAATTAAAAATGCTGGACACAGTACCCAGTCTCTGAATTCAGAGCCATCTTGATCTTTTCTTGGATGCACCTTCTCAAGTAAAACAAAGCAGTAACCACGGTAGTGCATTTAGTCCATGATAGAATGCATGACGCGGTCATTCAGTCATCATCTTTCAGTTTCTCTAGTTGACATTCACTTGCTTAGATGAACGTAAACATCGTTCTTTAGATAATTGCTGTTTCCTTTCAATTCATGTCCATTAAATGAAGGCAGTCATAAAGTTGAACAGCAAATTAGATCAGATATTTTAGACTTGACTTTGTCTAGTGCTGATTAGTCTGTAACTAGGTAGCTCTTCTTTCACAAAGGAAGAATTTATCTTTATGAGTATCCTGGAAACTAAAGAGAGGTCACAAAAGTACCAATTTAGCAACCTTTATTTAAATGTTTAATTGGTTACAGGTTTTAACCTTTTCAATAAATGGCTCTTACGCCAACAGCTGAAAATCAGGCTACAAAACCAGAACCTTTAAGTGGAGCTGAGAAGCATGATGTCAAAAAGAAAAAAATCTAGATTAGGCTACAAGAACTGGGCTGCAAAATTCAGTTTACCACAAGATGACAAGAAACTATATATTCCATATCCCTTTGCTGTCATCTAGAGGTTGTCTGAGTTTATGCAGCCCAGATCTGATAGCCCTATCTAGACAAATAGTCAAAGGAAGATGAAGTTGTACACAACTTGATATTTATTTATTTTATTTGGTTTTTTTGTATTTGTTTCTTCCATTAAATAATCTGAATTTTAAATTGTGCCATAAAGAAAGTGAGTGGACTTATCCTCTGTGTGAAGTTATAGTTTGTTTTAAACATGGTTTATTAAGCAAGCAATAATTGGCTGGGTTCAACAACAAATTAAGCTATAAACTACAGTTTACAAATTATGATGGCTGTGTTCATAGAGTACTTTAGGGCAAAACCAAACAAAGCACATTATGGCTTGTGTCATAGGTGAACCCAATCACATATTGATTATGTGACAAAAGCAGAGCTGTAGTATTAAAAATAGATTCGGAGACTGTGTCTGATGACCCCTGACAAGTGCAGACCTACTTAGGAGGAGTTCCAGATTGATATAAGTAAGAAAATGTTTTAATTTCAAATAGTCACATACTAGTTCCTTTATGCTTTATTTCCTGAACTATTTATATTACTGTGACACATTATTTATAATAATCAAAAATAAAATAGAGCATTACTTTAGGCTAACAATTAAATCTATCCTTTACATACATATTGTTCTATAACTAATTTTAATTTTAATATTTTATTGCAACCTTACAGTTCTGCCTGATAGATTTAACCTGGAATTTGCTACCTTACAGTCATTTTGATTAAAAATAAGAGCATTGCAAATTCAAATTTTATATATTCACACTTCTAGTGCAAAAGTCCAGTTGCTAGATACTTTTAAAATTGGATCCAAATTAACATACCTGATTATAAAAAGCCCACACTCAGATGCTGGTTCTCCTGTAATATTCTCCTCTGTGACTTAGCCCTGAATTGTGAACATTCATTGGGGAGATGCTTCCTTGTAACCTGTGGCCTACATTTGGTTCAGATGAAACATGCCATCCAGAAGAGACATACTTGTTTTGATCATGTAATCAATCAATCAATCAATCAATCAATCAATCAATCTTTATTTACAGTCCAAGACCAAACGCCACATTATCAAGTCTCTGTTTTACTCTTGCTGTCTCACACTTATTTATTGGTACCTTAAAAAGAACCCACCCAACTGATTCACAAGCAGTGGGCAAGCCTTTGGCGGCTGGAATCTACATGTTATAGAAGGGTGGAAAATGGGGGTGCGAGGGGGGGTTCTGTGCTATAATGAGATGGAGGCTGGCTCCTCCTTCTCTCATGGCCTTGGAACATTGTTCCTTTGTTCTTTTAAGTCATTTAAGCTCTATTGTAGGGCTTACACTATAATTATTCTATTTGTTCATCTCAAAATCATGCCACTGATTTTCAGCAATGGTGACACTAAATTTAGTAGCACAGTTAACGGGAATGCAAGAGGTATGTAGCATTGAAGCTGTGGACTGCCTTTCCCTACCCTTGACTCATGTCTTACAGCATCCATTGATACTGATTTTGAAGTGCATGTCAGAAGTTGTCTAACAAATTTTTCAGTTTGATTGAACTGTGCACCTCACATTTAAAAAAAAAATCACCCACAACTTGCTATTGACTCAAACACTTATTGTACTATTTTATGTTCCTGTGGAAACTACTATATTCAAATATTTGGTAATATTTTCTAACCAATGATATCCCAATGTCTTAAGCACTAGTGAGACAGCAGACTTTTTTCTTCAAGATTGACTGACTTCAGGGACAACACATATTTCATTTATAAAGTTGGGGGGGAGGTCTTACAGAATATGATGCACAGCTCATACCTATTGTTCATGAGGCCAGAGAGTAAGTATAAAAGAAGCTCTGAAGAATCATTCTGCAGTGTAGTAGGAGTCCACTGGAGTTCCAGTAGCAACAGGAGACTCCAGCAGGTCAGCCTGAATATACTTCAGTAGGAAGGTGTATAATAGTGAGTACTCAGTATAATGCCTTTTACATTTTTTAAAGTATTCACCCATAATGATCAGTAGTTTAAGCCTAAATGTATTGCAGACTAAACAAAATTTGTCAATAATGGTTAGTATTCTTTAAAAACTGAACTATTACCTTGCATCTTTCAGCAAACCTTTTTTTGTGAAAATTGTTATATTTGCTTTATGGCTTTCAAAGCATATTGTTTTATAGAAATATGTTCTTGGCTTTCCTCTATGATATGATCCTTCCCTAATTTGACTATGCTGGCTGGCAATGGGTGCTGAATTTGAAAAAATCTGGAGAATACATGGGTGAGGAAGACTGTAGCCAAGTAAATATAGCACAAATATTTTCATGAAAGAAATAATAGGAATGTATTTAGTAACATCTGTCTTTTTTGCCTTGAAATATAAATAATATGTACAATAAAATGTGATGACTTTTGTAATATTGAACTGATGTTGTAATTCTTATGGTACCTGTGTTGCTTGATTCACACACATGTAAGACAATATGAAAGATTAATTATCTTTATATCTTTCTGATTAATCTGAGATATGTTTAATTTTTACTAACAGTAATTTAAAGATGGTATGTTATAATTGCATTTCAGTGGTTATAATTTCATCTCATTCAAAGGTTTACAGGACTGAAGGAAGATTCCCTTGTCAGATGGCAAAAATTACATCAATTTTTTTTCTTGCTTGCTTTGCAACATGTCAAGAAACAGAAAAGTAAGAATAAATTTCATATAGAATGTTAATTATGTAACGTATTTTCTCCTGATTTGTCTCTTGGATGTGAAATTAACTGATAAAATGATATTTTCCTAAAGTAATTCACAGGAAAAAATTCAAACAGGAATTTAATGTTATCTTTTGCAAAAGAAATTTCATTTAAAAATTGGCATTTTCTTTTTAAGGCAAAGTTATCCTATAGCTACAAAATAGCAAAACTAAATGGAAGAGTCTTCTTGGTACTTTGTGGCTTTCCAAATCCTCTTTTGAATTAAAAACAAAGTGAATTAGAGATACTGAAAAATTCGGCTCAGACAGAAAACTACCATTTAACATTCTGAATTCGGGACTCAGCTAGACGTGATGCACAAAGGAGCTGGACTTGGAGACAGGGATTTCTAGTTCTTCCTCAGGCACAAAATTCAGCTGGGTGACTTTGGGCCAGTCATTCTGTCTCAGCCCGGCCCAGCCTGGCCCACCTCACAGGGTTGTTTTGTGGGGGAAGATAGGAGGAGGGAGCATCATGTACAATGCCTTAAGCTATACAGAAGCAAGGCAGGATATCAGCCTAATAGCAACGAATTAAACCATCAACAGCAGACTATGTATTTCCATTTGAAATCCTTGGAATACTATTAAATGCTTGAGCAAAGAGTTGGATGTAATATGACAACAGAAAGGAACGCTCTCCTCTTCTGTGTTTAGAGTCCTCATCTTTTCATCTTTCTTTGTTAAGAAGTCTGTAGCAGAAAGTGAATGAGACTGGAAATGCTTTATTCTTCCATTCTGAATGTGCTTCTGCTTCTCAAGGTACTGACTTCTTATATTTCAGTAAAAGAGCCGTGACGGAACACCAGCTGCTGAATGACAGAGGAAGGGCCCTTCAAGGTTTAAAGCGACTCATGTGGCTTCACAATGCCATGGGGGGAGTGCATACCGCTAGTGGCAGAGACCTCTCCCAAGAGCACGTCCTGCAGACCTCAAAGGAGCAAGACCTCTCGGACCTCTTTGACACCAGGGGTAGAGAAGAGACACCTGATACGATGGAGCCACTACTGCTAGGGCTACTGGGGAGGGACACACCTTTTACCACACTACAGAAAGCAAATGTGCTGCACTATCTTAAGAATGGAAAAGGTCACCAGCACCTGCAAGGTCTTTCTGACTTATTTCAAACGGGAGGCCAAGATGGCAAAAGAAATCTTAGTGCTCAGATGTAGGTTTCTAACCCCAACCGCTGTCTCTTTGTCCGTGTCTATTACTTGAGTTACGTACTGATGTCTTTAGGACAGAAATAACGTTATGCTACAATTAGATATGCTTGCTTCTGCCATTTATTACTCCTCCTTAGTTTTTACAGACAGTAAAGACCAGAATACTTCACATTTTCTGATTTAAGACAAATGGGAACATACCCACCTCAAAATCTTCCTGCCAGGGACAGCAAACATTTTATGGTTGTTTGCAATATGGCCAGGATATGGTATCAAATGGATTACTTTTCCTCTCCTTCATAGTAGCATCCTCCAACCTGCTCTGTAGCAGATTTAAGAGGCAGGTAGTAGAGAAGAAAGGAGATAAAAGCAAAGAAAAGTGGAAGTCTGTTCATGGACCCACTGGATGTAAACCACAGTAATCATCATTGCTGCTTCATCTTCTGTCAGCCTTACCAGGTAGACCAAACAGGAAACATGACCAGATACACTAATTCTACTTTATTGTAAAGCTACGTTAACAGAATCTTATAACAGAATCTGAAAGTACAACTCTCCTGCCGTCTCCTTTACAGCCCAAGAAACTAGCACTATTATATTGTTGTTACTTTCTCCTGTTATCCTTTCACAAAGTTAAAATCTTCTAAAATGAAGTGTGTAGCTCATCATGGAAGAGTATCTATGTTGACATTTGGAAAATTAAAATAGTTACCCATATGCCAAGCTTCATCTAAAAGGCAAGAGAGGGGCCTATAAAGCAAGCTCATATGGATCCAAATTCAAAGCCTTCTGGTAAGTAATTCTTATTAAAGAAAAGTTAGGAAGCCATAATGAAAGAATTCTAGCAACTGTTGTTTCAAGAACAAACCCTATATATAGAAACAATATTCAAATCTTTCCTGCTCTGTGTAATGAGTCACATAGTCTCCTTGCTTGCACAGGAGGGCCAATTTCCATTGCAATGGTTAGATTGGCTATTATTTGCTATTACTGATTGTACAAGAACTTTCACACTTTCAGTCAAACTCAACTCTTACTCAACTCCTAGTGACTGGAGGCATTCATTATTTTTCCTTGGCAGAAATGCAGAAGTGATTTGTCACTGTTGGAAGCGATTAGCTACTGTTTTCTTCCAGTTTTTTTTTTTAAGTTTCCCAGTCTGGCCTACAACTTTGGGATTTCTTGGTGATCTCCCATCCAGCTATTAACCAGATCTGCCCGTACATAGTTTTTTTGAAATAAGACCAGGTTGGTGAGATGCAGCCACCTGCTGTGACTGTAATAACATGAGGTTAATTTTAATTATTTTCCCCATGAGAATTTATATATTAAATTAAGTATTAAAGGTGTTTGATAGCAGACCTTGTACTATTTTCAAAACCCTGCTGGCTTGAATTGGCTCAAACCAGGAAGTCTTTGTTGGATGTTTCCCTTCTTCCTGTTTTCAGTTTGTCAGAACAGTTATTAGAACGACTAGTTCTAGTCTATCTCAGTCCATTTACAAATACTAGTTCTGACTCCAGTTCATCTCTACCCAGGAATATATATTTGAGACTTGACTGCTGAC
Source organism: Candoia aspera (assembly GCF_035149785.1). Taxonomy (NCBI): domain Eukaryota; kingdom Metazoa; phylum Chordata; class Lepidosauria; order Squamata; family Candoiidae; genus Candoia; species Candoia aspera. The sequence goes on along the minus strand of NC_086155.1, from coordinate 51,444,123 downwards.
AAATACCGTAAGATATGCCTATTCTTTGTGTGTGTAAATTGGGACTGCTCATGAGAGGTTGCCTCTACCAGATGCACTCAAGAAAAAGTGAATAGATTTTAAATAAAATAAACTTCTGGCATAATCAGTTGAATTAGAAACAATAATTGCAACTACTTCCATGTAAACCTATTCAGGTACATCTGTGGAAGAATTACTTGGAACTAATTGGTTCTAACTTTCCAAACTGTTAAAAGTGAAAAACTTTATATCCAAAAGAGTTCTTGAGTCTTTAAAGACTAGTTCCATGAAAGAAGGCATGATTTTACATGTTCCAACGATGGAAATACTGAATTGAATGTGAAAGGACAGGACAGGGAAACAAACTTGTGTTATTTTCAGGCACCTTTCAAATAAAAATGGAAGATAATATTCAGCTTCCTGGCCAGTCACTCAAATAGGCATCTAGGCTTGTTTTCCCATCTAAGACAAGAGTAAGAAGTTATATTTAATGGGATAGTAGAGAGCTAATTAATTGGGCTTGACTACCACCCAAGAATAGTGCGTTGCTAATGCTAATGCTGCAGGTGCTGCATAACCATCATAATATTTATAGCATAAGTAACCTAATTCCGATTAATGTGTCCAATGTATACATGACTCAACTACTTGCTAGTTGCAGGTGCATATTGGTGTCCATTGTGCAGGGCAATATTTTTCAGGAGTCTAGCTGAATGCCTGTTAGATGGTGTTAAGCATAAATCTGTTTCTTACTTTTGGGGCATTGTATATATTTTTAGTAGATTTTCAGAGAATCTCTTGACATACATCAAAATTAGATCAAGCATCTATGTTTCTTTTTGCTAATAATAAGGATGGTGGTTTCTTAGTTTCTACTTAATTTGAAAATACAGAATGGTGTTTTCCTCCATGGTACCTAACAGGATTTATTTCCACATAAACATAGAGAAAAATGAAGTTTTGATGTTTTATTCCGAGAAAAGAAAATATACAAGGCAACTTTCATACATTCTGAAGGAGTAATAAAAGGCACAAACACATAATACTTAATAAGCTAACATGTCTGAGTAATGCAAAATCTACAAATGCTAAGATATATACTTCAAGTAGAAATGTTATATTGCCATAGTTCAGTTTTTAGGGACAATGAAAATAACACAAAATGTACCTTTATTATGGCTTATAAAAATGGAACAAAAGAGCGTGCAAGCATTTGAAATCTCCAATTTTTAAAAATTAAGAGATTATCAAAAAAACAGAGTGGAGAATGAAGTCCAGATTTAAAAGACATGGCCAGATGTAATTGCTGTGATAGTTAACACTCAATGAGTTTGCTTGAAGGTATTACAGGTATCAGATGATACTATTCTGGAAATTTTAAAAATTCAGCTGTTAACACTTCATTTCATGGTTTTTCAACCCTTGGCTTAAGATTGAGTTTAGTGTGTAGTGTATGTGTAACCTTTCATTTCCAGAAACAGAAAGGCCAGATGTACTAATTCACATGCAAATTTTTTGCAGGATTTTGTTTGGTCCATAAAAATCGAATTGCCCCTCTATGGAGTTTGGACTTTTTTCCTTCATGGACCAACATGTTTACCTATTATTATGCACCCTAAAAAATGTAACTGTTCTATTACTATACATGTAATAGACAAACTCTATTTAAATCACATTTTGGTCATAATAAAATGTCAATAGATAAATATTGTCTCTCTCACACAATGATCTGTTCTAAATGGTATCATGAAATATGTAAACCTACTTGCTCTTTGTGTAAAACGTATCAAAAGGTACATTGTTCTTCTGTAGAAATGTAAATAAAAAAAATAAAGCAAGATTTGAAAAATGTTAAAAAGTGGGATTCTTGGTTGCTGTCAAAATGCTCTAGAAAGAAAACGTCTCTTGCAAAAAAGGATGAGAGAATGGCTCCTACAGCAACATGTGTGTTTTCTCTTACAGTTATCTGAACTGTAATATTGCACTCTAGGTAGATTTCTCCAAAGAATTCTTCACCTAAGCATCACATTCTATTCAGTGTTAGCAACTCTGTGGTATCACAAAGGAACAGAATCAATGGGCATAACTTTTACTAGGTAAGCTAGTAATAAAACTTTTTTTAAAGCTTTTTCAAAATAAAATTGCATTAAAATTGCATCCTATTTTTTAAGTCTAGTTTAATGGTTATCCAATTGATGAATAATTTAGCTGTACCCAGTTCAAAAATGACTTGGAAGAAGTGCTTTGGACTTCATCTGAGCGGAAGTGCAGCATCTCATTACTATTAAAGAAACCCAACTTCTGTGTGAGCCTGAAAGAGAACGTGCATCATGGACTTTGCTGCATTTGTGTAAAGTCCAAAGCATTTCTTCCAAATAATTTCTGAAGTGTGCACAGCCTAATAATAAATCAGTTTATTATTTATAAATAAATGTTTGCTCTGATTAAACAGTTAGTTTGAACTGGCCGACACAAGATACTTGATTACTTCTGACATGTTATTTATAGCTGGGGTTTACAGAGGTTGCACTAATATGACCTAACAGTTTAATAACCAGGGGCCAGACATTTCTCTTCTCTATTGATGAGCTCCTTGGACTGGATCAAGTCATCTACCCTTGTCCACTGAGTCATTTCCTCAAGTGTCTGTCTTGGAAAGAAAATTATCATATGAAGAAACTATAATTCTCTGTTCTTCCAAGGATGCCAACCTGTATTTTAATGAACTATGTGATTTTTAAATTCTAAAGTGATAGCCATGTTCATCTATTGCAAGAAAAACAACCAGATGCTGTAGCATGTTAAAAACTAGTAGTTCTATCTTGGCATAATTTAGAGTTGGCTGCATATAATATCCACCAATCCCTCCTACTAATGTGTGGTGGGGCTGGGGGATGATCGAAGTCCATCCACAGAAAGGATGGGAGCTTTCCACCTGCTTTACTGGATTTACTACTGTGAACCGTTATCTAAGATTATAAATAAATACACCTTTAAAGTCCTACATGGCTTGGGGCCTGGTTATTTGAAAGACTGCCTTTCCCCAGTTACATCTACCCAGCCCACCAGAGCGGGAAGAGAGTTATGGGTCCCATCTATGAGGGACGTTCATCTAGTGGGACCACAAAAAATGGCCTTCTCCGAGGTGGCTCCCTCCTGTGGAACATCATTCCCCTGGAGATTAGATTGGCCCCCACCCTGATACTTCTCCAAAAGGCTGTGAAGACATGGTTCTGTCAGTGGGCCTGGTGACCCCAGGCTGAGACACAACTTTTCCACTCCATGCAGCACCTGATCTACAGCAGGTGGGGTCTTTCCTTGCTGAAAACTGGCACCATAAGGAAGTGCACCATGGATGCTGTTAGCCACACAAGGGCCCTGCCAGTCAACTGGATCTTCTGGATGCTATATCATAGTGGTTCCACTCCTTCCTAAGTGGGTAGTTCCAGTTGGGGGAAGAAAGGTTAGCTTTGTGGTTGCTCCCATGTGGGATATCACAGGGCTTACCTTTCCCCTGGTTTTTCATATTTACATGAAGCTACTGGAAAAGGGACGCGGTGGCGCTGCGGGTTAAACCGCTGAGCTGTCGATCGGAAGGTCGGCGGTTTGAAACCGCGCGGCAGGGTGAGCTCCCGTTGCTCGTCCCAGCTTCTGCTCACCTAGCAGTTCGAAAACATGCAAATGTGAGTAGATCAATAGGTACCGCTTCAGCGGGAAGGTAACGGCGTTCCGTGTCGTCATGCTGGCCACATGACCCGGAAGTGTCTATGACAACGCCAGCTCCATGGCTTAGAAACGGAGATGAGCACCGCCCCCTAGAGTCGGATTCGACTGGACTTTACGTCAAGGGAAACCTTTACCTTTACCTTTACTGGAAAAGGTCATCTATCAGTTTGGGGTATCATCAGTATGTTGGGGATACAGAGGTATATATCTCCATCCTGGTCCTGTACTGAGATGTGTGGAAATCTTGATCACGTACCTACGCAAGTCCAGATGGCAGCAAGTATGTTGGTATATTATTGTGCATGGAGTTATTCTGTTTTGTTTTGTTTTACCTGAAGGAAGTTCTACACTGCTCAAATGCCAAATTGTCCTTGAGGACTAGAACAAACTGTTACAGGTCAGGCAGAAAACAATACATAGGTTTAGTGTGCTTTGTGGCTCACTGTCTGCTAGAGAGGCACTCCCCCCCACCAACCAGATGAAGGTAGACTGCAATCAGGGAGCCGCACTGTACCTGTTGCAGCAGAGACTGGCTGTCTGGCACAAGTGTACTGGGGATGATTCCTTAGGGGGTAAGGCCATGGCAAGAATGGCGTGGTCCATGAAAGACTGATTTTACTGGACCCTCCTTCCTCCAGTAGCTATTTCCCAACCCCTGGTGACGCTGTGTCCCTTGGAGGCAGGGCTGTTTGTGCAGGACTGATTTTTGAACCAGATCCCTGCTGGTCACCAGGGACTCTCTGTACTTGGGTGGGGGTGAGGGGCTGATGTGCATACCTGCTGCAATTAATTGGATATGGAAGACTTCTGGTAGGGTTCACTGGCAGTGGCATGCATCTTGGCTTCCTTGGTACACTTATGCCTCTGCAAATTGCTTTCAGGTCAGGCTGTCTGGGATTCTGTCCATGGATGGCAAGATAGACCCATGATGATGGCTTGCTTTATGTTGATGATCCAGAAGGGCAGATGTGCTACACAAATTTGGCCAGGCATTTAAATGCCTGGTCCAGAATATGCTGTGTGATCTCTGTTGTATCACAAGAGCCTATAATTAGATCACCTAGCTGCTTCATGCCTCACATTTCCATCTTCATGCAAAGCCCCACTGTGACCATTTGCTGCATCCAGCTGATGGATCAGCTCCCTCTGATTCTGTTCAAGGTGTGTGGAGATCCTTTGAACCACTTGCCCCATGCATGGAAATCACTGTTTCCTCATCTGCAGCAGCACAAGCTTGAAAACAAACCCACAAGCTTTGGAGCAGTGGTCCTACTGAAAAAAGGTAGAAAACATGAGCAGAGATTCAACTGCATCTAAGGAGGCCATTCATAAAATGGCTGATTGCCACGCAGCAGGTGCCTGCCTGGATTTTCCTGTTATAATCCATTTGACAGTGTACCCAGCACTCAGTGCATTCAGTTTCATTGACTTGATCAGGCTTTACTTCTGAGTTGATAGTATGGGATAGAGCTATCTTCTTAAAGTCACCGAGATACAATCTGGAGTAACCGCACACAGGAACAGATCGACGCTCAAAACTTTCGAGCATCGCTACGTACAGTTGGGATGACAGTCTTAACGAGGAGTAAACATCACTGTTGAGCTTAATTGCTAGTGCTGCAACCTGCAAATCTATTCCCATTTACTCAGGAGCAAGTGCTGCCCTGGAGTATAAGTTCCGTATGAACATGCTCAGACGTAGAATGCACGATTCGCATTACACAGGAAAAAGCAATCATCAACTTCCTTATACGCTAAAAAACAGACTTATACACAATTTCTGACAGATTCCAGAAGAGAAGAGACGACCGGCGCATGCGCACCTCGGCACTCATCTAAACAAATTGAACGACCCCGCCTCCGCCAAGACCCAACTACCCATCCAGCCGCCTCCCGAAGAGGGCGGAACCTAGAGAGCTGTTGCGCATGCGGATTAAGTCAGGCTTTGGAGCTGGAGGTTGTCCCGTCGCAGGCTCCGGCTTTCTTCAGAAGGAGAGGCGGGGTTAGGCCTCCGGAGTGGCTTTCTCTCTCGTGTCTGGGGCCTGAGCGGGAAGTCATCTTGCTGCGACTCCCGGGCTGCCCCGGTTGAAGGGCGCCGGTAAGTGGCTCTTCCCCCCACGGCTCCTTGTCCTTCCTCTGCCGGCAGGGTACATCTTTCTGCTTCCCCCTAAAAAGTTCTGCCCCGCAGGCGAAGACCCCTCCTCCGGTGCCCATCGTGCTGGGCTCACCACGCTCCCTCTCCGCGCCCCCGGGCAGATGGCCTGGCCGTATCCCGCAGAAGAGGGGGCGTTGGAGGCTCCGCTTCGCCCCCTTTTCTAGCCTTGCTTCCGTCGGTCTTCCGCGGGTCGCACCTGGCGCCCTCCTGTCCCTCCCCTCCGCTCTTCTGCTTTCTTTGTCCACACCTGCGATCTTTTGTTTCGTTTCCGCAGAACTTTTTTAGGAGAAAAGCGTACCCGATTCACTTCGTAGGGATTTATTCCCAAGTGTGGTTGCACGCGCGCTTAGTCGTAGAAGCCACATAGTGGCTTTGATTTGGGGGATTTAGATGATCAGGGATGATTTTTATGACTGCTACAGTATTTGAACAGCGGCTGAGTAGGAGCTGCAATAGTTCAGGAAACTTTGTCAGATGTAAAGTCAAGAAAAACATACTGGTGATCTTTGAATATCCCTTTGAGGACTGTTTTGCAGGCTCTTGGGGGTCGAATTGAGGAGAAATTTCAACTGGGATACCTTTATAAGCAACTGCATATCATTTGTTGTAATAGCAGCATGAACTCCATTAAAACTGCTTAGAAATGGAGAGTGTCTTAAACATTGCCAGCTTTGCAACCAATTCTGCTGCCTTTGCTTACCATTAAGTTTCAGTAATTTGAGTAATCTTTTACATGGATTTTTTAAAAACCATATTGATAGTAATTTAAAGAAAGTATGAGGGAGCTAAACACTATTCAGTGACAATACTGCATTTCTTTCTGCCTTGTTTATAACTTGAGTAGAAAAAGAGGAAGTCCAGTGTGTGAAATTATTTTGTAACAATGTGGTCTTCTAATGTGCTTCCAGTTTGGATTACTATTTGTTATTGTATTGCATTTTTGTATGTTGAGTGTGAATCTTTTCTTCATTTAAAAAATGAAGTATGTAAAGAACTTAGCTTTCTTTCATGGTCTCTTTCTTACTTTTCTTCCCTTCTCCTCAAGTAATTATGGCAATGACGGGTCCAGCACCTTGTTCATCTATGAGTAACCATACTAAGGAGCGAGTTACAATGACAAAAGTGACATTAGAAAACTTCTACAGTAATCTGATTGCACAGCATGAAGAAAGAGAAATGAGGTAAAATCCTTGTTATATGAATATGGGATAGTTTCTTAATTTCAAGATTAAAAACTTGAATGCCTCAAGTGCATTGATCTTTTATTATGCTAGACAGTTTTTTGTAGCATTTCTTTAAAATGCCCTAACAGTATTATTTCTTGACTACCCTACTAGCTTCTGCTTTATGAAAATGAGTGGAAAGTTTCTCCTGGATTAAAAATTGTTTTCCTCCCTTTAGCTTAATGTGTTCTTTCTTTTGATTTCAGGGTGTCCAGTATAAACATAACTTGTGTTGCGAAATATGCTTGGCTTGATTGAGCATGATAATCAAAACCAGCCTTTCCAAAAACATTTTTTTAGTCTTTCCTGCAAATCATTCGCTTTAAATCATATATTTTTTATTAAAATACTTACTTCTGCTCTGAGTAGTGAGGTCCTTAGCAGCTTTCTGTATTTTTTAGATAGCTGTCATACAATGCTTTTATGTTAGCCAACATTCCAATTGTTGTTGTTTATTCGTTTAGTCGCTTCCGACTCTTCGTGACTTCATGGACCAGCCCACGCCAGAGCTTCCTGTCGGTCATCAACACCCCCAGGGATGAGTCCGTCACCTCTAGAATATCATCCATCCACCTTGACCTTGGTCGGCCCCTCTTCCTTTTGCCCTCCACTCTCCCTAGCATCAGCATCTTCTCCAGGATGTCCTGTCTTCTCATTATGTGGCCAAAGTATTTCAGTTTTGCCTTTAATATCATTCCCTCAAGTGAGCAGTCTGGCTTTATTTCCTGGAGGATGGGCTGGTTTGATCTTCTTGCAGTCCAAGGCACTCTCAGAATTTTCCTCCAACACCACAGTTCAAAAGCATCAATCTTCCTTCTCTCAGCCTTCCTTATGGTCCAGCTCTCGCAGCCATATGTTACTACGGGGAACACCATTGCTTTAACTATGCGGACCTTTGTTGTCAGTGTGATGTCTCTACTCTTAACTATTTTATCAAGATTTGTCATTGCTCTTCTCCCAAGGATTAAGCGTCTTCTGATTTCCTGACTGCAGTCAGCATCTGCAGTAATCTTTGCACCTAGAAATACAAAGTCTTTCACTGCTTCTACATTTTCTCCCTCTATTTGCCAGTTATCAATCAAGCTGGTTGCCATCATCTTGGTTTTTTTGAGGTTTAGCTGCAAGCCAGCTTTTGCACTTTCTTCTTTCACCTTAATCATAAGGCTCCTCAGTTCCTCTTTGCTTTCAGCCATCAAAGTGGTATCATCTGCATATCTGAGATTGTTAATGTTTCTTCCAGCGATTTTAACTCCAGCCTTGGATTCCTCAAGACCAGCATGTCGCATGATGTGTTCTGCGTACAAGTTGAATAGGTAGGGTGAGAGTATGCAGCCCTGCCGTACTCCTTTCCCAATCTTAAACCAGTCCGTTGTTCCGTGGTCTGTTCTTACTGTTGCTACTTGGTTGTTATACAGATTCTTCAGGAGGCATACAAGATGACTTGGTATCCCCATACCACTAAGAACTTGCCACAATTTGTCATGGTCCACACAGTCAAAGGCTTTAGAATAGTCGATAAAACAGAAATAGATGTTTTTCTGAAACTCCCTGGCTTTTTCCATTATCCATTGGATATTGGCAATTTGGACCCTAGTTCCTCTGCCTTTTCTAAACCCAGCTTGTACATCTGGCAATTCTCACTCCATGAATTGCTGAAGTCTACCTTGCAGGATCTTGAGCATTACCTTACTGGCATGTGAAATGAGTGCCACTGTTCAATAGTTTGAACATTAGTGTTTCCCTTTTTTGGTATGGGGATATAAGTTGATTTTTTCCAGTCTGATGGCCATTCTTGTGTTTTCCAAATTTGCTGGCATATAGCATGCATTACCTTGACAGCATCATCTTGCAAGATTTTGAACAGTTCAGCTGGGATGCCGTCGTCTCCTGCTGCCTTATTATTAGCAATGCTTCTTAAGGCCCATTCAACCTCACTCTTCAGGATGTCTGGCTCCAGCTCACTGACTACACCATCAAAGCTATCCCCAATATTGTTATCCTTCATATACAGGTCTTCTGTATATTCTTGCCACCTTTTCTTGATCTCTTCTTCTTCTGTTAGGTCCTTGCCATCTTTGTTTTTGATCATACCCATTTTGGCCTGGAATTTACCTCCAATGTTTCTAATTTTCTGGAAGAGGTCTCTTGTCCTTCCTATTCTATTGTCTTCTTTCACTTCCGCGCATTGCTTGTTTAAAAATAATTCCTTATCTCCTCTGGCTAACCTCTGGAGTTTTGCATTTAATTGGGCATATCTCCCCCTATCACTGTTGCCTTTTGCTTTCCTTCTTTCTTGGGCTACTTCTAGTGTCTCAGCAGACAGCCGTTTTGCCTTCTTGGTTTTCTCTTTCTTTGGGATGTATTTTGTTGCCGCCTCCTGAACAATGCTGCGAACTTCTGTCCAGAGTTCTTCCAGGACCCTATCTACTAAGTCCAGTCCCTTAAATCTATTCTTCACCTCCACTGCATATTCCTTAGGAATATTAGTGAGCTCATATCTAGCTGATCTGTGGGTCTTCCCTAATCTCTTTAGTCTGATCCTAAATTGTGCAAGAAGAAGTTCGTGATCGGAACTACAGTCAGCTCCAGGTCTTGTTTTTACCGACTGTATAGATGTCCACCACCTTTGGCTGCAAAGGATGTAATCAATCTGACTTCGGTGTTGTCCATCTGGTGAAGTCCATGTATAAAGCTGTCTCTTAGGTTGTTGGAAGAGAGTGTTTGTTTTGCAGAGTGAGTTGTCTTGGCAAAATTCTATCAGCCTATGTCCTGCTTCATTTTGTTCTCCCAGGCCATGCTTACCTGTAATTCCAGGTGTCATTTGACTGCCCACCTTAGCATTCCAGTCTCCCGTGATGAAAATAACATCTCTTTTAGGCGTGTTGTCCAGTAGGTGCTGCAGATCCTCATAGAACTGCTCTACTTCAGCTTCTTCAGCATCTGTGGTTGGGGCGTATATTTGGATCACTGTGATGTTAGATGGCTTGCCCTGAATTCGAATGGAGATCATTCTATCATTTTTTGGATTGTATCTGAGCACTGCTTTAGCCACTTGACTATTAATTATGAAGGCTACTCCATTTCTTCTGTGGTCCTCTTGTCCACAGTAGTAGATCGGGTGGTCATTTGATGTGAAGTGGCCCATTCCAGTCCATTTCAGTTCACTGACGCCCAGAATATCTATCTTTAATCTTGACATCTCACCAATAACCACATCCAATTTGCTCTGGCTCATAGATCTTACATTCCAGGTTCCAATGGTGTGTTGATCCTTAGAACATCGGATTCGCCGTTCACCACCAGCACCGTCGGCCGCTAGCCGTCCTTTCGGCTTTGAGCTAGCTGCGTCATCACATCTGGGGCTAGTTGAACTCATCCTCTGTTCCTCCCCAGTAGCATTTTGACCATCTTCCGACCTGGGGGTCTCATCTTCCGATGGTATACGGACATATCTCTGGTTGTACTGATCCATTTAGTTTTCACGGCAAGAATACTGGGGTGGGTTGCCATTACCTTCCCCAGGGATTGCATTTAGTCTGACCTCTCTGTCATGACCTTCCCATCTTGGGTGGCCCTTCACGGTTTAGCTCATGGCATCATTGAGGTGCTCAAGCTCCAGCACCACGACAAGGTAACGATCCTTTGCTGAAGAACATTCCAATACATACACATTTTGTTTCATTTGCAGTATTTAATACATAACTCACATTTCAGTTTAGAAGTGATTACATAAACTAAATGAACAAGATTATGAAATAATGTTAAAAGTACACTATGAACAGTAGGGAAGCACAATATTAAACATTTATAGTAGTTGGGAAAGTAAATATGAACCATGAAAAACTACATTTGGTGTCAATATGATATCAGATGTGATTTTGGTCACTGCTTCCTTCACTCCAAAAGTTGGGAGGGAGGCCCATACAGGAAGTTCTTAATAGTCCCTAGTAAGGGGGAAATTCTTAAGGTACATGTTGTTGAGCTACTTCTTTCTCTTTTATTAGAGGAGAAGTAATATACTTGGTTTTCATACTGTGAAATTGCGGGGGTACTGGGAAAGAGTGGAAGAGAGACTAGTTATAAACAGTCAAGATGCAATGGATGAGCCAACTGATGGCTTATCTCATAAATGGCAATTTAGCCCAGGTGAAAATAAACCAGGAAGAAGTGTTTCAGATTATTCAGAGAGACTCTGCTTTATAACCCTCTCAAACTGAGGCTGGGAAATTCCTCTTATAGTTTTCAAGATTTTGTATTTACCCCAGACTAGCATAGGTAGCTATCAAGCCATTGGTAAAATAATCCAAAACAATATAAGGTCTCAGCAGACAACAGAGCATGGGAGAAAAGCAAATGGAATTTTACAAAGGTTTTCAAAAGTACATTTTGAAATGCCTTCCAAGAAACAAAAAGGAGGCAGTATTGATGTCTGGTAAAAGTTCCAGGGTTTGCAGCTGTAACTAGAGGCTCATCATCTAATGGAAGCTAATGGGCTGTTTGAGTGGAATTTGAAATAGATCTTCAGATTGAATATTGAATGACCGAAGTTTATCCTCAATAAGTTGATCCAAACGTGTAAGAGACTTTCAGGGCAGTAATTAAGTTTGCATGTTGTACAACTGACACACATATGCTCAGTTTTTCTGCAGAATTGAATTTTCATTCCTATTCAAGGATTTTTTTCTTTGTCAACAACTTAAAATCTTTCAGCCCTATGATAAAACATACCCTAGGAGCTGACTTTGGCTTAGCTTGGGAAAGTTAAACAGGCTCATACGGGACAGTACTTAGAAGGGTGATCACCAGGAAATTCTAGGACAGCTAGCTAGGAAATTTTTTAAAATCTCAGAAAAAGACAACGTCAGGCCTCTTTCATGTCATTGCCAAAACCCCATGAATGTGTCTATGTAGTAATTGGAAGCTGAGCTCAACTTGAAGGAGTTTTAATAAAATGAGATGGCAGTACAAATATTTATTTATTATTTTCCATCCTACCTTTATTATTTTAAAAATACCTATGAAATCACTGAGTGCATAAAATTGCTCTAAGCCCTAGGATTTTCAGATTGTTATCTTTTTTAATTTAGACAAAACACTAATTTTACAATGAACTACAAAAGAAATCCAGTTTTTGCTCAACTCTTTTGGACTCTGTTCCTTAAAATGACAATTCTAAATTCTTTTATGTTTATTACCATGTACTGCATGCTTCTATGCCCCTCATGACATAATGCTTGTTTCTTTCATCTTAAATAGCTACATTTGCTATATCGTGTATGTAGTAACTTTCAGAGCATAGCTTAGATTTACATTGGAATAATATGAGTGCTTTTGCAAGACAGGTATTCTGTACGAATACAGAGTGTGCTATACATCATGTACAAAGTGAATGCTCTCACTGGTTGTAGATTATATTGCTTATTCCTATAATTTTTCTAGATTGTTACTCAGTATACTTGAAGACAATCTTATATCAGTATACTGCATCATAACTCCATATGTCACGTTGGCTAGAAGTTTTGGGAACTGCAGTCCCACACAAGACAAGTCTCTGCATCTTAAAACAACTGTAACTTTTAAATGCTATCTCAATAGCTGTATACCATGTGTATCAGTCAACAAAAAGAAAACAATTTAAGCAGGGGCTCACCCATTCAGTCTTCATCAGTAGCAAAGGGCGCACAAAATAATTACTGTCATCTTTCTACATATTCCTAATATACTTTATGCGTTATGTGTTTTCCATTTCTTCAGTTTTCTTAGGAGGAAATACTTAATTATTTCACCTCCACCTTGTTATCCTCAAGTCTAAAAGAGGCTGGCAAAAATTGATCATATAGACAATGAGTTAAAGATTTGTATCTTTAATAAGGTACTATTAAAGAATAGTAATAAAGAATTTTCGGTGTAGGAAATAGAGGTGATCAGGTTCTGTCAGCCCTTCGAGATAGTCCAGACAAGAAGCAGAAACAATGAGTACTACCACTACCTTTATTGTAAGGCTACAGTAACAGAATCTTGCAAGTCTGAAAGCATTTCTCACCTCCTTTAATTTTACTTTCCAGAAAACTAGGTAGGGTTCCTTCTGAGATGCTTCCCATGCCCCTTTTGCTTCTGTGGATTGAGATACTTTTTACATGATGGTTGTCTAGACTGCAGCTTTTCCTCCTGTCTCCCAAGGTCATTCCCACATACCATTACAGGTTCTGAGTTCCTCTGTTACCTGGCTACTTCTCACTCACATGTCCACTTGGAACTTGAAAGTGGTGTAGTGGTTAAGATGTTGTGTTGGGGTGGAGATCTTGTTCTAGTCCACATTCAGCCACAGAAGCTCAGTGGATGGCTTTGGGCCAGTCAGTCTCTCTTAACCCCACCTATATGGCAGGGCTGCTGGGAAAAATAGGTGGATGAAACATTGTGTACACAGACTTGAAGTCCTGAAAAGAAGCTGGAATAGAAATCTAATAAAATAAACATGTTCCCATAATGGAAAGACTAAAGTTTTATAGCTGTGTCTTGAACCAAAAGAACCTCTCAGTTGGTTTTGTAATAACTTCTGAGTCTCTGTAACTCCCTTCCTCTTTTTTCCCCACTGCTTCAGTTCAAATGGTTGTAGGTTGACTCTCTCTTAAAAAGCAAGTATGGCTGTAAATAATACAACCATCTTAGTTCAACCTGAAATTAAGTTACCTAGTTTACATGAACAGAAGTGTTCATCTTGTATTACTAGTAGTCTACAATGAATGAAACCTCAACACCTGGTATGTTTTCTATCTCTTTTCCTCTTTCTGTATTTTAAAACCAGTAATGAGTGAAGTGGCAGTCAATCAAGCAGGCTAATAATAGGTTTTAGTGACAAACTAACATTTGTAGACTCACTTGGAATGCAGTATCAAAAACTTAAGATGCTTTGTTTCTCCATTAGTATGTAAAAGTGGGTGATAAGCTAGTCTGAATAGGTGACTAAAAGTAACAACCAGGTTTAAATTGAAAAGAACTGTAGTGCCAACCTAAATAATGGAAAAGTTTATTTATAAGCAAATGGTTATGCTTAGCTTTCAGTTCACAGTTATTATAGATTCAATTTTATTCTTTAAGTTATTCATCCAAATGAGTTTATTACCAAGGTGAGTAAGCCAGGGTAGTGAATCTTTCCCTACCTTTTACTAATCATCTAATTTTTCAAGTAAACAAACACAGAACCTGTGCATACATACAAGTTATGAAGGTAGAAAGCCTGCATGACTGGAGATTTTGGTTTGTTTTAATTGCGCCTTTGAGTCAGGTCTTGACTCCTGGTGACTGTCTGGAGTAGTCCCTGCAATTTTCTTGGCAAGATTTTGGAAGTGGTTTGTCATTGCCTCCTTCCTGGGGCTGAGAGAAAACGACTGGCCTAAAGTCACCCAGCTGCCTTTGTGCCTAAGGCGGGACTAGAACTCACAGTCTCCTGGTTTCTAGCCTGGTGCCTTAACCCCTACACCAAACTGGCTCTCTAGAAGTTATTAATGTATTATTTTTAAAATATTTTTTTCTCTCATTAATCCATTATGTTCAGTCATCACAATTCTAAAATGAATTTTAAAGCTGATTATCATTCAGTCCAGTCCTAATGGTAGATGCCAAAATGATATCCATCCGATTAATTCTAACCAACTTCAGCAAAGGATCGTGTTGCTGTTACTTGAGGGAATGATATTAAAGGCAAAACTGAAATACTTTGGCCACATAATGAGAAGACAGGACACCCTGGAGAAGATGCTGATGCTAGGGAGAGTGGAGGGCAAAAGGAAGAGGGGCCGACCAAGGTCAAGGTGGATGGATGATATTCTAGAGGTGACAGACTCGTCCCTGGGGGAGCTGGGGGTGTTGATGACCGACAGGAAGCTCTGGCGTGGGCTGGTCCATGAAGTCACGAAGAGTCGGAAGCGACTAAACGAATAAACAACAAAATTCTAACCACAGTATGATGCAGACAACAGTGGAGGCCAGGCAGCTACACACTCTTTCCTTCCACCACAAACCAGCACACATGGGCCACACTATAGTGCATAGGATACATAGGATACATCTGATGCAAAATATGAATGTTGAAGCATCTGGAAACTCCATGGTGCTACCATCTTTTTTCTTTGTTTTTGATATTGTTCGTCTCAGTTTTTCAGACTCAGGCATAGATACTTCTCTTGCATACGCTACACTGAAGCTTGTGTTCACATTCAGGGAGTGGGCATTAATGTGTCAAATATTTTTCAATAAATACAAGTACAAAATGGTCCATTTAGTAAAATCCTAAATTTACATGAATGCTGAGGTGTTCTACGTCACCAGTAAATGACCAGGAAAAAGATTTTGGGATTCTGGAGGACAGCTCAGTGAAACACAATGTAGTGTGTGGTTGCTGTGAAAGAGATAGAGCCATGTTAGAGATAATTAGAACTTGCAAGCTTCTTTCTAATAAATTTTGGTCTGGAAAATAACTATTTCTTTGTCTCATTCCTGAGGGAGATTCTATATTTCTGTAAGACTACTCAGTCTCATCTAACATTCTAGTCAGAAATTGAAATGATACTTCCAGCCTCCCCTATAACAGCAGTTATCTATTCACCCATCCTTTCCTTCCTTTTGCTGCTTATTGCTGCTATGGTGGTATTTCCTTGATAAGAAATCTCATTGTGGCACATAATGGAACAGAATACAAAGCCATGTTTCTACTGAAGGCCTCTTTCCACTGGAGAAGAAAATGTTAGGATCTTCTGCTGGTTTTACTAGTTTTAAAGGGCCATGCTAGATCATATTAGCTTTGCTAATATGTAAAGGCTTTTGGAGTTATTAGTTTGTTTGAGTTGGCTGCTCCTCATCTTAGCAATTAGACGTGGTGTTACAGATGCAGTTGTGATAATATCTGATCACTTAGAGGAGGGGTTTCCAATATCTTTTCAATTAGAAGGTCAGTCATGGGGGGAAAGCTTTCCTAAAAGACAGACAGTACTGGACAAGCTGCTTCTGCAGTGCCTAGCCATGTCATTTATATGTCCTGAATTAAGGACCAGTAAAGATTGTATGAAATAATTTCAAATATATTTAGCTGATACCTTTTAATTTAGAAAAAGGAAGAGTGGTAGTTAGATTTTATCTTAGGACTGAAATTACTTTGGTTAGCTTGATTCCGGATATGTAGCCAGAGAGGGCTATAATTTTCTTTGAACTGTTTGTTGCTTTTGACCTTCTAGAGTGATTCCTGTGTGTTGAGAACTAGAGGCACTGTATTACAATGGCTCTACTCTTATTTCCAGAGCTGGTTTCTGAAAATAATTTCTGCTCTTTAGTAGTTATATTTAAGGAGTCTGTATAGATTAATCTATTCCCTATGTAGCTCAGTATTTATATGAAACCACTGGATGTGGTCAACAGGTAAAAAGAGACAAGGTACAATCATTATGCTGATGATATCTAGCTCTGTCTCTTTTCCATCAAGATTAGGTGAAACTGTACAGATGTTTAGAGGCAGTAATAGGATCAGTAAGGCTCAGTAAACTGAAAACCTGCAAGAGTGTGTGTGTGTGCTGTGGGCTAGTTGTTCCTAGATCTAGGAATAAGGGAAGTAAGTCTGTTCTGGCTGAGGTCACACTTACTCTTAAGGTATTCCTTCACTCTACACTGTCATTGGAGGCTAGTGACTGTAGCAGCATAGAATCTCTTATTACCTATTTTGTCTAGTTCGTTAGGTCTGGTCATCCTCAGGATAAATAGCCTGAGCACAATAATCTGCGCCTTGGTAACCTGCTAATTAGATCAGCTTAAAGTGCTCTAAATGGGGTATCCTTGAAATAGTCCATAGATTATAAATACTGTAGCACAGGATGCAGATATAACACGGCTGTGGCATTGTCCACATAACTTTAGCCTTCAAAAAGCAGAACTGGATGTCAATTTATTATCCCAGCTCAAAATATTAATTTTAACACGTATAACTCTGATTCCTTAAATGTGTATCCTTATCTGTATTGTTTTCTCTATTGTTTATGTAGTGGCAATAGAAATTTGTTCATGCCATTATCAAATGAAGCCAAGATTTCTGGAATTTATCGCAGTACCTTCCTGGGCTCCGCAAAGGATCGTTACCTTGTCGTGGTGCTGGAGCTTGAGCACCTCAATGATGCCATGAGCTAAACCGTGAAGGGCCACCCAAGACGGGAAGGTCATGACAGAGAGGTCAGACTAAATGCGATCCCTGGGGAAGGTAATGGCAACCCACCCCAGTATTCTTGCCGTGAAAACTAAATGGATCAGTACAACCAGAGATATGTCGGTATACCATCGGAAGATGAGACCCCCAGGTCGGAAGATGGTAAAAATGCTACTGGGGAGGAACAGAGGATGAGCTCAACTAGCCCCAGTCGTGATGACGCAGCTAGCTCAAAGCCAAAAGGACGGTTAGCGGCCGACGGTGCTGGTGGTGAATGGCGAATCCGATGTTCTAAGGATCAACACACCATTGGAACCTGGAATGTAAGATCTATGAGCCAGGGCAAATTGGATGTAGTTATTGGTGAGATGTCAAGATTAAAGATAGACATTCTGGGCGTCAGTGAACTGAAATGGACTGGAATGGGCCACTTCACATCAAATGACCACCAGATCTACTACTGTGGACAGGAGGACCACAGAAGAAATGGAGTAGCCTTCATAATTAATAGTAAAGTGGCTAAAGCAGTGCTTGGATACAACCCCAAAAACGACAGAATTATCTCAATTCGAATTCAGGGCAAGCCATCTAACATCACAGTGATCCAAATATACGCCCCAACCACAAATGCTGAAGAAGCTGAAGTAGAGCAGTTCTATGAGGATCTGCAGCACCTACTGGACAACACGCCTAAAAGAGATGTTATTTTCATCACAGGAGACTGGAATGCTAAGGTGGGCAGTCAAATGACACCTCGAATTACAGGTAAGTATGGCCTGGGAGAACAAAACGAAGCAGGACATAGGCTGATAGAATTTTGCCAAGACAATTCACTCTGCATAACAAACACTCTCTTCCAACAACCTAAGAGACGGCTTTACACATGGACTTCACCAGATGGACAACACCGAAATCAGATTGATTACATCCTTTGCAGCCAAAGGTGGCGGACATCTGTACAGTCGGTAAAAACTAGGCCTGGAGCTGACTGTAGTTCAGACCATGAACTTCTTCTTGCACAATTTAGGATCAGACTAAAGAGATTAGGGAAGACCCACAGATCAGCTAGATATGAGCTCACGAATATTCCTCAGGAATATGCAGTGGAGGTGAAGAATAGATTTAAGGGATTGGACTTAGTAGATAGGGTCCCGGAAGAACTCTGGACAGAAGTTGGCAGCATTGTTCAGGAGGCGGCAACAAAATACATCCCAAAGAAAGAGAAAACCAAGAAGGCAAAATGGCTGTCTGCTGAGACACTAGAAGTAGCCCAAGAAAGAAGGAAAGCAAAAGGCAACAGCGATAGGGGGAGATATGCCCAATTAAATGCAAAATTCCAGAGGTTAGCCAGAAGAGATAAGGAATTATTTTTAAACAAGCAATGCGCGGAAGTGGAAGAAGACAATAGAATAGGAAGGACAAGAGACCTCTTCCAGAAAATTAGAAACATTGGAGGTAAATTCCAGGCAAAAATGGGTATGATCAAAAACAAAGATGGCAAGGACCTAACAGAAGAAGAAGAGATCAAGAAAAGGTGGCAAGAATATACAGAAGACCTGTATAGGAAGGATAACAATATCGGGGATAGCTTTGACGGTGTGGTCAGTGAGCTAGAGCCAGACATCCTGAAGAGTGAGGTTGAATGGGCCTTAAGAAGCATTGCTAATAACAAGGCAGCAGGAGACGACGGCATCCCAGCTGAACTGTTCAAAATCTTGCAAGATGATGCTGTCAAGGTAATGCATGCTATATGCCAGCAAATTTGGAAAACACAAGAATGGCCATCAGATTGGAAAAAATCAACTTATATCCCCATACCAAAAAAGGGAAACACTAAAGAATGTTGAAACTATCGAACAGTGGCACTCATTTCACATGCCAGTAAGGTAATGCTCAAGATCCTGCAAGATAGACTTCAGCAGTTCATGGAGCGAGAATTGCCAGATGTACAGGCTGGGTTTAGAAAAGGCAGAGGAACTAGAGACCAAATTGCCAATATCCGCTGGATAATGGAAAAAGCCAGAGAGTTTCAGAAAAACATCTATTTCTGTTTTATTGACTATTCTAAAGCCTTTGACTGTGTGGACCATAACAAATTGTGGCAAGTTCTTAGTGGTATGGGGATACCAAGTCATCTTGTATGCCTCCTGAAGAATCTGTATAACAACCAAGTAGCAACAGTAAGAACAGACCACGGAACAACGGACTGGTTTAAGATTGGGAAAGGAGTACGGCAGGGCTGTATACTCTCACCCTACCTATTCAACTTGTATGCAGAACACATCATGCGACAAGCTGGTCTTGAGGAATCCAAGGCTGGAGTTAAAATCTCTGGAAGAAACATTAACAATCTCAGATATGCAGATGATACCACTTTGATGGCTGAAAGTGAAGAGGAACTGAGGAGCCTTATGATGAAGGTGAAAGAAGAAAGTGCAAAAGCTGGCTTGCAGCTAAACCTCAAAAAAACCAAGATGATGGCAACCAGCTTGATTGATAACTGGCAAATAGAGGGAGAAAATGTAGAAGCAGTGAAAGACTTTGTATTCCTAGGTGCAAAGATTACTGCAGATGCTGACTGCAGTCAGGAAATCAGAAGACGCTTAATCCTTGGGAGAAGAGCAATGACAAATCTCGATAAAATAGTTAAGAGCAGAGACATCACACTGACAACAAAGGCCCGCATAGTTAAAGCAATGGTGTTCCCTGTAGTAACATATGGCTGCGAGAGCTGGACCATAAGGAAGGGTGAGCGAAGGAAGATCGATGCTTTTGAACTGTGGTGTTGGAGGAAAATTCTGAGAGTGCCTTGGACTGCAAGAAGATCAAACCAGTCCATCCTCCAGGAAATAAAGCCAGACTGCTCACTTGAGGGAATGATATTAAAGGCAAAACTGAAATACTTTGGCCACATAATGAGAAGACAGGACACCCTGGAGAAGATGCTGATGCTAGGGAGAGTGGAAGGCAAAAGGAAGAGGGGCGACCAAGGGCAAGATGGATGGATGATATTCTAGAGGTGACGGACTCGTCCCTGGGGGAGCTGGGGATGTTGACGACCGACAGGAAGCTCTGGCGTGGGCTGGTCCATGAAGTCACGAAGAGTCGGAAGCGACTAAACGAATAAACAACAACCTTCCTGGGGTGGTACTTTGGCTCTGGAACATACTTTCACTGGAAATTAGTTTTCAGTACCAGATGAAAACAATTTTATACCAGTTATTTTGTTTAATAATAGGCTCTATATACTGGAGAATCATGGGGGGAAAGCCCCCCCCCCTTTTTTTTCAACAAGCATGTTTACTGGTTTTTTTAAATAATTTGTATCTACACTGAGATCATTTTTAGGATAAGGGTAGAACTACCTTGTTTTTTGTAGAAGGGAAAGTAATAATATGAGACGTTTGGATGCTATTTCAAATTGTATTGCTATTTCACTTCTGTTATACTATGTTTACCTTTATAGGTAGAGAATTAATGTGGAAGTAAGTATAGGGCATCTGCTTTTCACATTGCCAGATTCACTCTGGAGTATGGTGAAATTATTTTGTGCACTGAGGATCAGATATTAGATGGGGTTTGATAGGAAGCCTCTGTACTTTCTCCGAGTTACCTGAATTATCTGTTTTTTTATCACAAACCTGTATTGGTCAAAGTAGTAAGATGTTCCATAATTGACTTAAATTGGGTTGGATACTTTCCAAAACTTGGTCTGCCTGTAATCACATTGTTCTTCATACTTGGTGTGTCTTCTTTAACAGATAAAAAAGACAAATGAACTAAAGTTATTGATCAAATACCATATACAAAGTCGGATATTGGCAAAGGTCATATCTATATCCTGAAATTTAAAACAGTTTTAGTCCTAATCAGGGAATGTAGTGAAAATACAAACTCCAAATTCTCCAAATCGTTTCTGATTGTTTGAAACACCTTTGTTCAATACTGAAATTGTATGCGTATAGACAGATTTAGAGATTTCCTAATCCATAATACTTTTAATTTTTTTTTAGACAAAAGAAGCTAGAAAAAGTGATGGAAGAGGAAGGCTTAAAAGATGATGAGGTATTGCATATACTAAAACTTGTTAGTGATTATGTATCAAACTATCCTAATACTGCTGTGAATGACTAGAGTCTGGTTGTTGTTTTTTTCCTTTTGACAATTTATTAGAAAAGAATAAGAAGATCAGCACATGCTCGAAAGGAAACAGAGTTTCTGCGACTGAAAAGAACAAGGCTTGGGTTAGAAGATTTTGAGTCTTTAAAAGTAATAGGCAGAGGAGCATTTGGAGAGGTAAGATCCTGAGACTAATAATGTTAGAAGGAGTAATGATTTGAAGTTTTAGCAGACGGCAGAGCGTATTCAATGTGCTCTAGGCTTGGGAAATAATCGGGGTCGGTCCTGCTTAGCACTTTCATGGGTCTGTGTGGTAGTACCAGATCTGAAGGCTACACTGAGAAGTTGAAAAAATATCCTGGAAGAAGGCAGCGAATCATTTCCATTTGTCCAGAAATCATGCTGTTTTGTATAAAAAGACCCACAACTCTGTGTAGTCTATTTTTAGTGCATGGGTTATATGATTACTAGTCATTTCTATATGACTACAAAAAGATGTCAATAATTCAGTAACTCTCAAGCAAATGGGTAACTAGGCAGTAGTGATTTTTAAAGTGTATTTTGCCGAATGATGCGCAGTTTCATGTTGAGCTCCATAATCTCTATTTCTATATTCTAAATTTTTTTTTTTTTTTTAAAAACTTGACTGTTCTATTAATTAGAAGGCAGTATTTTATTGGCTACTTTGAAAATCAGCTAACAGTTTTACTTCATTTTTCCAAATGTTTAAAAGTCTTAATTTATCAGCTAGGGAAGCACACTGCTTGCACCTTCGGTTGGATTCACACATCATGCTAAGTTATTATATGTTTCTGTTTGGTCTTAACAGACCAATGAATTAATCAGTCATTGTGGTTTATAAAGCCATGTTTTATAGCTTTGTGTGACATGATTTGTTAAAACAGATCATGTTTGGCAGAATGAGTGAATGTAGCCACTGATTTTATTCCAAGTTTCATCATGGCATTGTAATGCTATTACAGATTATCCAAAATCTTTGGTTATCTCTTAGTAATAATGTCCCCAATACTACTTTCTGAAGTTGAGTTTAAAGCCTTTTCTGTCATTGCATTTGTCCTGTGGGGTAAACTTATCTCTGCAATGCAACAGTCCCAACACTGTCATGTTTTAGGTATCTTTTAAAAACATATATTTGGCCTTCCCCAGCCATTGACTCCTCATAACTGGTTTTTTTTTAAGGAATTGTTTTAAAGTCGTAACCATTTTTATAAATGTTGTAAACTGCTTCAGGGTTTTTACATTGAAAAGTGTTATACAAATACTTAAAACCATCCATATTAGCTAGTGTTCATTATTAGAAAGCATTTTTCTCTGTGGCTGTTGAGGTTGTCTGTTACATTGATAAGGAAACAGAAAATGTGATCATTCATCTTTACTGTGAAGACCAGGAGGAGGTAATCTACTGCCCTGGACTATATTTTGGACTTCAAGTCTCATAAATCATGGAAGTGTTGATTGGAACCTATGGAAGTAGCAGCTGAAAACATATGGATGCCGCAAGCTTGCTTCCTGCCAATATAAAGGGATATGCTGTTATAAAGAGGGAGGTTGTTTTCTATGACTATTAACCTTAATAGAAAAAACTGAAATATATGAAACGCATTAATGAACACAAAAGGAATTAATCGGTGCCCAACTTCTAGGTGCGGCTTGTTCAGAAGAAAGACACAGGGCATGTGTATGCAATGAAAATCCTACGTAAAGCTGACATGCTAGAAAAAGAGCAGGTAAATGCAGTTTCCAAATGGTTATGCTACCTAATTCTTACTATTGAAGTTTGAAAAGCATGCTTTTTGATCAAACCTTAGATTGGTAATTGGATTTCTTGAATTACCTCTCTCTGAAAATAATAGGAACTTCTGGAAGATAAGAGATACTATTCTGAGGAAACAAAAAGTCATTTAAATCACTAAGTTGACTGAGTAATAATTCTGATATTTTTTTGACCTTACCCCAGCAAAAAACATATCCTTGTAGATGAGCTTCTTTTGAATTTGTGGTCAGCTTTCCATCTTCATCTGAATATTGTTGAATTTTTAACATTCATTATACAAAAAAAATATTTACATGGGAATAAATCTCACTGAACTTAATTTAACATTTGTAGTAAACCTAAAGAGATTGTTCTGCATGGCTTTTTAATTCATAATATTGAAAGAAGGGTATGTCAGGACCAGAACTGAATGGATGGTAGGATTTTAAAATGTAATTTGAGAACCTTTTCCCCCCAGAAAGGACTTACTAATGCAGATTCTCCAGCTGCATGTTATTTAAAATATTCTTTGGCTACAAAGATCATTAATATTTATTTTGCAATTTGTAAACTACTACCCTGTTGACAGTGGAAATGCAAGTGATTAACAAAATAAGTGAATCAAAAAATGAGAAGAACATTTGCCAAAGATTCTGGTTCAGAAGCTAAAAAGACTAATGCTAAAGCAGGGGATGGTAGTGTGGCCCTCTATATACTTCTGAACTTAAATAATCTCTCAATAACCCCAGTCAGTATAGCCAATGATTGATATTTGTTATTGCTGTAACTCAGCAATAACTGAAGGGCCACATGCTGCCTATCTAGTCACTGAAGGTTTAATGAGTATACAGAAAAGTATGTATGTTAGACCACAGCTTGTTATTTTCATGATGGCTTACGTGTCCCATATGGCAGTCATGCTACTGTATAAGCAGAGCATTCATATAAAATAGTTCATTTTAAACATCATGACAGTAGTAGAATGCCTGAATGCCTTTTACAAATATGTGAAAATGTATCTTTAACTAAACACATTCATTTACATATCCATCTCCAGGTTGGCCATATTCGAGCAGAACGTGACATTCTAGTGGAGGCAGATAGTTTGTGGGTTGTAAAAATGTTTTATAGCTTTCAAGATAAGCTAAACCTCTACCTTATCATGGAGTTTCTGCCTGGAGGTAATTAATCAAAATAACAAGCTGCTGCTTTTATTGTGTAATTATTTACTTTTAAGCTACCGTGCCTGAATCAGTTGTTAGGGATGTAAATTCTGATTCTGAATTTAGTGGTGGTTATTAGGTGAAAGGTGCCTGGCAAAATGAAGTAGGATGAGAGGAAGTTTTGGCCTGTCAGAAACTTGTTGCTTGTACTGGCATTCCTACTGAAGTAATGGTTGTGCTGCATTTTATATATTTGCTGGGGGACCAGGGGAAGTAACCAAAGTTTGTTAGCTTATTGCTCAATATCTAACTTTTTGGAGTCATAGCTAAACTTGCAGTTACTAGTGTTCTTAATAGCAGAAATAAATAGAATTGTATTTGTCTACACAGTAATCCAAAGCATGTTATTAACCTGTTTTAAAAAGAAAGGGCACATTCAAAAGATAATGTTGATATCACAGGCAACTATAATTATGATGGAATGATTATCTATTGTTGCTATTTTGTAGGTCCTTACTGATAACTTCCTTTAAAACAGCATTGATTAACCTAAAGCATCCTGAAGTAATCCATGACAGTTTTTTGGAATTTGAAGGTGCTTTTTGCCTGTTTGAAGTTATGTCTATGAAGATGCTTTAGTCCCATTTGGGAATAAAAAGGAATAGATGAAATAGTTCCAGAAAAAAAGATTTTGAAAAGAATACAGAGTACCTCTTGCAGTGTGGGCTTAGTTAAATGAAGTAGTGGTACTATGATTATAAAAGACATGAATTAACTTGCCTTCGCTTTCCTTTGTGTATACAGGTGATATGATGACATTATTAATGAAAAAAGATACTCTAACGGAAGAAGAGACTCAATTTTACATAGCAGAGACTGTATTAGCTATAGATTCAATTCATCAGCTGGGTTTTATTCATCGTGATATCAAGCCAGATAATCTTCTGTTGGACAGTAAAGTATGAGTGCTATTTATTAGCTAGCTCTTTTTAGTATTTCCTAGTAGAAATGTAATAGCTTACTGTGTTGTGTGACTTTATTATTAATTTTAATTATTTAACATTCCAGAATAACATTATCAACATTCCAGGTGTTCGAATTGGAAGGCTATTGCTAAGCATTTATGACTTAACTCTTACTTTCATTTTTAAGAGTCTCCTACTCAGAAATATTGTTGTCATGTCAATGCAGTGGGCACAATATATGAGTAAGGGGAAGCTGTAATTCTGCTAGCATCCTGTCTCTAGGAGGTTCTGCTATACTTTTTGCTTGCCTTCATGAAAGAATGAACATATTCAAATGGGGATGCTTCTTAGGGGTTTTATATGTAGAAGAGGATTCATGACAATTGAATTCTGTTTTGGTTGCAAGCAAACTGTTCTTTTTAAATAATTTTTAAACATGCTTCCACAATATCTTAAGTAAACATCTACATTTGTAGAACATGTAATATGCATGCTTGCATTCTGTCATAATGGCCCAAGATGCAAATCAAGTTAAAGGGCATTCTGCAGCCTGGGCAAATGTGATCATTTTAGCATTGCTGAGAATGAAAATATCTGTGATTTTTCTCAGGGAAGATCCCTGAACTATAGTCAGCAGGCATCTAATGGAGCTGTCCTTTTTTCTTTTTCTTTTTTTTTAAGTATTCCATCTTTGGCATCTTCTGTTCACTATAACAGGAAAAATATGGATGCCTACCACTGACTGACACAAGACGCTGATTAGCTAAATTACAGATGCGATTGGGTCTTTGTATGATATTATGGGTCTGATTATAACTGCTGGGATTCTTACTTATATTACTTCTTATTTTCCTAATTTATTTAAAGAATCCACCTGATTTATTCTGCATGTCTGCATATTTGACTGAATGATTAATTTGCAAAGAGTGGATATACAGAAATTTTCTTTTTTCTTTTTACTTTATTTCAAAATGAAATAAGTTCATCTAAAAAGAAAATCAAATGTAGTGTGATATTTTATTAAATATTTAGTGTTTGAATACTATTATGTGCTGTTACTTAATTCTCCTGTTTTTGCATTGTTGTTTACTTTCAGGGCCATGTGAAGCTGTCAGACTTTGGTCTTTGCACAGGATTGAAGAAAGCACATAGAACAGAATTCTATAGAAATTTGAGCTATAATCTTCCTAGTGACTTCAGTAAGCCTTTTTATATCACTTAAACAACTTGTAATCACCCAAATAATTAGTGCCCTAAATATTCTTTTGTTCTCATCCACTCTGAGTCTTCCTGGTGGTGTGTATGTTTAGAGGAGTTTGTTTCCTTTGTGGGTAGCTCTCATATACTTACTTAATTATAAGTGTTTATACTCTGGCAAACCGCCCCACTATAGTCTGCCAAGAAAACATCGCGAAAACAGCGTCTCCCCAAAAGGTCAGACATGACTCGGTGCTTGCCCAGGGGACCTTTCACCTTTTTTTCACCATACTCTGCTATTCAGCAGAAAAATAGCTTATATAAAATAAATAACATACAAAACTGTCTCTGCTTGCAAGCAGGCAGTATAAAGGCACAATATAAACACAGAAAACAAACTGATTAGAAAAGAGAAAAACAAGCAGACTTGGGCTCTACTTCATAAAGCTCTAAAGGTCTTACAGACAGACACGTTGTCAGTCTTGATGTACTGCTTGATGTGATGCTCTTCATACTCTTCTCTTCCAAAAGCAAAAAAGATAGACTCTCTCAATAAGAGAAATGCGTCTGCAACAAAAAGGATTCTGCTCATTTAAAAGGAAATGCTTTGGTAATTGTTGGCTGCTGCATAATAGCACTGGAATCTATATAAAAGATTACTAAATATAAGCGCTTGGGAGTGTGGTTTAATAGCCTTTTATACAACATGTGTAGCTGTATCCTAACAAACCGCACCCAAGAGCAACACCGGTAAGCTTAGATACTGAAATGCTTTTGTCTTGGGATAGACTCTTCAGACCAGCATGTAGATACCCTTTTGGCAGTGACTGAGAAATAAAGCCGGCGGGGTGGTGCCTTCATATAATACTTTTTGTGGGGCTGGGTAACTTACTTAGAATTTATGTGCATGTTTTGACTTTTTGCTGTTTCTAGCTTCAAAATACCTGTGCTCTGTGAAGTCCTCAGAAGGAGCTTACTAGAACTTGGGCTCATCTCTAGAAGATATGAAAGAGTTTGGAGTAACCTGAAGCCACTTAACCAAGCTTCTTCTTGGGTGCTATTGATTTACTGAAATAGAAATATATTTAAATCCATTGGTTGGCAATTAAAATGGAGTCTGTATATAACAGCCCAAATGTACTATAGAATTATGTCTGCTTTCATATAAGTTACCTTGGCCAAAAGGTATTGTTTTTCTGTATGCTTAAATTAAACTGTTGAGAAAAGAAAGGTCTGTGAACTAAGCTCAACTCTTGGTGACATCATGAATTTTGCCATGTTGTTTTCTGGCAATAATATGAAAGTGGTTTGCCATGGCCTTCTTCTAGGAATAGTTTTACTTCCCAGTCTACCCTCCAGCCCTGGTATTTCTGGTTGGTTTCCCATCCATGTACTAACCAAGTCCATGCCTCTTTAACTAAAGGTTAGCTAAGTGCTGCCATCTAATATGTATGGTCTACAGTTAGAAGAAAAATTAAATATTTATTTGATTAAATGTAGAAGCATGTTTCTTCAGCAAAGGATCGTTACCTTGTCGTGGTGCTGGAGCTTGAGCACCTCAATGATGCCATGAGCTAAACCGTGAAGGGCCACCCAAGACGGGAAGGTCATGACAGAGAGGTCAGACTAAATGCGATCCCTGGGGAAGGTAATGGCAACCCACCCTAGTATTCTTGCCGTGAAAACTAAATGGATCAGTACAACCAGAGATATGTTGGTATACCATTGGAAGATGAGACCCCCAGGTCGGAAGATGGTCAAAATGCTACTGGGGAGGAACAGAGGATGAGTTCAACTAGTCCCAGACATGATGACACAGCTAGCTCAAAGCCGAAAGGATGGCTAGCAGCCGACGGTGCTGGTGGTGAACGGCGAATCCGATGTTCTAAGGATCAACACACCATTGGAACCTGGAATGTAAGATCTATGAGCCAGAGCAAATTGGATGTGGTTATTGGTGAGATGTCAAGATTAAAGATAGACATTCTGGGCGTCGATGGACTGGAATGGGCCACTTCACATCAAATGACCACCCGATCTACTACTGTGGACAAGAGGACCACAGAAGAAATGGAGTAGCCTTCATAATTAATAGTAAAGTGGCTAAAGCAGTGCTCGGATACAATCCAAAAAACGACAGAATGATCTCAATTCGAATTCAGGGCAAGCCATCTAACATCACAGTGATCCAAATATACGCCCCAACCACAGATGCTGAAGAAGCTGAAGTAGAGCAGTTCTATGAGGATCTGCAGCACCTACTGGACAACACGCCTAAAAGAGATGTTATTTTCATCACGGGAGACTGGAATGCTAAGGTGTGCAGTCAGATGACACCTGGAATTACAGGTAAGCGTGGCCTGGGAGAACAAAATGAAGCAGGACATAGGCTGATAGAATTTTGCCAAGACAACTCACTCTGCATAACAAACACTCTCTTCCAACAACCTAAGAGACGGCTTTATACATGGACTTCACCAGATGGACAACACCAAAGTCAGATTGACTACATCCTTTGCAGCCAAAGGTGGCGGACATCTATACAGTCGGTAAAAACAAGACCTGGAGCTGACTGTAGTTCAGATCACGAACTTCTTCTTGCACAATTTAGGATCAGACTAAAGAGATTAGGGAAGACCCACAGATCAGCTAGATATGAGCTCACTAATATTCCTAAGGAATATGCAGTGGAGGTAAAGAATAGATTTAAGGGACTGGACTTAGTAGATAGGGTCCCGGAAGAACTATGGACAGAAGTCCGCAACATTGTTCAAGAGGCGGCAACAAAATACATCCCAAAGAGAGAAAAAACCAAGAAGGAAAAATGGCTGTCTGCTGAGACACTAGAAGTAGCCCAAGAAAGAAGGAAAGCAAAAGGCAACGGTGATAGGGGGAGATATGCCCAATTAAATGCAAAATTCCAGAGGTTAGCCAGAGGAGATAAGGAATTATTTTTAAACAAGCAATGCGCGGAAGTGAAAGAAGACAATAGAATAGGAAGGACAAGAGACCTCTTCCAGAAAATTAGGAACATCGGAGGTAAATTCCAGGCCAAAATGGGTATGATCAAAAACAAAGATGGCAAGGACCTAACAGAAGAAGAAGAGATCAAGAAAAGGTGGCAAGAATATACGGAAGTCCTGTATAGGAAGGATAACAATATTGGGGATAGCTTTGACGGTGTGGTCAGTGAGCTAGAGCCAGACATCCTGAAGAGTGAGGTTGAATGGGCCTTAAGAAGCATTGCTAATAACAAGGCAGTAGGAGACAACGGCATCCCAGCTGAACTGTTCAAAATCTTGCCAGATGATGCTGTCAAGGTAATGCATGCTATATGCCAGCAAATTTGGAAAACACAAGAATGGCCATCAGATTGGAAAAAATCAACTTATATCCCCATACCAAAAAAGGGAAACACTAATGTTCAAACTATTGAACAGTGGCACTCATTTCACATGCCAGTAAGGTAATGCTCAAGATCCTGCAAGGTAGACTTCAGCAATTCATGGAGCGAGAATTGCCAGATGTACAAGCTGGGTTTAGAAAAGTCAGAGGAACTAGGGACCAAATTGCCAATATCCGATGGATAATGGAAAAAGCCAGGGAGTTTCAGAAAAACATCTATTTCTGTTTTCTTGACTATTCTAAAGCCTTTGACTGTGTGGACCATAACAAATTGTGGCAAGTTCTTAGTGGTATGGGGATACCAAGTCATCTTGTATGCCTCCTGAAGAATCGACCAAGTAGCAACAGTAAGAACAGACCACGGAACAACGGACTGGTTTAAGATTGGGAAAGGAGTACGGCAGGGCTGTATACTCTCACCCTACCTATTCAACTTGTATGCAGAACACATCATGCGACAAGCTGGGCTTGAGGAATCCAAGGCTGGAGTTAAAATCACTGGAAGAAACATTAACAATCTCAGATATGCAGATGATACCACTTAGATGGCTGAAAGCGAAGAGGAACTGAGGAGCCTTATGATGAAGGTGAAAGAAGAAAGTGCAAAAGCTGGCTTGCAGCTAAACCTCAAAAAAACCAAGATTATAGCAACCAGCTTGATTGATAACTGGCAAATAGAGGGAGAAAATGTAGAAGCAGTGAAAGACTTTGTATTTCTAGGTGTGAAGATTACTGCAGATGCTGACTGCAGTCAGGAAATCAGAAGACGCTTAATCCTTGGGAGAAGAGCAATGACAAATCTCGATAAAATAGTTAAGAGCAGAGACATCACACTGACAACAAAGGCCCGCATAGTTAAAGCAATGGTGTTCCCCGTAGTAACATATGGCTGCGAGAGCTGGACCATAAGGAAGGCTGAGAGAAGGAAGATTGATGCTTTGGAACTGTGGTGTTGGAGGAAAATTCTGAGAGTGCCTTGGACTGCCAGAAGATCAAACCAGTCCATCCTCCAGGAAATAAAGCCAGACTGCTCACTTGAGGGATAGATATTAAAGGCCAAACTGAAATACTTTGGCCACATAATGAGAAGACAGGACAGCCTGGAGAAGATGCTGATGCTAGGGAGAGTGGAGGGCAAAAGGAAGAGGGGCCGACCAAGGGCAAGATGGATGGATGATATTCTAGAGGTGACGGACTCATCCCTGGGGGAGCTGGGGGTGTTGACCGACAGGAAGCTCTGGCGTGGGCTGATCCATGAAGTCACGAAGAGTCGGAAGCGACTGAACGAATAAACAAAAAGAAGCATGTTTAGAAATTAAAAATATATTGATTATTGCTTCTCATACCTCACCACTACATATACATTTCCTCTTGCACTAGTTTATTCTCATTCACTGTGTTTTTTGGAAAGGAGAAGGGAGAGAATGTAAGCCACTAGAATTCAGAGCAAATGTTTAAAAAGGCATTAACCATTTTATAAATATTCCTTCCCTACAGTATATCAGTAGAATGAAACAGTTCAAAATGGGAAGTGTCAGTGTTATTTATCTTTTGTTATTTATCTTCAGCTTTTCAGAATATGAACTCCAAAAGAAAAGCAGAAACTTGGAAAAGAAACAGGAGACAACTGGTAGGTAGTGCTCTCTGGAGAATGTGTCTTGTATTGATTTGTTTGAAGCAGTTTTACCCTGCTGTTTAACCAAGAAAAAAAAGAAATTCCTTTAGTGGCTTATATAAGATTAGTTACAAACAGGACAATCTCTGCACATACGTATGTGATCCAAAAACAACATCAAAACAAAAAGAGAAGATAAGGGAAGAGTGGGGAACAGCAAACTCAGATACTAGTTCTTAAACCAAATGGAAACAGTTGAGAAGGGAAGTGAAAAGGAATGGAGCTGGGGTCTTAGCAAAATAGGTGGAGGATACACCCTGCAGTCTAATCTTCTGGTAGGGGCTGATACCGTCATTGACATTTCTTTCTCTGTTCTGTTAGTGCAGTTTAGACAGATCTCTCATATATAGGAAGAGTACAGGTGGTAAGCATTGCTAATGCTTTTAGTAGCCCAGATTCAGTAGTCTGAGAAAATCTTTAGCTGCTCCATGCAAGGAAGGACTTCCATCCATTCCGTTTCTCCCTTGTGTGGAAGAACCGTTTACATATGTAGATGGTGTAATGGCTGAATGCACATAAATGCAGTGGTAGTTGTGACTAGTCTATGAGATCCTACAAACCCCTTCAGTGCATTCGGAGATGGAGTAAAGTAACCTGCATTCTAATGTCCTTGGGTAAGAAAATGCTCATACTGATAGGAGACATGGTCCAGCAACATACTAGATTTCCTCCATTGGTAAATCATACTGTATATATGTCACAGATACTTAGGTTGCGCAGTGCTTCAGATGCAATTTTTGAAAGATGTGACAGCATGCACAAGTGACACTGTATCATCTGTTTTTAGTACTGTAAAGCAAATGTATGTTTTCTCAGGATTATGTAATTCTGGAAAAAGACACAGCTGCTTTCAGGTGTTGCAGACAGATGCCAGGTATGTGCTCATCTGCACTTGGAAAAAGCTTTTCGAGATGGAATCCAAACGACTGCACAGTCTTAATGTTTGTTGACATTAGACTTGATATTAGGTATTGCAACTCTTAGCCAGACTGACTTAGCAGATAGAAATGGTATCATATAATATTTGCATTAATAATTCAGTCTGAAGTAAACTACATGGACTGCTCACCAGAAGTGTAACATTTGTGTTAAGTGTTGAATTAGAAAGAAAATGTCAATCAGACTGGGTTGGGTGTGAGAGAAAATATTTTGTCTACTTAAAACACTTAGGAACATGAAATGCATTCTCTATAATTTGGTACATAGAGTAGTACCTCACTGCATACGTCATTTGCTGTTGACATATAAAAGTACAGATTCTTTTCTTAAAATAATAATTATTGGGGGAGGGAGGGAGAAAGAACACTGTAGGTTGCTGCATCTTGAGGTATCTAACTGCAAGTAAGAAGCGTATGTTTACTAAGAGTTTGCACCTAAGGGAATAATAGCAGTTTAGAAAATTAAGAAAAAAATAGAAATACTAGTTGTCAGTATTGTAGCAAATCTAAAAAGGGTGTTTTTTTAATCTGAGTTTAGAAGCACTGTGTAAATCTATTTTTAATATAAAGAAACAGAAAAAAGATGTTTGAAGTTTCTGTTAAATAGCATCTATTTCTGGTTCTGCCTCTATAAGCTACTTTTTTAATGTTTGAGCACAAAGTCCCACTGAATTTAGGAAGACTTGCTTTTGAGTTATGGCTATATAAAAGACTAGGCTGCAAGATTCATAGTAACTGCAACAATTTTTCACTTAATTCAAGTAAGATATCTTTAGGAAGTAGAATTCAAGTTTATTTCTGTAATTAAAAGTTCTGTAACTTTACACTCTGCTTCTTAGCCTTTATAGATTTCAGAAAACATAGGGTTTACATAAAATGAAAAAGCTTCTCAAGTCTTTCACATTTTCATTTATTTGATAATGTTTATGCATTCAGAAGTTCATAAGCTTGTTTCATTTGTTATATAAAGTATGTGAAGCATGTTAAATGCCAAAGGAGTGACCTCTATATCTAGCATATTCTGAATTTGCATTCCTATTTTAAATATGATGTTGTATAGTATGTTTTTTTCCCCTGCAGATCACTTTTCAAACACTAAACCATACTAATGTATAGTACCCAATCAGATATATGCATTATACTATCTTTGGTTCTTGCATCAAAAAATTTGGAGTATGATGATTGTGCAATGATATTTCAAAAATGATGCTTTTAAAAGCACTCATTTGCTCTGAAAAAGTAATTCCAGAGACCTGTTGTAAGTTTCCCAATATTTTCAGGTCTGCTATAAGAATGAGAGAAATGGAGTTTGGGGCTAGGGGTCCCCTCCATCCCATCCCCAGCTTTCACATCTCTACTGATCCTGTAAAGGTTCCATGTTATTTTGTGCTTTTCTTGACTAACGTGGTCAAATACATTAAAATGCAAGTGCTAGATAATTAAAAAAAAAATACTGCATTTCAGAAGTAGAGAGAGTATCAAGCATTATTTTATGGCCAGATTATCTGTATCACTTTTTTCTGCAGCTTGAAGTAGAGAGAGACACAAATTTGTTTGCAAGATTGTTTCAGGGGATTACTTAAAAAGCAGTATGCCTTGCATAATTTTTCTTGACTATTCCAGCCCTGTTTTCACAGATGAGGTATTTCTAAAATCACTGAATAGATATTGTTTCATTTCAGGCTTTCTCTACCGTGGGAACTCCAGATTATATTGCTCCAGAGGTCTTCATGCAGACAGGATATAATAAGCTTTGTGACTGGTGGTCACTTGGAGTCATAATGTATGAGATGCTAATTGGTAAGGGATAACATATTAGATCCAAATCAGAGACATAATATGGTCACAGGTCTTTATCTGTCCCTTGACTTCTAAACAGAATATTTATTGAGATGCTTTGATTATTTAAAGTTGTAATGTTTGACTTTGAAATGGAATGTAAGGGTATAGGAATTGATAACCAGTATAGGCTTCATTAATCACTCATCATAATTTTTATAATATTTTCCTCAGGTTACCCTCCTTTCTGTTCAGAGACCCCTCAAGAAACATACAAGAAAGTAATGAATTGGAAAGAGACTTTAATATTCCCCCCAGAAGTTCCTATTTCTGAGAGAGCCAAAGATCTCATTCTAAGGTACCCAAATCTGTAATTGCTAACACTTAAATCTTGAAGAATGATGAAAGTGCTATTTTTGGTTTTCATTGTGCAGTTTACAAACTTTACTAACATTCAGTCTGCACTGATTTGGGTTGTCATCTTCCAAACTTATAACATTGTGTTTTGAAAATGATCCAAGTAGGGCACTGTTATCCAAGAGTGTAAGCAGAGATGTGCACGAAATGGAAAAATAATTTTGTTTTGAGCTTGGAACAAGCCATCATATTCTAGACATTTTCCTGAACTGTTTGGGTAAGCCATGGTTTGGCAGAAATGAAATCCAAAATGTATGGGTTGGTCCCATAGAAGAAGAAACAAAGCAAATTTGGATGAAACAAAATCTGGATTGGGGGGCAAATCAAGCAAGGTTGGTGCACATTGTCTTCCACCCCACTTTCAGCACTGTGTTTTCCATTGGCCCACCTGCCTCACCTTCCCAGCTTCATCCATTCCCTCCCTCCCCTCAGCCATTGCCCCAGTGCTATCAGCCCACCTCCCCCCATCTGGTCTTCCAGTACTTTTCCTTTACTTCCTCTTCCATAGAGGCTGGAGGTCATTGGCCATATTCCAGAACACACACTCCATTTCTTTCAAGCAAGAAAAAGATTTGGCAGGTTTGGTCCATATTCCGCATAAACTGAAAATATATTCAAGAGAGCCACCTACAATCTAATGCTCTTTAAAATGGTATCTTGCTTTTTCTTTGTTTTGTGACCATTTTCTGTTTTGTGTTTAAATTTGTTCCAAACAGTGCATAGATTTGATTGTAGTTTAGATGCAGGAGTCTGAGTCCTGCACAGCATAACTAACACTTAATGGACAAATAGATGGAACATATAGCTAATGTGGCTACTATAATCTTGATTATGTATAACATTCAGTCCTGGAGGTGGTGTTCCTCTGAGTACTATTACTGAGAAGCATGAGTGGGTGGATGCTGTTTGCACTTGTGCCTCTACTTGTGGGATTCTCTTAAATATGTGATCGATTACTAAGGAAATAGAATACTAGGGCTCTTAATACCTTACCCTAGCATTGTGCTGAGTCCACCTTCACTATCCAATGGTCAATATGAGGGCTTAAATTGTTTCCTATGTTCTTGAAAGGCCAATATTACAATGAGAAAATATGCACCCTGATCACATTGAATAAAGTGAGGAGGGAGCATATTCCTGTATGTTTCACTTCCTAGAAATTGAAAGTTTTATGTATCTGAAAGTCCAACAGAAAGGTTCTATAAGACATCCAAGGCTTTGGGAAAAAAACAGTATGGCTTTTATATCTAAAATATCTGAAAGAAAATGGAAGTAAAACAATCCATTATAGTTCTTCTCTTTCCTGGAATGTTGTAAGATCCTGTCCTTTTTTCCAGTTTGTTTGTAGTAGTACTACTATATCAGCACTGATTCACTATTTTTTGTTTTGTTTTGTTTTGTTTATTAAGGCTTGCCTTAGAAACAGTTGTGTTGTCTTGGAATTAGTATATTCCTCTGCAGATATTTTCTTTTCTAGTCAATAGTTCGTATTTACCAACTTTTGAATTCTCCATGGTGACTTTGTCTTCAGATTTTGCTGTGAATGGGAACATCGAATTGGTGCCCCAGGTGTTGAAGAAATTAAAACAAATCCCTTTTTTGAAGGAGTTGACTGGGAGCATATCAGGTACAGTATTTTCTTCTCAGCTTTGTTCAGTTTTCTAACTGAGTAACACAGTAGGGGAACACTGCATTAACTATGAGTGTGGTCAAGATTGAGTTTCAGAAGCACTCATGATGTAAATGTGGGGTTGAGTATAGTATTTTTCCTTGCAAGGCCAGTTATTTAACACTGATTTTTTTTCCCCAGAGAGAGACCTGCAGCAATTTCCATAGAAATCAAAAGTATTGATGACACATCAAACTTTGATGAATTTCCAGAATCTGATATCCTTAAATCTACAGGTAAATGATTAATCTTTTTGTCTTTATTTTATTCTTAAATGGGACTTTAGCTTTCACTAACTCTCTCAAGAAATAGCCTTTTCATAGAAAAATCCACTGCAAATCCTAGGTTCCTTCGCTTGGGAGGGGGTGGATCTGTGGTAGAGAGTCTGTCTACTTTGGGGGTGTCATATCTACTTTGTTAAGAAGTTGTATGCAAAAGTTTCGCTTCCAGAGACAGAGGATGCTGGGAACACTAGAATGTTCCAGTTTTTCTTTTGAACCATGACAAAACACCAGCTCCAGAATACAGTAAACTATTTCCTATTACAGAAGGTTTATTTCCAGAAAATTAGCAAACCAGCCCTGAAATGTCCAGATTAGCATTATCAGGAAGAAAATCAGAATGTTCCAGTGTTTCCTGGAGTTGTATGTTTTGCATATCCCTGCTGTTAATTTTGCCTTAGCTGATGGCAATACTTAGCTGATCTTGGCTGATCTCAGAAGCTAAGCAGCGATGATCCTTATTAGTGCCTGGATTTATTTTATTTATACATAAAATTTATTCCTTGCCCATCTCACTCAGGATGGGTGAATTTGAGGACTGGGAACGCAAAAAAGAAGAGTCCCAAAGTTTAGGGGAGCTTAATACAGTCCATTTTTAAGATCACAACTAAAAGAGGGCTGGCCAGGGCTGTAGGGTGAGAATGGAATAGATCAGCTGGCATCTTTGTGATCTTAAGGTATTATTTCCCTTCTTGACCATTTTGTAATACATTTTCTGGTACAAAATGCATCGTCAAGAATTCCATTTAATTATTACTTGATTAAATGCTCAAAAATGTTTTTCAGGAAACTGGTTCTCTTGAGTTTGTAGCTGATCTAATTTGCATCCTCACTGTATGGTAGAGTTGATGTCATGCTCTTTAATGGCGTGCTGATGATGTATCTATTCTTAGGTAGCTCTTTATGATAATTTTCCAGTTCCAACAAGCCATACTCAAGCTAAATGGCAATATTGTCGCATTGTGCAACACTATAATATTCTCAGCAAATTAAATTGTTTAATACCACTTCTGAATTTTGTTTTTCATCAGCGACCACAGGTAACCATCCAGAAACGGACTACAAGAATAAAGACTGGGTCTTTATCAATTATACCTACAAACGTTTTGAAGGCCTGACTGCTCGAGGGGCAATACCATCCTACATGAAATCGGGAAAATAACAACTCTTCGCTACACAGTTTACTTTTGTCTCAAAACCTTTACCCAAAGGCTGTGAATGTTTGAAGAGTGCAAAATGACATCTTATGCTCTGTTTACATTACAATAGATGGAACGCACTATTCGCACCACAAATCGCACTTACGGTCTGCATTTGCAGATTTTATTCATTTCTTTGGGCTTTAGCTAAATTTTTTAGGACTGTTACTTCATCAACAGAAAGAAAAGAGCAGGCTTTTAATTACGGATGTGACAGGTGTTCCGTCTTACAAGCGCTGTCTGAAAAGGGCTAAGGCATTACAGAAGAGGCAGAGCAGCAACTACTATGGTGAGAGAGGTGATTCTCAGTAGTTTATCCCGTAGGATGGCAGAACCCCTTTTGCCTTAAATACAAGGCTATTCAAGTTTTTTTGATAGCATCTTTTCAATCCAATAATAGCCTCAAAACCTGCAGCACTTTACTGTTGGTACTAAAATAGTCATCTGGAAGTATTATGCCTTTTAATAAATTTCAGATATGTGTAACATTATGTATTCTATAAGCAATGTTATGAGCAGCGGGGGTGCTTTCTGGTAAAACCTGTTTAACATTTTTTTCTATTTGGTAAAAAGCAGATCACTAGTAATAATATTAGTACTTTGTAGCTAATACCATAAAGAAGTAGGAAACAAAATGTCATCCTTCCCTCCCCACTTTCAGATTTTTTACTTATAAAAGCCAAGAAACTGTTACAGGAAGAGAACGATCCTAAGATTTCAACATGGGGTAATTTGGAATTTCATCCTAAGAATGTTTGGTACCACCTGGACATTACTGTAGAGAGCTTCTATAGTAATGGGAATTATATGAAGTAGTATTAAGTTTCTGTGTGGTTGTAGTAGTTCCATACACTGGACTCTGACACTATTATAATGACATTCGGATTATCCAGGTGAATCCCTACTCTCTACATAATGCACCATTTACCATTCTCATTTATTGATCTGTGCCTGTAATTTAACTTTTAGGTGTGCAGGATGATTTATTCTCAATCACAGGGCACAATAGTTGTAAAGAAAGAAACTTATACCTAATACATTTGGAAACAAACAAAGGAAAGTCAGAGGATTGCCCTGAAAATTACATCCTAGGATATTTTTAAGTACATTAAGATTTTTATCAGATAATTGAATAAAACTATGAAGCTTTACTTTAAGATATTCTGGCACTTTTCTTATACATAAATAGGCAAAGAGCACCTAAAGTACTTTGCTCTTAGATCAAATATGGGAAGGATATTTCAGTTCCAGTTTAGGAGGATTATTCAAAAGCAGTTGTTGATTTTGAAAGCTCTAAAGCAGCTTGCAATAATATCACAATGAGTGATGCTTCAACCATTCTCATTGACCATAAATTATTTCATTCTGTTTCATCTGTTCTTACCCACTGGACTTTTAAAAAATAAATTAACTTTTTTTTAGTGTAGCGACATACATGCCACAGTCACAGACGTGTTCTGTGAGAGTGCCCCATGTCCCTTTCCACCAGATAAAGCAGTAACACATTCTTTTTCCCCATCCTTATTTCAATGCCACGAGTTTCACCTTCTGTCTCCTAGAGTCTGAGAAACCCTGCTACTCCCAAGTAGCTTTCTAGATGTGAACCTACACAGAAGCTTCAGTGAGGAAGCAGCAAATGAAATATTTGCATTTAACTTAGAGAAGCTAAAGGGAAGTAAGACTTGCTTCTGCTTTTATGTATCCTATGTGCCTAGTTCTACAATTACTGTTTGGACGTGTCTCATCCATAGTGAGGCTAGGATTTTGCTTACTTGCTAGATAATGATGGATTTGAAGTTAAATTCTGGTGCTTGCTAAATATTGAAAACATGTAGCATATATAATTGGTGCTTAATAAGCCTTAAGTAAAAAAAGGTGTAGAAAACCCTCAGGGTAACCAGATAGCCTAGAGAGTTGACCAGCCAATAACTTTTCAAAGGGAAGAACATTTTGTTACATTCTGTCTTCATTACAGTAATGTATTTCTTTTGCATTATGACTATATAGCACATAGTTTTTGTGCCACAGTATGATAGATTATGAATGCAAGGATAGTATGTATGTGGGTAAATTGAATTACAGTACAAGGCGTAACTCTGCTTGTCTTTTGTAATTAGGAAATACCCAGAAGGATTGCTTTTTTGTTTTAGTGAAGTTGAATAAAGCATATTGCTATAAGCAAAAGTCTAATCTTGAGTTCTGCGATCTGGCAGTGGCCAAGATCACAATAGACTATCCAGATATTGTCTAGTGTGCTTGTTATCCACTATTACTGTGGCTGAATTCAGGACACACAAAAACAAGGATAGGGTACCAACAAGCTTATGAAAATTAAATCTATTTCATTCCTTTAAAAAAAAAACTGCCATTTTCCCTCTTGCATAGAAGTATTATAATTTGTATTCCAATGATTTTTTTTTGAATACTAAAGCAAGGGTTTTCACCAAATGGATCATATATTTAAATGCGTAATGTTGGCTCCTTCTTACCCACAATTAAGAGAGTGGCCCACATGAACCTGATTCCTTATTCCTTCCCATCTTAACCATAGCTGTGTTGGTATTGATCTCAAAGTGAACTAAAGGTCCCAGTTAACTAAAATTTAAAAATATTAAGTTCTAGCTTAACAGGAAGACTGTTAAGCCTTAATTACCATTAATGTCCATGTCATTGTGAACTCATAAACATAATTCAGCTGCATCGAAGCACATAATCCATATAGGCTGCCACTTTCATATTGCTGGCTCTTGACATCTTGCACAAGCTCATAGTACTTTTTTGAAAGTCACTTTTCTAGGATGACACTTCGTTTGAAAGCAGTTTTAGACCTAATTGGCCAAGCAATTACATCATACTACTCAATGCAAGTTGCTGTATTTTGCTGTGCTGATTTACTATGTAATACTTATGTATCTCCCAACATATCCCCAGAGCTGCAAAAGTTTTGGATTTTGGCATGCTGGGGTATGGGAGAAAAGAAAAACCCTGGCAAAGATAAATAGAAGCAACACTGCTGGTTGTGTGTGATTCCTAGCAGGTCATACTACAGTTAGGTACTGACTAACCACTGTGCCTGGGTTCTGCCTTATTTTGGTAGATGACAGTTATTTTGTATCTGCATATGGCTGTTTCTAAATGCAATGTACAATTTAGTATACTTTGTATGTAATTTGTTGGTTTTATTTGGAGACCAATTCTATATGGAACAATCTTTGCATTCTGAAATGTTTAAAATTCATTTTCAATAAATGTAGTTTTGCTATTTCTTGTGGTGGTTTTCTGAATTTGAAAACATAAAGGTTGCTTCATTATAAACTTATAATCAATATGTGACCAGATATGTGTTAAGCATATTTTTCAAATGCAGTTGATAAACAATTTTATTCCGGTTACTAAATTTATATTCTTGCAAAACTGGACAAGCTTTTAGGAAAGGGAGGCAGGAAGAAAAGGGATACATGGCATCAGGATATGGATTACAGGAAGACTAAAATTGTCCATATAAGCCTTTTTTATTACAATTGAGAATGAGGGAGTTTATAGCTGGATATCATGCAAGCCACCTTGGTTTTAACCAAGTCTGATTCACATATGATAGAACTGATAGGGCCGCATTTAGACCTTGTAACCTCGGTTGTAGATATATCCTGTATCTTGTTTCTATCATGTACACCTAGGTGGAGCCTATGAAGTAAGTACAGTATAGATACACATGTATGCAATTTCTACTGATCAAATGGTATATGGCTGAGAAGGCATCAAAAGAAAAGTCAATAGATTAAAAAGCACTTTAATAAAGTGTGAAGTATATAAAATAACTTTTTACAAAAATTACTGAAACAGCATGATCTTGTAGATGCTAAGCACTGAACTAACTTATAAATTAAATGACAATAATAAAAGAATAAATAAGGCTATGATTACTCCTGAACTGAAATTTTCCATTTGCCCAAATGCAGTGGGAAGGGAGAACAATCTGCATCAGATAAATATATTTTAGAGTAAATCTGCTGTGTGAATAACTTACTGTCTTGCCTCTAATACTTACTCTTAGATCAGAGTGATTCTACTAGGAGTCCTGCTGTGCCTTTATATGTGGAATGGGTAATGTTCAGTTCATTGGGATACAATGAGCCTGAAGTTCATACAATTAAATTGTTCTAATTTAAAAGTTACTTTCTATTTTATCCAGTGAATTAGATTCAGATTTGGAGTATACCCACTGAAATCAATATTTCATGGCTGACCTATAATTGTGATTTGAACCTGGCTCCAACATCACAATTGCTGGGCTTGTATCTGCCACAGCAAATTTTATGTAGTTATATCTCCATAGATAGCAGACATGGTAATAACACTCTAGTCTGAGACTCTACAATGCATCTAATTTCAGATATTTGCTGTTGGAAACAGTTGCATAGCTGGCACAAACATAATCACTAAAAAAAAGTATGTGTGTGTCCAAAAAAGCTATGGCCTCCAGATGTCGCTGAACTATGGTGCCCTGCACCCTTCACCATCAGTGATGCTTTCTGGGACTGTTGAGCAACTAGTAAATGCCATAGAGTACATTAGATATCTTAACAAAATTTACATTACTCTCAGAAAATGCATTTCAACAATAGGAAAAAATGTCAACCAGTTTAGAAATTGCCAAAGTTCTTGATGATTGGCCTACAAGGAAATGTTTAACTTGTTTGTATGAGAATGAGCTGGTTGTACTGCTTATTCAAACTCAGTTTACAGCGTGGCTTGCGTAAACTAAATGCAATATATGGCTGCATCAAGAGGAAGACAGTTTATTGGCTTCTGGTGGGAATGGAGGACTGAACAACCTTGGTCTCATTACACCGTAACACATTTTCCCACATGCTTTTGTCAGACTTGATGTAGGTTTTTGCAAAATGAAGCCGAACTTGGATGTTTTTCTTTGAATCTTTTGGCCATAATTCCAATAAGTGTGTTTGGCACAAAAACAACACTGTGCATCACCAAAAAGTACACCATACCCACAGTGAAGCATGGTGGTGGCAGCATTATGCTTTGGGGCTGCTTTTCTTCGGCTGGAAATGGGGCTTTAGTCAAGGTGGAGGGAATTATGAACATTCCAAATACCAATTTTGGCACAGAACCTTCAGGCCTCTGCTAAATTGAAGATGAAGAGGAATTTCACCTTTCAACATGACAATGACCCAAAGCATACCTCCAAAGCAACCAAAGAATGGCTTCACCAGAAGATGATCAGAGTTTTGGAATGGCCCAGCCAGAGCCCGGACCTGAATCTAATTGAAAATCTGTGGGGTGACCTGAAGAGGGCTGTGCACAGGAGATGCCCTTGCAGTTTGACAGATTTGGAAAGCTTCTGCAAGGAAGAGCGGGCAAAGATTCCCAAGGCAAGATGTGCCATGCTGATAGACCCCTACCCGAAAAGACCGAGTGCTGTCATAAAATCAAAAGGTGCTTCAACGAAGTATTAGTCTAAGGGTGTGCACACTTACACAACCACGTTATTCTAGTTTTTTATTTTTTCACCCTAAAATATTTCAGTTTGTTTTTCAGTTGAATTGTACAGCTTGTATGTTATATTAAAGGTGGAAAAAATTCTGAAGTGATTTATCTTGGTCTGATTTTTTTACATCTCAAAAACCTAGCACTTAACAGGGGTGTGTAGACTTTTTATATCCACTGTAAGTGGAAGGAGTAACTGTACTTAGTGATTTTTATTAAGTGTTAAAGTGGAATGATTTATAGAAATAATGTGTTTTGGGTTTAATATAGAGTAAGAGATAGTTGAAATTTTTGTATAGCCTTGCTGTTTGAAGTTGGAAGCCGCATCTTTTTGTAACTGAAAAAAAAAATCTTTTGTGTTTTTGCACTTAGTTTTTCTTCTTCTTTGTAGTTTTTGTAGTTTTTATTTCTCTCTTTAAATCGAATAAAATTTGTTCCAGAAAAAAGAAGAAGACAGTTTATTCATTACTGGAGTCAATATG
Organism: Candoia aspera; assembly: GCF_035149785.1. NCBI lineage: Eukaryota > Metazoa > Chordata > Lepidosauria > Squamata > Candoiidae > Candoia > Candoia aspera. Next base: position 51,400,262 of record NC_086155.1, on the reverse strand, counting down.
TCCATTTTTATTTTGCACTGGTCAGACCCCATATTGACTATTGCATCCAGTTCTAGGTACCAGAGTTTAAAAAAAGTTTTAGATAAACAGATTCAGAAAAGGGAAATGAGGATGATCAGGGGATTAGAAACTAAGTCTTATTACAAAGAAGATTTAGAAATTAGGAATGCTTAGCTTTGAAAAATAAAAGCTGGGATCAGAGGGAATTGACAATATTCTTTGAATATTGTACCTGAAAGTCTGTCCTACAGGAAAAGATCAAGACCAGTTCCCCATCATTCCAGAGTGCAAGATGCTCTATAATAATTTTAAATTATAGGAAGGCAGATTATAATTGAACATGTAAGACTTTTTTCCTTAACATTAAGAGAACCTTTGACATTTACCCATAGAAGTATTTCTCCTCACTGCATGTATCCAAGTAGAAACTAGTAAGTCAGTTGAATCTTGGCAATACTTTAATTATTATCCCTGCACTGAACAGAAGGTTGGGCCATATAAAAATAAAGTCTTCTAATTCTATTCTGAATTTTACCAAAGTTGAAGATAACTGTTAACCATTTTAATGTTGTCTTTGAATAAGACAACTTCCAAATTTAAGTACATTTTTTGCTTCTTTCAGTGCTTAAATCATTCTACTGGATAATTTGCTGATCATTATCTAAAAAGGTCTAAAGGAACTGCAGAATGACTTGCCTACCTGACAGGAAAAGTAGTAGGATCCTTGCAGGAGGATATGCAGAGGTTTTTCAGAACACCCCTGAATGTGAATGTAGCTTACTAGTTGGCTGTTGAGTTCCAATGCAGAAATCATACATGTCTTTCTGAAAGTACCACTTTTGGGGGGGGGGTACCTTCAAGTCAGTGTTGACTTCTGGCGACTGCCTGGACAACTCCCTGCAATTTTCTTGGCAAGATTTCAAGGTGGTTTGCCATTGCCTGCTTTCTAGGGTGAGAAAGACTGACTGGCCCAAGATCACCCAGCTGGCTTCATGCCTAAGCCAGGACTAGCATTCACAGTCTCCCAGTTTCTAGCCTGATGCCTTAACCACTACACCAAACTGGCTCTTGACTAAATGTGTACAGAAATGGAATTAAGTGTGCTTTATTGTAGTGATTCTGCAGTGTAATAGTACCAAAATGTGTTACTATATTTTGGCAGTGGAGTTGAAAGATTGAAGATTTAATGAATGGTCCAAAAGCTGTCTGGAGTTAATATTGTTGGACAGTTCCTTTTTTGTAGGAAGTATACTTGCTTTTGCCTTTTTTGCCTCATCATAACACTTGTCAATATCTAATGAATAGGGAAGCTTGATTTTTCCACTCAGTTGTTATTGAGATTGCATATACTGATTGCCCAATATATTGGAACTACATATATTGGAAGGGCCCTACTTATCTAGGTCCGTGCTGGATGTATCTGTTTTAAAAAGACAAGAAAATACATTTCAACTGTTGTAAGCCCCATGTGTTGTATAATCTGTCCTAAAGAAACAGCAAAATTCTAACCAAGTCTAGCAGTACTCAGTTCTAACACAGCCCTTCTGGAGAATAAACTGCTTGATTTTTTTTCCTCGTAAGCCAATAGAATTCAGCAGTAGCCTGGCTGTGTTTCTACTGATCTATGAGGTTTCTCTAACTGATCGATAAATCTGTATTTCTTAGTCTGCATTAAAGTGCCCGTAATAAAGCTTTGAAAATTTAATGGGAGCTTGTACAGGAGTTCTAACTCTATTAGTTCAAACCTTCTCACATGCAAATCAGAGATGCATGCAGTTCTGCAAGCCAGTGTTTCACTCAGATGAAACCACCATTTAAATCAGAGTTTAGCTGAAGTTGGCTGGCTGGGGAACTCTGGGTTGAAGTCCACACAGCTTGAAGTTGGCAAGCGTAGAAATGCTGATTTAAACAGTTGGTTTATGAAATGCTGAAAGGAAGGAAAACAGTTCTGGTCTGCCCTGGGTACATCCCAGCTCACTAAAAATAGCCATAAAGTTAGAATCAAAATAATACTTTCTGGATTTCCAAATTTACTACAGAAAAGTGAGGTCTCGTTTTCCCTGTGCCTTTTGAACAATATTAAGAAATGTTGGTACGGTATGAGAGGCAATGCAAGGATTACAAGCTCTCTTCCATCCCTTTCCTCCTTCAGGGAGCCTCACTAGATCTTAATGCCTTCTATAAAGGAAACTTTTCCATTCACAGAATGTTATATAATGGTCACAGCTGACCTATCTCAAGCCTGAATAATTTTAGATGCATCCTGATCTTCCTGCAGGACTGTAATAACTTAATGATTAGTGAATAAAAATATCTGGACATCTCAGCCCATTTTTTTACTAGGAAAGTCAGCTAGCTGGAAGCTTATGCTGCAATTGCTTAAGCCAACCAATTGGTATGGAAGGAACAATGGTTAAAGCAATACCTCCCATGAGGAAGACAGTCAGGAAGCAAAAGATGTAATCATAAAGAGCCTAATGAATTTCACAACACTAAACATCAATTTTGGCAATGTGATTTTACGTATCAAGATTAGGGCACCACGGAAAAACAGATGATGGTAGAGCAAACACTGGCATTTGGAGAGGCATCTTCATAAAACATTTCATATTGATTGCTGAACTTAGTTGGTAGAACAGACAAATTACAACTGGTACTTCTACATAGTGTCTGTCAATCAGGCATAGTTTTGCATCTATATGGAGACCCACTTTGGAACCACCTAAAGCTGAGGTAGATATTTGGGCAGGAATCATCCCACTCAGTTCACAGGCGCCTGAGAGTAGTTCACACTTCTCCCTAGATTTCCATTCACCTTCACAGCAGCAGCATGTACAGATTTTTCACTGCAACCTTTGTGCATTGCTGAGGATTTTTGGACAGCTTTCTCATCTGTCAAAAATATTATCACTCTTAACAGATGAATATTATTAAGAGATGAAAGGCCAGAATTAGCAGTCTAAACACATCTTCCGTATCTGGCCTGGAGCATATGGCTACTTGCAAACCATTCTGCTCGTTTGGCTGCTACCAAGTGATGGCCATTCTCTCTTACGTGTGTTGGAAACATTCACTTTGTTGAGAATTGCCCACTTGGTTAAAGTATATGAAATAGGTGCAGTGGACTTGGTCCTCTTGCACTTAGACAGGAGAGAGAACACCTCCACTACTCCAGCTTCACTGAGCATGCTTGGTACTTATTGGCTTAGTAGTCTCAGTGTGAGTGTCTACACCACTGGTACTTATAATTGTGGTCCAGGGCCCGATTATCAGGTGCTAGGGTAAAGTTTTCTTCTGGCCATAACAACCGCAGTTCCCATCATCACCAACTGGGCAATTGACACACATTCAGAAGTCTCAGATGGGATGGTTCTTAGGGTGGGGAGAGGATCTAACTGGACTGCTTCCACTCCAGGACTGGGAGAACAGTTCAGGATCCTTGCCATCTCAGTCCCACAGGGACCGTAAGCAATTATGCATTGTTCCCAGTCCCAGTCGCAGTCCTGTTCCCCTTCCCTGCCTGAAACTATTCAGCCATTAACAGGCCAAAGAGGATAACCTGATTCACGTTCATACTAATCTTAAAGACTTTATTTGTACTAAGGAAGCCTCCCATTCCCATCTTGCCTTTTACTCAATTCCCAAGACTTCTGGCTTTTCTTAACTTAGATCTAATTGCAGCTAATATGCCCTGATGGCATCTTTTTTCTGCTGTATCCCATGATATGACCTTCATCTCAACCACAGTCCGTAAGCGAAACAGGCCTAAGGCATCCTTAGATATATCAGTGTGAAAGTAGCATCTTCTCCCTTACTTTGACACAGCCAAGTGCAGTCTCAATCTGTTAAGCTTTGTCAGCCTGGAGTAAAGTCAGATGACTGGTAGTGACTTGAAACAAAAGTAACAGAGACAGGATAGAGAACATACTAAGAATCTTCTACTGACTTGAGGATGGATGGGTAGAACGTCAACTCAGCAGTGAGGAAATATCATTTGATAGGCTGCCCCCTGGTATAATTGCAGGAGATAGATATCTTTCTTTGTACTTTCAGGGATTCTGTAGCTCCAGTTCTACCCTTACTGCAGTGTATCCCTTGGACAAAGGTCCACGGGCCTCATCCACAAAGCCTCTGCAACACTTTCTCACCTGTATTAAAAGCTAGTTCCTGTTTTCTATTCCAAAATTGAGCACACCTCCAAAAGTATAACATTCCTTGCAACAGCAGATAGAACCCAACAATTTAGACTGTGGCTATCCATTTTTTTCTCTCATAGTGACTGACGCATCCCAAGTGGACTAGGGAATTCGCAATTGTTCCCTAGCCATTAAAAGCTGTTGTAATCAGGGAAAGTACCTGCTCTCTTCTTCTATCAATGCAAATCGTCCAAAATTCTGTCCCAGAATGGACATAGCCACTAATAGACGCCTTCCCTAACCTGAGACGTTCCTATATAACAGCATTTGTCAAAGTGTGAGCCACAATCTCTAAGAGGCTCATGAAATAATACAGGGAGGGTTGCCTGGAATGGTTCCTTGTGCTCCTTTCTCAGCAGGCTTACAGGTCTGATGCAAAAGGCTCCTGAAAGCTCCAGAGCCTTAAATGAGTATTCTTTTTGTTTTAACATACTGCATTTCCCTTTCAGTGGAGGATCAATCAAGCCTGGAGGACACAAAGCATCTAATGCCATCTCACCTGCTGAGAGTTACAACACAGAGGAAGGGAGGGGGGAAAAGAAAGAATATGGGCTGTGACTATTACCTCAGGGGGCAGTGCAGGGAGAATGCCAAAGCCAAAAGCAACTTACAGCCTGCCAGTGTTTTCCAATCTGCAGCACTTTAGGCTTTCTTTTCTCCCTGCCTCCCACCCCCAACTTTAGTGGAATGAAAACAGCTGTCTTTAGAATGAAACCCAGATTTCAGGAATTATACAAAAGTAAGGTCATCCTTCTCACTAAAAAAGTAAGCTTTTTATTTTACTGGTTTTGTTTTTGAGTATAAACTTTTAAGGTCCTATCATTGTTGTATTTGTTACATGAATTCAATTTTAATTATTAAAAGTAAATGGTATATTATTTATTGCCCAATCACACAAATTCATTTTATCATTTTTGTGGATTGCGGTGTGTGACTTTGAGAAGCCCTGCTATATATGACTTTCTGCTGATCCTGCTGATTATAAAGTTTCCCAATTGACTATTTCAAAGGCCATCCTCAGGCATCCTGATTGTCCCAAGGTGGCTGAGACAACTATGAAACTTACCCCACCAAACACTTGATCTTAGCCAAAAGGCTGAGAAGCGATGGTAGGAATCTTGACATTCTTGCTACTGTCAAAGTTCAATTTCCTCAGCCTTTCCAAGAGGACAGCTCTCATATGGAGCAACCACAAAGTGCCTTCCATACTCAAGACTCACAGGATAGCTGCTGCAATGCAAGCTTTCCCACAAAAGACAGTCACTTTCTTTAAAATGCTGTGGAATCCTTTCCCACAAGGAAGTTCTTTGCCTTCAAGGGACGCTGCTTTTCAGCCTTTGCTCTGAGGGAGATATTCAGCCATCTTTATTCATCCAGTATTACTGCCTCAATGTTTGAGCCGAAGATGATGCATTGTTTTTCCAAATGGTACTTTCCTTTGTATTCCACTAGCTCACTTCCAGTAAGTACACACTACTTAGTCATAAGTGTAAAGTAGGACAGGTTCTTTACTTGTAACTAATTTGAGTGGTCCTCTGGGCATTCACAGAACCCAATTTCTCTCTTCAGATACTTACCTTGGTAGGTCCTTCTGATCTTCCCTTCTGCTGCTATGCCAGTGTTGGGACAGGAAAACAAAGAAAGGTGAGAAAGGGTGCATGCACTCTAGCTGTGATGTTTCCTGTATAAAAATCTACTTCAGCCAGGTCATGGGGAATGAATGATACCAAGCTGACTGCTACCACTACTGATAATGGTTGCAACAGCACAATGGAATCCTTCATGATACAGTACTTTTTATAACGGAGTCACTGTAGACTAGTATTAACAAAGTCTTCCAACACATTTTGATGCTGTATTCCTTCCAATTCGATGGATCATAGAACAAATCAGTGCAGAATTCTTACTCGAGGCACAAATGACCAGGCTCAAATTATCCTCCTTTGGACACATTATGTGAAGACTTAGCTCTCTGGAAAAGGCTATAATGCTGGGAAAGGTGGAAGGAAAGAGAAGAGGATGACCAGCAGCCAGGTGGATGGACTCAGTTACAGTGGCAACAGGTGCACTATTGGGAGACTTGAAAGAACAGGTTACAGATAGATTGTCATGGAGAAAATCTATCTATGTGGTCGCTAGGAGTCGAAAATGACTTGATGGCACTCAGTCAAACTTTCAATTCAAGTCAGCTGAAAATACTTTTCCATTGTTTTACTTCCAGTCCAATTATCTGGCCAGAGGGATAAATGTTAACTCAATCCTCAGGTTCCTGGTTTTCCTAAGAGAATACTTGGGAGCCCTCAGAAGCAGATTTGATAAAATTAGTCCTCTGGGCTTCAAGAGGTGATATTTAGAGACTATAGCAACTGTGACAAGAAAATCCTGTTGTGAGCTGGGCATTTAGTCCCCATCCAAAAGCTCAACCAAGCCCATTTGAGAGCAATTTGTGCTCCTGAATTAATCTGGCAGATCATTAGCATCCATCTGAGAGTATGGTGCATTTAATCGATCAAGCTCATCTACCTGGGGAGGGTGATGCAGCATAATCACTTGATCTTCTGCTATGTCTTCACCCACCATCACAAGATTTGTTAGAGATTTGCTTCTAACACACTGAAAATCAACATGCCGACTTTTCCCTTCTTCCTTTTCCCAAGACATCTGGATGAATGGGCGTTGAACATAATTATAGATAACTTCAGAGCGTCCTCCAGGCCTCTTTTTCACTTTCTCTTTACAAGTGGGATAACCTGAAACACAGTTATTCTGGTATAATTATCTTCCCAAACCAACTCCAGGCCTTATGAATAGCCTTATTACTTGTTCAAGTAATAAATCTTCCAGAAAGGATAACATCGTCCTAAAAGGAGATTATTTGGCCTGGGAGGTCTGATCCCAACACACCTTGAGGCAGAGACTAGATAGGACTGATACAAAGAAGAGGCTTCCTCTGCACTGCAAATATAAATTGAACTGACCCATATATTTAGTATACAAAGATGAACTGTTATGTCTAGCTTGGCCCTGAGTCTGGTTGCTGCCGCTAATTTCAGAAGGGAGGAGGAGACTTTAAATAATACCCACCCACCCCACTCCAATGGAGAACATCAGAAACAGGCAAAGCTCAGGGGAAGTTAAACATAAAGGTTTCTCAGGAAATCACTGGGTAGGTCATTCCAAGGACCTGGACAAAATTAGGGCTGACTAATAAAATCAGTCAGTGGATGTCTCAAAAAGGAAACTGCAGCAAGTTTAACAGCTGGTATTACTTAGGAAACACTGTACATACCTTCAATGCCAATTCTTATATTTTTGAGACCACGTTCTTTCAAAACAGTTTTTGCAACATCCCGATTCTCAATGTACTTGAAGAATCTGTAGAGCTTAGAACTATATAGAACTTGGAGGTGAGAAAAAAAAAGCCAAATTAATGAATATGACTACAGCTACCTTGCCATTCTTAAATTGCCAAGACAAGCAATAACTGGGCAATTAAAAAAAAATAGAAAAATAATTCAGCTGAAAAAAGGGGATTTCCACAGACCTATACCAACCTGCTGGCAGTTTTAGACTGTCAAAAGGGTCCCATCTCAGATACAATTTCTATTTCTTCCCTTCCTCTTATTTCTGCAAAAGCAGAAATGTTTACTTCTTTCCCTTAAATCAGGATGTTCCTGATTTTCTCAGAAAGTTCTTGCTGTGGCTTGGCAGCCACAGTGTGATCTATTTTCCCACTGGAGCAAATTCTTGCTTCACCTGCCCCCAGCTCTGCCAACCAACGCTGCAGCCCCGATGAAGCTTCTCTCTCATTCCCTCCCCATCCCACTGATTCTGCATCTTGCTCATGCAGCTTCTAATATCCTTTGTTTGTGAATGTGTTACTTAGAACATATCTTTCTTTAACCCCCCAAAGAGGTTTAGCATCTTGTTTGTGAAGCTTCCAATGTTCTTCAAAATCTCTCTTCCTTCACTCCCCATCCACCATTCAGTGGTGTAGTAACTTCCTGCCAAGGTCACATCTGGAAAGGCAACAGAGAAATGCTACCCTGCTGTTGGATTTGGAATGCAATGTAGACATGGCACGATACTCACTTTCAGTGCATTGATTTACATATTCGTATTTCTTCACTGCTCTGCTCAGACATAGCTCTTTGAAGAAATGTAGGAATGTTTTTGAAAATCATCAGGCAAATGTACTAAATTGGAAGGAGGGGGAAGGGAAATGCAAGCAATTTATTTCACTTTAGTAGAGAGAGGAATCTTTGCTAATTCATGATGGATGGAAGCTCTGAAGGGGAGGCCATCAGCTGTTGGACTACTTTTAGGAAGCAAAGGATAAAGGGAGAGCAATGACTGACTGCATTTTTTGGTAGAAGTACTAGACTTGCCAAAGTCTATTATCAATGCGCTCGCAAGTTAAAAAGATCTGTTAAAAAACTAAGATGATGCAGAAGAAAACTGACTTTCATTTAAGCTGAGTTGTGAAAGTTTGGAAAATGAAAGTCTGATGCTCTGGATGGGCTCAGAAAACACCTTGGAAAACTAGGAAATGACCAAGACAATTTACATCATTCAAAAGCAGAAATGCCTTTGATAATGGCATATCCTGGAAAATTATAACAGTGCATGAAAAAGCTGATCAGATGACAATTCAGGATGAGCTTTTTGTCATGCGCCCTATTGCAGCAATGGCCTCAGTCATGCCTTTATAAACTTAGGGAAAAGAGGGGACTCCAAGAGCAACTTCTTTATGCCTTGGCCACAGCATAAGACCCACATCCCTGGAGTGGGTGGGTGCACTGAAGAAGTCTGTTGGATTGTATAGCTCTGCCCAAGCACAAGATCCTGCTTTGTGAATCACAGGGGCATGTAGAGGGACAGAATTGTATGACTTGCCATTAATGATGTCATGCACTTCATATCCATATCACTTTTCACAATCATGTTCTACAAAGCATTCAAAATACCAATGCATAAACTTCAGGAAACACTGCATTTTCCCCATGGAAAAATACTGCAGTTAAAAAAAAAGTGCAATATTCCTGCTGCAACAAGGAAGCTATCTATCTCCCAAGCAATTAATGAACTAAAATTGTACATTTATTGCAAGAATAAATTATGTAACTTGTAAGGCCTTAAGCATACAATTTTACATTCAGCAATGCAGAGTGTGTCACAATTAATATGACTTTTATATTCTTAACTGTGTATTAGGATGTAAAGATCCTTGGAAATTGACATTTGCACAAGATACTGATAGAGATCTTCTTTATAAAAGTGTGAGCTTTTTACTTTAAAAGTATTTTTCTGTAACATTTTAAAAATACTTGCTTTGTGAATATTCTTCCCCCATTGGGGGTGGATAGTCTTCATCCCAGTCCACTATGTCTTCATCTGTTAATACAACAATATGACATTCACGCTCTCCTTTCTTGGCACTACCAACCATTATTGGCAGGATTAGCTCTTCCAGATAGCTATCAAACTGCCTGTGAGCCCCATCATTGGACAGTTCATGCAATAATGCACCTAAGGAAATAAACAATATATGGCTCTCCTTAATATGGTTGGATGGCACAGATCTAACTCTATTAGTCCCATATCATCTCAACAGCAGGATCTGGCACAAAATATAGTAAAGGTAAAGGTTTCCCTTGACATTAAGTCCAATCGTGTCCGACTCTAGGGGGTGGTGCTCATCTCCGTTTCAAAGCCGAAGAGCCGGCGTTTGTCCGTAGACACTTCCATGGTCATGTGGCTGGCATGACTAAATGGAACGCCATTACCTGCCCGCCGAAGCGGTACCTATTAATCTACTCACATTTGCATGTTTTCGAACTGCTAGGTTGGCAGGAGCTGGGACTAGCAACGGGAGCTGACCCTGTCACGCGGATTCGAACCACCGACCTTCCGATCGGCAAGCTCAGCGGTTTAACCCGCAGCGCCACCACATCCCTGGCACAAAATATAAAGGCATATAAACATAATTGATACATTTCTCCTTTAAGTGAGCGTTCCTTAGTCTAAATCTCTCCAAAAGGAGCTGGGCTTCAACTCTCAAAATACTAGCCAGCATGATCTATGGTCCCATGATAGCTGTAAGATTCTGGAATTGCACATCTGGAGAGCACCCACTTTGGGAAGGCTGCAACAAATACTGTTATACTTACTTAAATCTTGACACTTGATTGTGTTGAAATCAAAATTGATGCAAAGATAGTCACAAGTGTCTCTGAGATCAGGAATAGAAATTCCATCGGGACAATGAATGATTCCAGTTTTGTAATAATCCTGAAAAGTCAAGTGATAAAATATTAATAGTAGTAGTAAGTTTCTCCATCAAAAACGTTCAAAATAGCATGCATAGGCAATCTATCATCTAGTAATCGGTTTAGGCATATTGGTATACTTTACTAATAGTTTGCACATAATTACAAATCATTCTATATTATTTTTAAAAGCTGACCATTAATAGTTAGTGTTATATTCTTCCTTCCTACCTGAGTAAGGAACAGAGAATAAATCATATGATAAAAACATGATGTAAATCAACCATCCTCATCTTGGTGTCTGCTAGGTGAGTTGAATTCAACTTCCAGAATTCAAAGTCTTTTCCCATGTGGATTTGGGATTCAAACCCAATCTAACTTAGAGAGCAATACATCTAATGTGGTGTAGGGTCTAAAGTGCTGGACTAGGAGCAGGAGACCCAGGATCAGATCCACTCTTAGCCACTGTAACTCACTGAGTGACTTTTGACCAGTCACTCTCTCAGCCTAACCTACCTCACAGGATTGCTGCTGTGGGGATAAAAATGAACTAAGATCCCCATGTAAGCTCTTGGAGGGAAGATGGGATATAAATCTAACAAATAAACAAATAAAATAGTAGGCACTACCTTAAAAGAACAACATGGGGAAAAATGAGAGAGAAAAATCTGAAGTCTACAAACAGAATAGAAAATACTTATCAAGAAATTCAGAATTCCAGTGAAGCTGAAGGCAAAAACAGGGACTTTAGAAACAGGAGGAACAGCCCTGTTTCTGAAACATCATAGAATTCCTCACCAGGACAATCCGGAAAACAGCAGAACTGATGCCTTCTGCAATTTCATATTCACCCTTCTCATTTGGACGAGTGAAGTTATATTCTCGTCCTGGTCCAAACATTCTGAAAAGCAGAAAGAAATCAAAGTAGGTAGATCAAATTAAGACCATTTAAGCAAAGAATAATTTCTACAATAGCAAGCTGTTATTTGGGACTATCAGGAGAACCATTCAGGTTTTAAGAAGTTTTCGTTTTTTGAAGCCTAGAATTGCTAACATAGAATAGGAAACCTGAATCTAATCACTAGATATAACTTTACACATACAATTCAGATTCATGCTTAACTTGGCCAAATCTCTAAGATAGGAAAGCACAGCTTCTGGAATTCTTTCCAACTCGGAATCACTTACCTTCCCAGCATTGTATCAGGATGGGCTGTGAAAATTTGTGGATTTACAACAAATCTTGCTCCATCTACAACAAGAGTCACTTTCTCTGGTGCTTGGACTTGTGGACTGTTGCTCAAGTTTTTAGTACTGTTTCCAAACTGTTCTTGTGTAGTGTAGTAGCCTTGATTTCGTTTACCCCCTGCTGGGAAGAAAATAATATTGGCATCTTCAAAGACATCAGAACACAAAGGACTTGCTGGGCGAAAAGCAGATCTGAGCTCTCCTCCTAAACACATCAGATATGAGCAGCATCTAAGTAACTGGCATCAATCATTAGATTTAAAAACTTCACCTGTAACTCAAAATGAATTGAGTTATAAATACACAAATGCTCCAATGTCAAAAGAAAAGGCATCACTAGTTTAGAATACATATAGACAGGCTCTTCTAGATGAATCAATAAAAAATAATGCACAATAATTCCACCCTAACTTCTTGTGGTAGGAAAAAGATGGAAGAAGTGGTAAGAAAATACAGGAAGGGTCCAGATGGAAATTGTCATTGGTATGACACCTAGTAAAGGTCCATGTCCTGGGCAGGGTGATTACATAATAAAAGTATTGTGTGGAAGAATCCTTAGCAGTCTGATCACACAGAGGACTGATCCAAACTTCGTAAACAATTATTGATAATGCATTCATGTGTTTATACATGAGTTTTGACACAGCTGGTATGAATTTATCTAGGGATAGAATTGGAGTGCCTTTGTTTTCACACTTGGCTCATTCCATATGGTTACAACTGATTCATTCCACTTGATTACAATTGATTTATTTAGGTTTTTACATTATCAAGAAGAGTCAAGTATAACCTAATGGGCTATGCACACCACAGTGCAACTTATTCACAGTATGGTAGCAATTGGCTTACCCATTCCATGAAAATGTAGCTATTAAGTAGCTCAATCCCAAAGAGATACACAAGACCATGTTTTGTGGTAAGTTAAAAAAAAACTTTTTGTCCTTACCATGATTTCTACACAAAGGAAACATGTTAATACTGTGACTGCCCTGTTTCACACTGCCTTTGTCCTGATCATGGGTTGAAGAAGCTAAGTTTTCAAGCTCTTGATTGCTCAATCTCTCCATTCCAGTGGCATGATTAATATTTAACTAGAGGCATCTGTATTGCAAACTGACCGCTTAACTGGAAAAGTAGTCCTACAAGAAAGAGAAAAGGGATTTACATCAAGACAATACCACTCAGTCTATTTTTTCCCCAAATCAGGAGCGAGCAAGATGCAGATGCCAGGGCCATAGGCAGCCTTTGAAGGCCCTTCTGCATGCTTTCCCACCACTTCAGAGTATATGGAAGTTTGGTCTAGTGGTTAAGGCAACGGACTAGATACCAGGAGACTGTGAGTTCTAGTCCTGCCTTAGGCATGAAAGCTGGCTGGGTGACCTTGGGCCAGTCACTCTCTCTCAGCCCAACTCACCTCACAGGGTGGTTGTTGTGGGGAAAAGAGGAAGAGGAAGGAGTATTTGGTATGTTCGCCGCCTTGAGTTATTTATAAAAGTAATAAAGGTGGGATATAAAATAAATAAATATGAAAACTGTAGTATAAGCCCTAGAATAGCCCTATCACCCTTAAAAACAAGACAAAGCCTAAAATAAGCCTAACCATATGAATGATATGTTCCTACTCATTTTGTATCCCTTAATTCCACTATCAAAATTTTAACCGCAGTAAAGCATGGTCCAAATCATAAACCAATAAAACCTGAATGGAAATTTAGACTCTGGTCTCAACAGCACACTCTTAACTCAGCCTGACTCAATTTGGTGTCCATGAGATATGTTTGGCCTGCACACAGTTATGTCTGGAAATTGGAGGACACCAGGCTGGGGAAGTCTCTCTAACCACTTCACCATGTGGACTGTGACTTCATATGGCTTCTTTTCTCTTTCTGTGACTGTCCCAGTACCAGGATCTTAGCTTAGAAATTCTTTATTAATAATCCGATTAACATAGGACAGTATCAAAGCTCTGAGTGAGGATTTTGGCACCAAGCATTCAAAGTGTTTCTTTTCCCTCTGACCTCATCCCCCATCCCTCCTCCCTGTCTTGTAAGCAAGCTCATTCTCACTCCTGACTTCCCCCCTCCCAGCTCATTAGTTTGTTGAGATGATTAAGAATGCAGGTGTCTCACCAGTGGCTGTCCTTGCTCTAATGGCTAAAGAATGTCTGTGAAGCTGCATGAAGAAATGCCTGCAAAGGCAACACGGGTTTCCTTATGCATGTAGCAGGCTGACACGTGTAGTAATGCTTAATGGCAGGCAAGCAAAGAGAAGGGAGCCTGACAATAACTTAAATGTCTTTCTTTCTTACTTGGCCCTTACATTTACCAAAACATTATGCAAAGACCTAGCTCTTTGGAGAAAGATCTAATGCTGGAAAGGATGGAAGGAAAGAGAAGAAAAGGATGACTAGCAGCAAGGCAGACATACTGAGTTACAGTGGCAATGAGTGCACCATTGGAAGACCTGAAAGACCAGGTTAGGGACAGATCATCATGGAGAAAATCTATCTATGTGGTTGCTAGGAGTCAACAGTGATTTGAAGGCACATAATCAATCAGGGAACCATGAGCATCGATTTCATACAAGATTTCTCTTCCCACATACACACATGGATGGGAAAAGAGTACCACTGCAGGGCATCACGTGTTCAGACAGTGCAAGTATCTATTCTGCTAGATATATTCTTATTGGGAAGCTGAAGCGAACAGCAGATTCTCAACGGTTTACACGCAGCAAACCAAACAACTGACCTAATCACAAGAGATAGGTACACTAATATTCACAGATTTGCACATCGTCCAAAGGAAAATGCCATTTGTGAAGCAGCCTCATCAGCCGTACTTCCTTATGTCATTGCCTTTTTGAAGAAACAGTACACGGGAATAATAAGTGTATAAATTAAATGATAACTGCAAATTAATTAACTTTTCTTTGTGGCAAATTCATCGTTCTGTTACATTTTCATGTTTCTAAGGTAATGCTGTCTTCTTAGCCCTAGTCCTCGGCAATGAGAAGACAAACGAGCAAACAGGCTCTTTTTGTGGGGAGGGGGTGCCTTCGAGTTAGTCTTGACTCCTAGCAACTGTCTGGGCAAGTCCCTGCAGTTTTCTTGGCAAGGTTTTCAGAAGTGATTTGCCATTGCCTACTTCCTTGGGCTGAGAGAGAGTGACTGGCCCAAGGTCACCCAGCTGGCTTTGTGCCTAAAGCAGGACTAGAACTCACAGTCAACCAGTTTCTAGCCTGATGCTTTAACCACTAAACTAAGCTGGCTCTCTTAACCACTACATCAAACAGCATCTAAGATTTTCTAAATTAGCAGCTAATATAACCCGCAAACTATTGAACAATATTTAAAGTCACACTGTAAACCTAATGAAATACCCATTTGTTTTTCCAATCTCCATTTAGCCATTTTTTATTAGCAAACCAAAACTATCCTATTGACATATTCCCATTTAAAAATAAATCCAGTTCTATAAATAGGATCATGAGATACTGGCTGACATACAAATGTATTTAATTTTTCTTCTCAACAGAGCACATTTCACTGCAGGTCTCAGAAGCAACATGCGACTTAGAGTAGATTTTTGTTCCAGGGATCTGCCTTTCTGTCTCTTCATCTTCCTACTTAAAATCATTATCAGATTATGGCTTAGACAACTACGCAAGTTGAGAGATATTCTTGGTCAGTGATGAATCCTTCATCTTGCTTGTTCCAACAAGAGTTCCAATAAACTCAAAATCTTCCATTTTTTGGCAACCTGACTTAAGGAAGGTATGCGCCCTTTATGTATTTTGGAATTCTTCTTATGCTTAACATATTACCTTCGGTCTTTGTATGGATATACAGTAGTGCCTGGGTTCACACATAGTGCCAAGCCTTGATTTAACTGTGGTTTATTGATAAACCACAATTGCTATATTTGAACAACAAGCTAAACCAAAATCAAAACAAGGCATGTCACAGCTTAGCTTGGACTGTGAATACAGGGGTAAGGTTACTAGGGCTGCACATGCCTCCAAAAATGATTTGAAAGAAGTATTTTGGAACTTGAACAAGCCTGAAAAAAAAGCAGGTGTCTCAAGATATCTACTATTAAAGTTAACACAGCTCTTAAACTAAAGGCACCTTTTGGGGAACTTGCATGGAACCCTGAAATCATCCTGCATCATTTTTGAAGCGCACACAGTTCGCAGTATTACCACAAAACCCAGTGGGATTTATTTGCTTGCCCTCTCATATTACAACACTTTCTCCCAATATGGAAGTATTAAAGGTATGCTCATGTTTAATTAAGAAATATTAAATTTCTATCAGGATATGTTTATAACCTCTACAGACCTGGTTCCAGAGCTCAGTGCTTCTGTACTGATTAGTTTCCAGATTGACAAGGATTCAGGGGACAATTTTTTAAACAGCTGCCCTCCAGCTTTCGTGACAGGGACCAGTCTGCAGAACAGTAGTAAAAAAGAAAAGAGGGAAGACTCCACCATAACATATAATAGGGATATATTGGCTGTACCCCACCCCCTTCTTCTCAACAAATCTCGCTAAAGATACTCCATGTACATTGTGCTTGGAAAAGAACTTGTGGCTTAGGCAAAGGCCAAGAACCTGGCAGGTTCCATAAGCAGATGTTTGCAGAGCAGAACTTCCTTCATGTTCCCCTCATGGTCAAGCTACCTCCACCCCACTTTCCTCATGGTCTGTCCCCTGCAACTTCATCAACCTGGGACTATTTTAGGGCATTCTGTCAGCTGTAAAGGGAACTTTGAGACAGCATTACAGTAAAAGACACTATGCAACAGGCCTACAACTAGGGTCTGTGTCACCTGGGGCAAACATGAATTCTGCACCCATTTTGGCACCCCCCCAGCACTCTTCTTGGCGCCCCCCTGCACGGCGCCCGGGGCACATGCCCCGCTTGTCCCCCTAGTTGCGGCCCTGCTGTGCAACGATTCTGTCTTTTGGATCTGGATCTTCTCCCAAACAAGCCAGGCCAGATGAAAAGGGTGGGAAACCAATTCCATTTTTATACTATCCAAGGTAGTTATTATGCTTACACAAAGGCTGACATTGTTTTTGCTTCTCTTCAAGGGGCACATTAGGAAAATTGGAGAGGAGGGGTGATGACCTTGCATATCCTTAGACATGAGCATTGCAGTTGGAATCCATCACTGATAAAGACAGCTGACAGAGAGGCACAGCACGAAGCCCCCCTCCCATTCCTGGGAAGACCTCCATATCTTACCAGAAAGGCTTGAAGGCTGGTGGAGGCACTCTGATAATTGGCTTTTAAACATATATTCTAAGTATCTGCAGAAAAAAAAAAAGAGATGA
This sequence comes from Candoia aspera, assembly GCF_035149785.1. Classification (NCBI taxonomy): domain Eukaryota; kingdom Metazoa; phylum Chordata; class Lepidosauria; order Squamata; family Candoiidae; genus Candoia; species Candoia aspera. Next base: position 51,383,208 of record NC_086155.1, on the reverse strand, counting down.
AACAGAGAAGGAAAAAAAAAAAGTAAAGCCCACAAAAGGATACATCTCTTAATGTGCTAAAAAGATGGTACTAGATATATAGAGATGTCAAATTATACAATTAAATTATTAATATTTAAAAACGATAAGGACAAAGATAAAGCATTAGTTTCCCACTCTGAAAGAGTATTACCACTACAGACTCTTTGGAATTGGGCCTTCTTTGTGCTGCACTTCCCCACAGTTATGAAGCTGCATCTGCCACCCACTCCATGACTAGGGAAGCTCCAATCTTTTACAATTCCAGAAAGCCATCTAGAGCTGGTTTTCCAGGAAGGCCCCTCTGCAGATGGGGACCGTTTATATTGGAAAAATGTTGTCTTGGTGCATTAAGTTTTTTTAATAGTAATTTTATCAAACATTAAAATTAAAAAGATAAAAACTAATACAAACTAAAAAAAACCCCTAAAAGAATAAAAAGAAAAAACTAGAAATACAATGCTCATCTAAATATAGAAAGAGAGGTAAGCAATTCCGACCAACGTATAATTGATGGATAATGCTTGCTCTTCTAGCTTTCTAGCATTACTCACTCTACAGCCACAGAAGCACAGAAGATTATTTCCTTTGTTCTCCTGCTATTCTCCATACGGTTGATATATAATTAAAAGAAAGAGACCTACAAAACCAGCAACTCTTCCAGAACAACATTAATATTTAAATGTTGTTTACAAGAAATAGCAGCAGAGTTGGATAGGTAAAAAACAACTGGAAAAAAATTACTTTGCTTCAGGTAATTTAAAGCACGACAAACATTTCCAGACATTTAATGCTTTTTTAATATTTACTTGGAAACAAGAAGGTTTGAGGAAAACTCATTTTTCAGCTAGGAACTTTTAACCGTCAGAGGACGAAATTTATAACTTCCTCTTTTTCTGATTAATGAATGGCAAGTTTTGACTATTGGAAAGTAGTATATTTAGTCATCCTTATAACTTGGAAAGTGTGATGTTTCCCCTTTGTGAATTAAAATGTAAATTAATGCTACATTAATTGATTAGGGAGGTGTGGCATGCAGCTGCTATTTGATCCTTAAAGTCACACTAGATTAACCTACAGGGAATCCAAACCCCAAAATGGCAAGGCAGTGCTCTTATCTGAAAACTTGGGTGGGCTATGAAGTGAGTATCTTAGATCTGTTAATTGGAACAAATGATAAATTGTTGTTCCTTGTAATGTAAACATCACTGCAGAGTGGTAATATTCTCAGTCAAATTAGTATGTGATATCTTAGTGTGAGTTGGCAGCTCTAAGTGCTTCAGACTCCTCTCTAGTGCTAGGAGATCCTTTACAAATGTTTGTTACAAATGCATATAACAGCAATTTATAAACCCTTTTTGGAATATGCAAACTCAGATGCCCAATAATCTAAGGATTATTTCTAAGGAAAAAGAAATGGGCATGTCTAGTACATGAACATCAATAGAAGATTATCTTGGCACTTCTTTAGCATTCATAATACCCACACACAGGATTTAGAAGTACAACTAATTCATTAACACTGATTCCTATGCTATAGTGATGTGTGATGCTGCACTTCCTTTTGGACAGAAGATACTTTCTTTAGCAGTAGGACTAGATCATCTCCAAGGTCTATTCCAACCATTTAATTCTAGGATTCTATGAAAACAGGCACAACAGATGGCTCTCTGCTTGAGCACATCTAATAAAGGGAAACCCATCTTTGTATTTTAACCAAAAAAAAAAAAAAATCCCACTCCAGTTCTATTAAAACGTCATATGGCAGTGCTCTGTCATTTTGTGGGGTAATAAGTAGATGTCACAAAGTAAAATGTTAGGCCTGCACTCTTCAAATTTTTAATTAATGACTTGGGTGAAAAAGTGGAAGGAAGCTTGTTTTAGGAGAAAATGCAACGTTCTTGTCCTCATCAGTACAGGAGACATTAAGGAAAGAATTCTTCAGTCTACTTGTTAATTCGGGACTTGAGGCACAGCCCTGCTCTGGTGACAGAAAGCAGATAAATGTACCAGGCACCATCTTTTTAGTGTTTGCTCCTCCAAATTTCCTGAATGTTCCCTCTGAAATCTGATTTATCTGCATTACTTCTCAGATTTCACGGCATCAAGGTATTTGGGAATTTGGCACATTCAGTATATCACAACACAGCAGATTCTGCTACTATTCCTTGTTCCGCATTGTTGATTGTTTTAAAAAACAGAGGTTACTTTAGCTTTTAAAAAGGTTTTTATCTTTTGTTTTGTCAGGTCATGCATCAGCTAACTTACGTTCACATAACAGAAAAGACACTTATTTTAAAATGTTCCCACGTTTATGTATTTAATGTAAATTAACACTTTTGTGTAAATTAATTAACACTTTTGTACTGAGAAACCTTGATCTCAACTAAAATTATATTTGCTCATTACCAATACCAAAAAAAAAAAAAAAAATTCAATATCCAAAACAGTTTTCCTGAATGTTGGTTGAGTAACAGGGCCAAATTGACAAATTGCCCTAGAAAAACAAATCAATCCATGGGATCCGAATTATTTTTTGCTGAATCTCAGAATTAAACACCTCTGTATTTATGTAGACAAAAATTAAAAGAAAAACGACACTAATAAAGCTGCAATCTACAATATCATTAACCTTTGGAACGGCTTTCTTTCTCAATGGAGGAGCATCGCCCTGGAACAAGGGATGCTCTTGCTGAGTCCAACATGTCCCCAACCCCGGGATCTTTTAAGGAAGGATCACAAAAAAAACCGTACTCAAGCTCCCTGCTCGTTTTGCGCTCCTCCTGAAGGCCCCTTGCACGAAACCTGCAAGGGAATCCTTCCAACACAAAACCATGAGGATTTTTTTCCCCATAAAGATTTTTTTTGCTTTCTCATGGCCGGTTTTAACCGTCCCAGGAAGATTTCTAAATTGTAATGTTTAGCCTTTCCGCCGATACTTTTTCCATGTCTCAATCACGTAACGTAAACTACCTTTAAAGGGCCAGAAATCTCCACACGATTGAAAAACACTTTCTGTTTCTTTCAGGCCGTAATCAAATATATGCGCGGAAAACTTTGGTCTGCTCAACATTAAATTCTATTCTGGACTCAAGTTCATACAGAAAAATGTTGAGGGCAAATTATATCATCTACTTACACGCATTCACTAAAAGATCCCAGCTAATGAATCAGCGCTGCAGCCTTAAAATCTACTTTTAATAACGACGATGTGGCTAAATCCAAGCAGCAGAAGAGCCGATATTTAAAGCGTTTGTGCTGTAGTAGCAATCCCAACCCCTTCTAAACCCAAATGATTATGCATGAGTATTATTTCAAATTAAGAGTCCCTGCCCAGCACATAGGAAAACAAGAGGGAACATGCCTATACTGTACAGTTCTCAGCACCTTTGATCTTCTTGGAATACTGCCCTACAAAGGATATGAGTTCAAACTGCATGCCTTAAAAAATGGCAACAACCACACTTCTATTCTCCCACCTTATATTGCGCTATTAACCCTTTAGTGCCAGAGTATTTAAATTCCAAATCTATAACTGAGCAGTTCCTACACTGCCATCACACCTCCCTTTAGTGCAGGGTTTCTCACCTTTGGCAACTTTAAGATGTGTGGAGTTCAAATCCCAGAATTCCCCTGCCAGCCAAGGCTGAGAAACACTGCTATAGTATAATCTTGATGTACACACCTCCCCTAAAAATCCAAACACCAAAATGAACACAAACAATGAAAGTTTGGGAAAGGTGGATTTATTGTAACAATGTTGTTAAAAGGTTCTTCACATCTCCCCTGGCCTCTGTCTGTGCCTCCCCAAGGGAGGTACACCTCACAGTTTGGGACACCCTGCTCTTATTGAACAGCACTGTCTCCTAAACAGACACACAGACTATAATAAATAAGGAGTTTCAGAAAGGAAAAGAAAATCAAACATTCAGGTAAAGAAGGCATGTAAATTTGGTGACCCCATGGAACTTCTGACATCCTGTTGTTTTTTGGAATTAATGCTCTTGACGATGCCCACAGGATGTACATACATAATAAATACCACATGCAACCTTTTAATTCAAGATCAACTAACTAGGAATAACTGCCACCCCCACCCACCCCCCTCAAGCTCTGTAGCCACAATTGCAAACACAGATGAGAATGATTTGATGAGAATATGCATGGAAACAGCCAGCAGCAACATACCCATTCTGAACTTCCCTGAAAATCTTTCTTGAACGGAAATGATGCCTAAGATAGACCTCCAATATCTATTTTACTATGTATATGAGCTGCATGGGTCTGCCACAGAATCATAGAAGTGCAAGAATAAAAGTTAAAGCAGCAACATATCCAGGAAACCTGCCACAGTGTGATTGCTTCATGATCTGCTTTAGGCCAGTGTTTTTCAAACTTGGCAATTGAAGATGTGTGGACTTCGACTCTCAGAATTCCCCAGCCAGCATGACACTTGCAGGGGGTGGATTCAATAACTAAGTGGCCACTTCTAACTCTGATTCTGTAGCAGACCCCTGCAGCCTGTATCCATAGTGAAATAGGTATTGGAGGTCTACAGTATCTTATACATAATCTCCATGGGGTTGGCTGGGGAATTCTGGGAGTTGAAGTCACACCTCTTAAAGTTGCCAAGGTTAAAAAACACAACTCTAGAATGTTCCCAGCTAGCAATGCCAGGCTAACTTATGTTTCCTGGGCCCTCTTTTTTGAAAATAAAGGCATTTGCCAGCCTCCAGTATAGGCACTGGTTCCTATCCATGATGATGCTCAAACACACATAGTGACATCACAATACAAACTCCTTTCACGCTTGCATCATGACAGAACAGCGCACGTTTTGTCACTCTCCCTCTTTCCCTCCCCTGTGAAGACCTATACCTCCAATGAGCTGATGTTTTCCCTAATCTCCAGGCTTTCTTGGAGATAATGGAGAGATGTTTGCCTTGCTGGTAGGGATATGCAGAGGTCTGGATTCAAAGGGCAAAATATGGTTTGGAGTGTGTGTGCACCAGAGGTGTCTGCAGAAGAGGGAGAGGAGTCCATAAAGCGAAGATGGAGGCTGTGACTGCATGATCAAGCCCCACCCTTTTTTACGTGTGTTGCAACACATGTAAAAAGGGGGCAGGGCTTCAATTGTACAAATGCCCCTGGTGTGCACACCTAGCACACCTACTGGGAGCATCTTAAAAGAGCAGCTGCATCTTTCCCTGGCTTTGGATAACTGCTCTCTACCCACTTGTTGGTAGCTTCTCTAAATTCTATGTACTGTTGATGAACTGCACTGATTCTCTGGGGTCAGAGTATACTTCTTTCAATTTTTATGCTGTTCTAATATATTTCCATGTGGGTTATTACTACTTTAATGTCCACATAATAAAAAATTAATAATTTGCCTTTTAACCAAACAAGATTTCATTAAAATGTATCTGTATGATACCAAACACATACCACCATACAACAAGCTAAGTGATTTGTTTGGTTTTGCTTATTATGGTAAGGCAATCCAGCAGTAATGGTCTGTAAACCAAAGTTTGTTTAATGGGGTGTGAACCCAGCTATTTGTGGTTTATTTAATATATCATGGCTAAACCATGGCCTAGCACAATGTGTGAATTCAGGCAATCTACTGAGGAAGGAAATCTGTCTTAGAAAAGTGCTGATTGATTGACTTGTATATTTCTGAGATGATAAAATCTCTAAGAACAAGAACAAAGAAGTTAAACAAACAAAAAGTAGCAATATAGCAACAGCATTAAAGCTATTACCATGAACACATTAAAAAGCCTGAGACAAGACAGAATGTTTCCAGTTCCCGTTTCATCCTATTGGGGGCTCCTCAAACCTTAGGGTTCAAACCCCATAGAATAAGCTCTAACTAGCTATGTCTGATGTGTCCCCAGTAGGACAAAACCAGTCACAGAGTCAGCCTCCTGGTGGCTCATGTAACTGAAAACACCTCATGGGATATGCACTGAGTAAAAAAGAGGAATCCCCCCCCACTTGGAGGGAAGGTCTAAAAGCTTAAAGGACAGTGGACTGTATATGTCATTCTGAGGGAACGCAAAGACATTTAGTGCCTCTGTGAAATAATGAAAATAAGTGCTAGACAAACCTCCCTAAGAAAAATACTGATTTTTCAAGTGTCCAGAGATCTCAAGCTTTGAAGGTGAATAACATTCATTTGAAGGATAATAAGAAAGAGACCAGGAGGTCTCTGAAACTGCAGAAGCACATACAAAAGGTCATGATACCATGCCCACTATTTTGCAAATGTTGACATAACCCCATGACTACCACTGAATACAGATTTTTCTCCCCCTTCAACATTTTTGGAGTTAGTGGACACATTAGAAATGTTGAGAAAGTGTCTTAAGTGATGGATACATCATCCCATTCACCAAATTGTTTCTTCCATGGCTCAGAATAGAGGGATCATCTGGTCTCCTATTTTCCATTTTTACTCCGCTATTGTTATGTACATAAAAAGCTTAAAGCCAGAATAAGCAACGGCTGTTTCCTTTGGGATTCTTCATGCTAATCTCCACAGTATTATTTCCAGTGGCTCTTGAAAGTTCTGTGCCTTTTGACAGATATACATACTGTATCTAGATAATGTAAACTGTTGCCTGTTGCTCATACCTTGCTGTCCGTTTTTTCCTGCCTTTTATCCTGGTTTTGCCAGTTAACTCTTTTTGATGTTTGCTGATATTTAATAAATAAATATCAAGCTAGACTTTTTGCTAGCCAAACTGAGTGGCTTGTGTGCTTTGTTCTGATCTGGATAGAGGGAATGACTAGGAATGTGCTGGATGCAAACTAAACAGGAAATTCCCCACAGTAATTTCAAACAATATGCATGTGCAGCAATGGTTGGTCACAAACTGGTAAGATTACAAACAAACAATCTGGTGAGATTACTTCCTGCTACCCACTCTGCCTCCCAAGATGCTCTCTACTAGCTCAATCTATTTTTATTTTCCAAAGAAAGCCCTGAGCTGTAGTCACCCATAATGTTTATATTCTAAGCATGTCTCTGGGAACTGGGATATATGTAAAACCCACCGACCTTTGTGGAAATAAAGATGGTGGCTGAGGCCAGTGCTCTGCTTTGCTACAAGCCAGCTTCCCATTTAATTAATTAATTAATTAATTAAAATGATCGAATAATTATGGCCATGCATGAAATGGGAAATGCTTAGTTTTGAGCTTGAAACAAAACATCTTGTCACAACAGACTATGAAGCAGCCAGGCAGGATTATTATCAAACACTCTTTATTAAATAACTATTTACAATAAATAAGTCCTTATAGTCAAGAGGTAGGCTGGTTCTGATCAAGATCAACTGGGTAATAATGAGGAAGAAGGTTGCAGGAAGAGGCTGTAGTAGAACAGCAGAGTACGATTCACTGATGGAGGCTGGAAGGCTGGAAGAAGCTAGGGCATGTGGCAATGCTGAAACTGGAGACAAATATCCACAATCCAGAACACCAATAGAACTAGGCTGGCACTGGAAAACTGGGTGAGACCGAACTGGACCTTCTGAGCAAGTCTTGGCTATAGTGGCAGGACTGGGCTGGGCGCAGTGGCTTGGGCTTGGCTGGAAACTCTGGGCTGGATACTCGGAACAAGGCTGAGAACTTGTGTGACCACAGCCATCATAACACATTTAACTTTTACTAGGGTTGCCAGACCTGGGCTACAAAAATCTGGACATCCACTAGAAGGCAGGAAAGATATTCAGACAATGTTATGTCTCTGCTGACATCTAGGGATCATCCAGATTTTTGCATCCTAGATCTAGTAATCCTACAATTCAATAATAGTGTGTTCTGAATGTAAATTGGTAGAAGGTAAGCAGTCACTTGGTTTCCTATATTAGCTGATGCCCAGAAAGTTAATCAGTTGTATTGATTGGTTTAGGCTCAGGTTGATAATGAGATTTGGACAGCAAAGATCTGGGAACCTTACCCCTTCATTCAAGTAGTGCATTGGTTGGTCCTTTATTTCTTTACATGAATTTGTATACCATCCAAGGCTGCTAGACAGTTTGCAGCAAAAAAAAGCAAAAGCAAATTGGTTGTTAAAAACTTACCACATTTAACTGGCAAGGCTGTCTCTACTAGCAGCATGGAACAGCATTAACTCAAGCATTCTGGGCTTATGCACCAGCATATTTGCCTTAATTTATCAGAAGTCGAGAATTGCCTCCCCAACAAGTACCACCTGAGGTGTGATGTGGTCCCTGAAATGCTTCCAAAAGTTGCCAGCCATTTCTAGTTTTAAATGGGATAGAAGAATACTTTTGGAAACTTGAGGACTAATTAGAGTGAGTTGAACTAATGTAATCTGATTTTAATTCTTTTAAACTTTAGATTTGTCCTGGTCTCATCCACTTTTGTCCCTGCCTCACCTAATTTTTTAAAAGTGAAAAGGATATGACACACCCTCAGCCAGAAACAAGTTGTGCAGGCCTAGAGTGAAGAGGGCTCTGACTTGGATGTCTCAGAATTATGCTTGCGTAACTCCCAGGGGAAGCAAAATACCTCTTCCTCTCTCTTTGTAACACTTTTCAGGAGTACTTTAATGCATGATCTACATACATGATTTATCTAAATACAAAAATTCATTTGCATGTGGGACTCTGGACACAACCTGCACATGCACCCACAGTTTGTTGAGAGGCACCAGTTGACACTGCAAATGTTGCTTTTAATTAAATACAGCAAATATTGGCATGCTGGCCTGGATGACTCCACACAGTAAGCCAAAATGTGGCTTGTTTCTTTTTGGTTTAGTGTGATGGGAAGGTCCATATACATTTTCTAAATAAATAAATAATTAGATGAACCCACCCGTCATGCGGCATCAGGGTATTGTGTCTTTTCCGGCAACTCTTGGCTGAAAAGTCCCGGCTTTGGGCTACTTGTTAAGCGCACAGGCGTTTCTCAAGGGAAGGTGAATACCTGCATTATTTGCTCCAGTTGAATAGATGGGTGGCAAAGCCAAAGCATCTGGAGGGCCCGGGTGGAAAGGCTGGCCAGGCGTTCAGCGAAGGCCCGCCAGCGCCGCCTTCGCTTTCCCCCAGAGCGTTTCGGGGGTTGCGCTGTGGCGATTAGCTTTCCCGCGGAAAGTCCCTTTCTGCCCGCGCGGCTACGCTTTGGCTTTCCTGCCCTCCGGGTCGATGGCCCTCATTTTTCGGGTGCGAAATCCCGACCCCAATCCATCGAGCGGGCACGAGAGGCCAACCCAATCCATCGGGCGAGTTTACGGTCCAAGGAGTCTAGCAGCATCGGACGAGGGGGAAGGCGTCGTGGGCACGCAGCGGTCTTGGGAAGCGCCGCCAGTCCCCGCAGGCGGCTTGCCAAGGGGCGGCCGAAGCCGGCGCAGTGGCGTGGCCGCTCTTTCCCGGGCCAAACTCCAGCACCTTTCGGAGCCGGCGCCTTTCATTTTCGTTTCCCGAAAGAACAGCGAGCAGCGCCCGGGCGGGGAGAGGGCTGGTGGGGAATTGGGTAGGAGCCCCCGCGCATCCGGACGATCCCGGCCCCGCGGTTCCCCCTCTCGCCTCCCCTTGTAATGCAGGTAAGAGTTTGGGGGGGCGGCGGCGGCGGCAGGCGCTCTGCCCCCTCGATCTTCCCGGGGTCTCCCTGCCTTGTTTTTGCCTTCCTGCCTCAGCGCCGTAGATTCCCGCATGCCTACAATCCTGCCAATGCGTCCTTCCCCTCCTCTCGCTTCACACACATTCATCCCAAGGTCCGACCCGTTCAGTCCAGCCGCCACCGCCTTTTCGCCAGGCGGCTTCCCCGATTCTCGCATCGCCCTCCTTGGACTTCGTATGGTCTGGAAATCGTGGGATGCAGCATCTGGAGGGCAGCGTCTGGGCATGGGCGCTTCCGCCTCTTCAGAAACCATTGGGTTCTCTGGACCAGGCTGAATTCACTGAAATCATTTTTCTGATGGTTTAAAAGAAAATCATTTCAGAGTGGACAAAGTCTGGAATTCCCCAGGCCTCTCACAAGAAAAAGAAGACATTAAGCAGCTGACAGTTTTCTTTGAGAAACAATGTTTTGTCCGACAAAATTAATCCGGGAGGAAGTTAATGAGCTGTTTCAAATGGGAAAATTGTGAGCTGAAACACCTTGGAGCGCTTATTTTAAGGCTAAATCCATGTAACAGTGATTCCCAGTCTGCATTACTTTGGGGCATGTTGACTGGGGATTATGGGTATTATGCTTTAACAAAAATGGTGGTGCCTGTTTGGGAAAATTTACTTCAGACCAGGGATGGGCAACCTTCCCCCTTCCCCCACATGTGTTCCCTTTCTTGCCCAATTTGCCCTCTGCTTTAGTCTAGACCAGTGTTTTTCAGACTTGGCAACTTTAAGATGAGTGGACTTCAACTCCAAAATTCCCCAGCCAGCATGTTGGCTGGGCAATTCTGGGAGTTGAAGTCCACACATCTTAAAGTTGCCAAGTCTGAAAAACACTGGTCTAGACCATGTGGGTTATGCATTCCTGTATCAGAAGCTGCTAAGTCAAAAGATATTTCTCCTCAAACAGAGAAAGAGAAGGATAACCGAACACTGTCTGTGGGAACACTTGTTTAAACCAAGTGTTATTGTTGCTAAAAGAGAGATGATACGCTATTCTTTGTTTTAAAAGAAAGGTCTTTGGAAATCTATTTATTTACATGCAAGCATGCATGAATTAATATACTGCTTGGCAGGACTTAGAGCAATTTACAGTCAAATTAAAAGTGTGTGTGTGTATAGATATAAAATATCAAACAAGTAAAAATGGCACCCCATTCTCCATACCATTATAACTAAAGTACCAAAAATTATTTTTTTCAAGACCTACCAGAACAAAACTGAAATGAAAACATGTAGGCATCTTTCACTTTTAGTTTCTCCAGTAGTCTGGTGTTTAAGAATGAATCTGTAACTTTTTTTTGAAGTAAATTTTTATATGACATTTGTGCAGTGCTAAAACAGAATTACAGCTGCAAAATCAACAATGAGTCTTGTGATACAATGAAGAGTAATTTGTTTATTATGGCATCTACATTCATGGATTAGAGTTTACTTCATCAAATGTTTGGTGAACTCTGGTCTTTGAAAACTTAGTTCTTTATTAATTTGTGAGTTTTAACTATCTCAAAAAACTGGTGTGTTTTCCTACAGCTGCTTTCTTTCCAGATTTCAGGAGTGCCTGCAGAATGTGGTCAAAGAAGTCAAGATGGTGGCTTCAGTGGTGAGATGTGATGCACACAGAAATTAGGTGGAGCTTCGGTCTCACCATCACAGCCACCATCTTGACTTTTTTTAACCAAACTTTGCGGATACCTCTGCCAGGTGTGTTTGCTTGTTTAGCTTCCCAGACTCAACAGCCCTGGGATTTAGAGGTGATCTCCCTTGCAAACACTAATCAACTCCTGCTTAGTTACCTGAGAGCTGCCACTGGATATGCTTAATCTCAGTTCCTAATTTCTACTTGTTGGGGGACAGCATCTTACTTTTAAATTTATCCCCTTGTGGAGGGTGGGGAAAAGGGACAGGAACTTTCCAGACACACACACACGTGTTCTTGATTTACAGTGATATTTAATACATACCATGGGCTTAGCTTAACAAGCTATAATTATATACTTCAATGTAAACCATTTCAAACAGAGCTTTTTATAGTGTGTTATCTGTTTCTCTGCCTCATGCTGCTCCTTTCTGTGCTTTCACTTCTGGACTTCCTTTTATCTAAGGGAGGAGAGAAAAATGACTCTTCTGGGCTTCTTGGATTCCAAACACCTTTGCCAATCTCTGGTCTGTTTTTCCAAAAAGCATACAATAGTCCTTTCCAAAAGCATACAGTAGCCCTTTCCTATAGCTCAGCAGATCTCTCTCTCTCTCTTGTCCTGCTTGCCCCTGCTGTCTCTCCAACTGCAGATTCCTCCTCCTTGATACACACAGTGTACAGAAATGACTCTAGGAATGCCCAACAACCTCCTTCTTCATTACTTAATGCTTCTGCCCTTTTATTTGTCTACAGCTAGAAGGCAGGTGTGCCTGCAACTAGGTGTTTTAATCAGGCAGGAAGCTTCTTGGTGTCTGCTGTATGTGACACTGAGCCAGATTTTGATCCATCTTGAGACCTTTGCATCATTCCAAGTCCATCAGGACAACTCATCCTACTACATCACTGCATAATGATTGATGCATGTATTCTAGTATATCTACAGAAGGGCACCATATATAACTACATAACTGTCCAGTATAACTACACAAGGGTGCCGTGAGGATCGTTACTTTATTTTCTGAATTAGAAGAGGCATGCACACGCAAAGGATGGTGAACAGCAGTCTCACAGAGGGTTTCCAGAATGTTTGGAAATATCATGCCAATGTGGTCTAGGTGGTCAGTCTGGTTTGTGGGAACTGGTCGTTATTTTTTTCTAGGATGGGGCACTTGGTCTTTGGTGCCTTATGGTGAGTAGTATGCTTAGAAGGGGAAAATAGCAGCAGCTGAGCTCTAATGAAGGTGCCTGGTGATGCCAGCCCAGCACAAGGCAAGGTGCCACTTTCCTCTGCCCAGAAAGCAAAGAAGGAGATGGGACGATTTCCTGTCCCTGGCTAGGCAAAGCCATCACTTCCTATAGCCATCCATTACTTATGTGGAACCAGCTTAAATAACCCTCCTTCAGTAATTGGAATGCAACTGTGCATGTTCCACTTCTGACATAGGATAAAGATATGAGCTGCTCAGAATGAACAATCAACATTGTTTTCCACACAGTTGTGATCAACTTGTGTGCATTCTACTAGCTCAGCTGCTTCTAGGAACAGAGGCCTTTTACTCCCTTTTATCCCATCCTTTCTCTGTGTAATTGTTCCATTTTATTTGCACAGCGATCCTGGGATGTAGTTTAGCTTTGGAGACAATTGTTGATCTAAGTTCTCCCATGAGAACTAATCGAGTCTCTCCTGTCTATCCAGCAGAATTTCTGCTGAAGCATATTGGTTCTCTGGCTCTAATTACCTTACAAAGGTTTTCTGTCATAGATTCTCATTTACCTGGCTTCTAGGCAGTACACAGTGACAGAAGATGCACTAGGGAAATACAGCTGATTTCCTGTAGGGAATCTATCCTGTAGGGATATCTTCAGTATCTTTCTCCTCCCTCAAGGTTGAAGTGGCAGCTAGCTCTTTGACTCCTGTGGCCACATCAGCTTTGCCCTTGCCCCCCACTTCGGAGACATCTATACAGTCGTTCTGTGATGGACAAATCTGCACATTGCCAGGCCGACTCAGTGAGTAGAAGAGGTATTATATAAGGCAGCTTTCCAAAGGTGGTTCTCCAAAGCCTTGGGTCTGTGCTCTACAGGCTTCTCCAAGCAGGGCCACCAAATTGTAATTTTTAATATGACATTAAGCAGAAGGCTTACATATACATTTTCTTATTGACTGTATTTAATGCATTTATTTTCATTTTGATGACATTTACATTAAATCCAATTTAAATGTTAGCTTGGTTCTCCTACTTTTTGGAGTGCTTTTGGAGAAACACTATACCAGTGTTTCTCAACCTTGGCAACTTTCAGATGTGTGGATTTCAACTCCACAAGGCTGGCTGGAGAATTCTGGGAGGTGAAATCCACACATCTGAAAGTTGCCAAGGTTGAGAAACACCATTCTATACCATTCTGTGGTCAAGCAATCTTGACCACATTATAAAATGTTACCTGCCCCTAATTTAAGGACCAACGCTGTACAAATTAGATGTGTTTGGACTTCAACTCCCAGTATTCCCTAGCTACATATTACAGTCCAGCACATCTTGAGTTGTAGTCCATCAGATCTGGAAAAGGAAAGGCCTGAAGTTGGTGGGAGTTCTAGTCTGATATATCTTGAGGACATCTGGTTGAGGAAACCAGGAGTAGATACTATTGAGTAAATCATCAATTAGTTGGACCTGGTGTAAAGTTGCTTCCTATCACAGAAAGAATTTTTTTAAAAAATCACCTTTTGAAAATTTATCATGAGTTATCTTTAAAACTGCTGGAGAGTGATACTAGTGGGAAGGAATAAGTAACAATAATAATAATTTCTGAGATGTCCTTTACTTGCTTTCTGAGACATTTTATGCTTTGTCCAAAAGAAGGGCAAAAAACTGACTGGGTAGATAGATAACAGGTCGTCTTATGTTTATTTACATATAACCTGGTTTGATTTCAGGAATCCAACCATTTCTATGGAGCAAAGATGATGTGATTCACTGGCTAAGATGGGCTGAAAAAGAATATTCACTCAGGAAATCTGATGACAGTAACTTTGAAATGAATGGAAAAGCCCTTTGTATTCTCACCAAGGAAGATTTCAAATTTCGGGCTCCTAATTCAGGTTAGTGGTGTTGTGTTCATTGGTCAAGGCTATGGGTGTCTACATTCTTATCTCAGAATTATCCCATGGAGCAAATACAAATGAGGAATACCTCGAAGACTATGAGGTGCATCAAGTCTCTGATCTCCTTTGAAATAGATGTGCCTTCCAAATTGTCTTTTGTAGTCAGGTTCTTGTTGGTTTAACCAAAGCCCATGGAATGACCAGCTTTACAATGTGATAGATGTTTGTGATGGAAAGAACCAGTGTACTCCAGTGGCTGTTTGATCACCTTCACGTTAGTACATTTTTCAAAAGATGCTTCCCTAGAGCAAGAGATAACAAATTAATCCACACTGAATGGGCTGAATGCATTGCCAATTTTAACAGAGGATTTCAGATTACCACAAATGTGTGCAAGGGAACTATATTTCTGGTTTGCAGAAAGTTGGAAATTCCCAAAGTTGAAAGTAGCCCTTCTGAAATAAGCAGCAGATTGGAGGGGGCGGGGAGGGTTCTTCCAAGAAGAAATGGCATCATTTTTGTCACGAGTTGATACTGATACCAATGAAGTGTTACTGGTATTTCTGTTCCTTTTCTCACAGGAGATGTGTTGTATGAATTACTCCAATACATAAAGACCCAGAGAAGAGCCCTTGTGTGTAGCCCTCTCTTTAATATTCCCTTTTGGGATACAGAGCATAACCTGACCCAGAGCACTGCAGAAGGTGAGTGCTGTGGAACAGTGGTTATATATATCATGGTAGGTAATTGGCTGACATTTTGGGCCAGTACCTGTACAGGAGGATACACAGGCAAAATGCATGCTGATCTTCCAGATGGTTCCAGATACAATCCTCAGCAGCTCATTTCCTGAGATCTTGGAGTGTTACTGCTCATCAGTTTATTGGTTACCATTCGCACAGAGGATTGATTGATTGATTGATTGATTGATTGATTGATTGATTATGTGCCATCAAGTTTGTGCCAACTCTTAGTGACCACATAGATTGTGTCCAGGAGGATCTGTCCCCAAACTGGTTCTTCAGGTCTTGATGCACCCATCACTGCTGTAATTGAGTTAATCCATCTTGCTGTTGGTCATTCTCTTCTTGTCTTGTCTTGTATTGCATCTTTTCCAACATTAGAAATTTCTCAAGGGAGTTGATACTTTGCATAATGTATTCAACATATGATAATCTGAGCGTGGTTATGCCTCAAGTGGCAACTCTGAATTGATTTGTTCAATGAGCCATTTGTTTGCATTCTTGACTATCTGTGGTATTCTCAGGAGTCTTCTCCAACACCACCAGAGCAGCTTATAGGAGCTCAATTGAAACTACAGTACAGTAGGCAAAACATTCCTTCATATAACTTTCTAATTTAAAGATATGACTCAAAAAGAAAAACAGGTGGGGAGGAAAGATAAAAACAAACATACTCAGCCACCACTTCTTCAAATTACATAATTCTTAAAATTAGCTTGAAAGGAAGGAATTCACAGAGAGAAGAACCTCAAGAGAGTTGCCCTTTCAGCAAAGCCACGGGAAGTGGCTCCTGCTATTTGTCTTTTCCACTGCTACATCCAGTTAGGATGGCATTAGCTTAAGCAAACTAGTGTTCTGACTCAGAATTAGTTGAATCTATCTGTTGGTAAGCTGCCTGTCTGTCTACTACTCATTTAGGTAAATGAAGAATGAATTTGTATGGATCTCTACCATAAGCATTTCCAAAAATGTTTGAGAAATGGTCCAGGCATGGATAGCCTGGAACAAACCTCATAAGGCATTTTCTTCAAATAAAAAGGTTATGACCAAACAGACTTCAAAGATGACCATGTTCTTAGCAAGATGAACACAGTTAATGTATATGGTTGCAGCACTTTCTGTTGCATCAATTTCCAGTTGATTAGGTGTAGATCTGCCTTTCCCAACCAGGTATTTTTCAGATGGCTATACTTAGTGGGCTCCAGATTGAGGATGGCTGGTTTAGGAAAGGACAGAAGCTCTGTTTTGAATCTCCCCATCTGGTCTCACAGGTCCCAAATGCAACCTAGAAGATTTCCCAGCTAAGGGCCCTGCATTGCCTTCAGAACATCCAATCATCATCACTAGTCATGCAGGCTATTTGGACCCATCTCAGTCTTCCACCAAGACTCTCTCTACTCCTGGGGTGACACCTCTTGCTTATTGCAACCTAGAGATCGGTCACAGGGGAAATGTTTGCTCTTTTCCTGTAAAAACATCTGCCCCAATCAGTGGTAAAATAGCGGGTAAGTGTAATGTCACGAAATTCTGTTACTCTTTTGCTATGTGGTTGTCAAGAATGCTTACCTGTTTTTGTAATCGAGAGCACTTGCTGAACATGTCCCACTCCCCTCACTGGTGAACAACACAGACTTGGCAGCACGTGGATCCAACTTTATTCTTTGCTCAGCAATGGCCACCTGCAAATGCATCCAACAGTTCTCCTTAACAGTGATGCAGTGGAGTAGGAGCTAACTTGTGTTATCCTCACTTGAACATTTCTTTCAATGTAACTAATTGTCAGACTGCAGGTTACTTTTGGATTACATCTACCAGCTCCTCTCTGACAGCCGGTATGAATCATTTATCAAATGGGAAGACAAAGAAACCAGGATCTTTCGGGTGGTAGATCCTAATGGCCTTGCTGGACTCTGGGGAAATCAGAAGGTACTAAATAAGGTGATCGCTCTAAGCTCCATAAATAGAGGTTAATTTCTGTTCAGCTGTGCAGACTAGGAATTCAGGGAGTATCACTCTCAGCATACCTGGAGGGCACCAATTTGTGTATCTCCTGTAGTCCCCCAATACTCTTTCGAGATAATTTAACAAAGTTACATTCCCTACATGTGGACAAATGTGCCTCTTCCTTTGCCATAAGCTTTGTCAGGCTTGCTAAAAGCAGGGCTGCTCCTGATCTCATAATGAGCTATGGCCAACAACTGTGGTTCCAGCCTTTCCTAACCTGGCTCTGGTGGTGTTAAAAGTACAACCTCCATCATCTGGGACTTGAGGCATTGTGATTCTAGGGCATTTAGAAGGATTTAGATTAAGGGAGTGCACGTAAGATGATCTGATACACTCTGGGGCAAAGGGAGTACATGTATGGATTTATTATATTTCTACCTTGACTTTCTTGTAAGAATTCAAGGGAGCATGGACTGGATTCCTCATTTAATCCTCAGAAGAACTTGGTATGATAGGTTGGGCTGAAATATCAATACTGGCCCAGAGTCACCTAGAGATTGAAAGGGGATTTGAATCTGGGTTTTCTGGGTCTTAGTCTGCTGTCTTAACTCTACACCACACTGGGTCCCTTTTACATTCTTTTCATTCCAAAGTAGAGAGCTAGTTTGGTGTGGTGGTTAAGGCACCAGGCTAAAAAACAAAGAGACTGGGAGTTCTAGTCCCACCTTAGGCACAAAGCCAGCTGGCTGACCTTGGGCCAGTCCCTCTCTCTCAGCCCTAGGAAGGAGGCAATGGCAAACCACTTCTAAAAAAACTTGCCAAGAAAACTGCAGGGACTGGTTCAGGCAGTCTCCGAGAATCAGACATGATCAAACAGATTAAAAAAAAAATCCAAATTAATTTGTGAAGCCTGTGAAAAATCCAAATTAATCTGTGATGTTTAACTGCATTTAAAACAAAACCTTTGTTGGCATTTATGTTTGGATGTATAATTCCCAGCCTACCTCCACTGAAAGGGGCTATGCATGCAGATTCCTTGACAGCCCTTTTCTAATCCAAACTTCTGAAATGATAGGCAAGAGAAAGCAAACTGATGTTTTTACAGTCACAATTTTTAAACAATTTTCAGAACCGAAAGAATATGACATATGAGAAGATGTCAAGAGCTTTGAGGCATTACTATAAACTCAACATCATCAAAAAAGAAACTGGACAGAAATTATTATTCAGGTGAGGTCAAGATGAGTCCCTAAGTCCTCCCCCATTTCCCACTTGCAACTTCCTGCTGCCTTCCCCATTGACTTTGCTTATTGGAAGCTGGCAGGAAGTTGCAAGTCATAGTCATGTGAGATCCTTGCATAATGATCCATGATACTCATTTAAGATCCTCCCTTAGCAACAGCAACCAGGACTGCTGGCATTGCCGTCACTAAGCTATGCAGTCAGCAACAGAAATTCCAATTCCAATTACCGTAGTTAAGCGAGGACTACCTGTAAATTAAAGCAATTTAGAACATGTTTTCTATGCTATACAAGGAGTTAAATATCTTTACTTTTCATGTAATAAAGCAGGGACATTAGCGTATCCCGTACAGCACTGTCTGACCTGTAGAATTAACATAAATATTTTAATAGATATGGATCCATTCCCCTCCATCCCTGAATTATGTGTGTGTGTGTGTGTGAGTGTTACTGAGAGACGGAGGGAGGGAGGGAAGGATAGAATGGGTTTGGATCACCAGAAAAAAAGTTGAATACTTTTTTTGTGCTTAATTCCAGATTCCTAAAAATTCCTGGAGAAATAAAACAGTATACCGCCAGTAAATTGGAGTAGCTGAACAATGAAGAGCAGAAAGGGGAGGACTGGAAAGTTTTATCGGAAATCTCACTGTAGACGTTTGCCAAGTCATAGTGACATCAAGAGCTTGTGTTAATCAATAGCAAAATGTTTGATGTCTCTATGAAGCCAGAAAGGAAAAAGGCCTTGGAGCATTGTCCATCCTGTAAATGAAATGCAAAGAACGAATCCACTGGACTTCTGCTGTCAAACTGAATAGAAACATTTGTACAAAACAGAAAGTCCTTATGTTCAAAAAACAGTCCTCAAATCAGTTCTAGTTCCTCTGCCAATCACAGTGGTGTAGAGTTTCTTAGCTATTCTCAAAGATACCCTCCTCCCATATAAAAATATGTCATGGGAAATTAAGCAGTTTTTCAACACTAAAAAACAACAACAACAAAAACACACATTTGCAAACTGATCAGTGTTTTATGCCAGGAGTGCTAAGACAGGATCAAGACAGGCAGTCAAAAAACAGTATAATCTGGTTCACCCAGCACACTGAGCTATGGTTAATCTAATCAAACTTGGCTGGATAGGCTATACGGTAACTTGTTCAGTTCATGCAACAATTGAAACCACATGATGGCTCAGTGCAATGAATTCACATCCATTCTGATTTATAAAGCATTACTTAACCAGGGTTTACAGGTAGTCTTGGGCTACAGCAGCAATTAGGACCAGAATTTTCATCACTAAGCAATGTGGTCGAATAGTGTGACATCACACGACTGCATCACTTAGTGACGGCAACCCTGGCAGTCCCAGTTGCCATTGTAATCCCAGGACTGTGCAGGTCTTGAAGTGGGAAGGAGCAGGAGTCCCAGGCAAGAGCACGAAGGTGTGTGTGGGTGCCATGGGCAGGTGCTAGGGGGTGTGGGTGGGCCAACAGGTGCTGTGGGCAGGTTGGCAAGGGCTGCGAGTGGGCACTCACTATGGAGGGGGGTGATACAGAGTACGAGATCCCTGAGCCACTACGTGTGCTTCAACAAATTAGGATTAAAATAAACCATGGCTTAATATGTGAATCCAGATAAAGACTTGATTGGCAATATGCAATCACTACCAAAGTCCATTATGGGATTAATTTGACTTTCACTCTGCCTACTTTTAAAAATAAAACAATTTTCTCCTTAGAACTAAAACTACCTGAAACTTACAAACCTAGGTGTAAATTGCGTGCAGTAAATTTTTCTTGATTCTTCCAGCAACCATTTCCTGATGCTGGCTTCCCATTGCTGTTAGCAGACCTGCTAGGAAAGGGAAGGAAAGCCTGCCAGGAACAGAAAAACTTGAGTTGTAAAGAAGGGTTTTATGGGGGAGGGAATGGGGAGAAGTGTGTCAGCATCTCCTTATCTCCCAGGAACCCCACCCAAGGGCACTGGGAGAAAGACGGGGGTAAATGAATTGATCGCCCATTACAAATCCATCTTATGATGCTGCCTGCAGTTAAAAGTTTGCCCAGTTCTCTTACAGATAATGTAGGCTGGCTTGTTATCTCACTAAATGCTGATCTTCTACCAACTAGTTTTATAGATCAAGGTCAAAGTAATTAATTATATTTAATAGTTTTTATCTTGTACTATGAAGTTTCTATTTTGTTTCTGTTTTTACAAGAGATAAATAGAATCTGAGATAAAATATTCTTTTATTAACCCTGGTATGGGAACAAAATTTCACCCAAAACATTACCTTTCATTGATGGGTTGCAGAAATGTCTCAGTGTGCTGATCACATCAACACGAGAGGAAAGACTGAGCCCATTGTTTGATTTTTGTTCTGTTGAGTCTTTTGCTGATCTTTGTCAAACTTTTCATGTCTAAGTGGGATAGTTTTCATGTCACGTCATGGCCTCTGACTGTGATTTAGCTCTGGTTGTGAGCAGTAAGTCGCACTACTTGGGCATGAAGGTGCATTCACAGAAGAGGAAACATCAATACTAATCACTTAACTGTAAGTGGCAGATGTATAGAGGTCAGGCCTGCATGGCTTGTAGAGGAGAAAGGGCCACATTGATAAATTAAAAATAATTGTGGGCCACAAAGAAATATCTGGTGCGCCCATCAGCTGTTTTTGGCTAGAGGAGAGGCAACAGCTTTGCAGCCAGCAGCGTCTGAGAAGCTTGGAGGTGCTTGGCAGCATGTCTTTCAGGGTGGCAGTGCCTCTTTCCTGGTGCTGGTGATGTTTGTGGATTTATTGAGTTTTTGAAAATGCTGGGCTGCACAAGGCTGCCTGGCAGGCCAAGTTCAGTCTGTGGGCCATACATTGTGCAGGCCTGATTTAGATCTCCCTTGATGCTGAATCACGCTACTCATATATATATATATATATATATGAGACATTGCCTTTATTCTGCTAAATACAGGGACTAGTTCAATTTTGGAGATTAATGACTATGCACTTTGGCCACATGTGTAGGAAACATGAGTAAAGGGTTAGATTTTAGGTGGGTTCTTTGTGGTGAAGCAGCCTTACTGATCTACTTTGCAGACTTTCAGAGAGAGCCCCGTGCAACTCCCTAGCCAAGACTCTTCAAAAAATCTGTCTTCCGACTTCACATAACTGTTTGGCAACTAGATGTAGACTCGGCTGACAGTCTTTCAGACATATGGCATGATGTGGCTTGATAAGAATCTTTGCTGCGAGAGTGAAGGCATCTTGATTATCTACCATCAGCATGAGAGAAAGTTAGATTGCCCTCCACTTTATGGCCTCAAAGTACAGCAGGTGTTGGATGCTGACATAAACTACCAGTTGAATCTTACTGCAGTATTGGTGAAATAATGTTGTCCTCCATTATATTTGAACTGATGCCAGTAGCATTTTTTTTACAGTAGAGAAATATACTTTCTTCTGCTGGTTCATAATCTCAGTAATAGTTGAGGAGCCACATTTCTTAAATGGCATATTTTTGAACAAAATGACACATCTGAGTGGCATTACCAGCATCTGGGAGGGGGGGGAGGCAAGGGGGCAGATGACACAAACATCATGACATCAGCCTGCATGATGCAACTTATGTACCCATGTCAGATTTCATGACATTAGTACAGAACTGCACCATTTGCATGGTAACGTCATAATATATGTGCCATCATTTTGACGTTGCTGTGACTTCTTACAGATACTGAGTGCGACCAAGCTGAACCATGGACAAACTCTTCACTCCAAAACCAAACTTTTTAAAATTCTGAAATCCAGCAATACTTTTTACATGTTTTTTTAAAAAGCCTGTAGTTTACATTGGTTTTTGAGATACATTAGGCCAGGTTGCAATATTCTATAAAATGATTATACCCTCACAATTGCAGCATTTTTCAAGTAGTTAAAGACACAGGTAAAGACTAGTTCAGTTAACAGGTTGCTGAAAGTAGCAGAAACTATACTAACAGAAGAACTATTGACAAATCCCAATCAATTCAAGTTTTCATATACATGTGCTTTAAACAGACAAAGCCATTATTCTCTCCTCTGAGTATGTTACAGTTCAAAACAAGTGTCAAAGCCTGAGACAACCATTTTTCTATGTCAAAGTCTTTCAAAATAGGTAAGTGTTCAGATGTTGTCATCTTAACTATCTGTAACTGTGGGTAAGATTAAGAAATGTCCAATCCATGTCTCAACTTTAGCAGGCTCGTAGATTTTTGATAATTTTCCTATGTCCAAAACATACAGTAATGGTTCCAGATTAATTTGTGCAAATTTCCATGAAGTCAATTCAAAATGGAAGAAAATTGTAACTTCTCTTTAAAGCCAAAGCCAATTGTAACTTAAATTTCAGTATGGAAAGTTTATGGAACAAGGGATTGAATCAGCAGTTACTGTGATCTAGTAAAATGCAAGGCAGTTCCTTAATCCAGGTAAGAAGGTAACTAATTAGGGCAGCACACATCAGTTTGCATCAGACTTAATGCAGTGAAGATAAGGGCTTTTAAAGTTTGCTGCTGAGAAAATGTTTCTCTAACTTCAACTTTTAAAGGATCTTTCCAGCTATTTGGAACTGTAATTCCAAATAAAGTGTGACTGCAATGAAAGCTAGTCAACAGCGTATTTTATAAACATTTTATTGGTTTAATAGTGTACACAGTACTTACAGTTGTATCTATTAAAGACAAAATACACTTCAAAATGCAGAGTAAAAAATTATAAACTTTTGAACTATATACAAACTTTGCCGTACAATTTCACAAATATCAATGCCCCAGCTCCATTCACAACCAAAATAAGAAAAAGAAAAAAAGATTTTTACATGCAAAATATTGGAAAAAGCATCAATTGGGGGTTACTATTCCACCCCTAAGTATCAAGCCACTTTATATAGGCTCAATGTTCCAGTGCTTTCTAATTCAAAAGAAGAAATTCACACCTTCCGCAAACCCACTACAGCTTTATCCTTAAATCTACTCCCAATTAAGCATTTCATGGTCTGACTTTTCTCTTCTAATTAAAAATTTATATTTGGTATTACTTCTACTTTAAATTTTACTTGAGAACAAAACATTTTGCATCATCTTGTAGTTTGAGATTCCCAAGATTAAAAAATAGTTTGAAATAAATTTGTTTTATGCACATGAAATCTAAGCCATTGGAATAATAGATTCTATCAGGTAATTTACACCATTACAGAAAAAAACTAACTATAGGAATTTTCTAAAGACCAAAAATTAAATAGGTTTCTGCATCATCTACATACAGATATCACAAAGACCAATTATGTTTGTATTTTTCAATAAATGGAAAGGTTGTAATGGCTAAATAGTTTTAAGTTGCAAATGTATTGTTATATTTTAAATATATGTAAGAATTAGGAGAACCTTGATTCTCTTAATACCCCAATATGCAGTAATAAAATGACAGCTGAAAAGAGGAATTTATGGGGAGAAAAATCTCTAACCCAAACTATACAGAATCTTCCCCTCACTCAGCATTATTTCAGAATGCATCAGTGCTTTTAATATTTACAGCAACCTCCCCAAACTTGATGTCCTACAGATATTTTGGGACCAGAATCCCAAGAATTCCCAAAAAACATAGCCTTCGGGAATTGTCAATTGGAACTGTGGGAGCTGTGGACCCAACACATCTGGAGGGCACAAGGCATAGGAAGGCCAATATACAGCAAAGGTAGAAAAGAAAATCCATTCCCACCTACAAAGTATTCATTGTTCCTTCACTAATACCATCACTTAAATCCGAATCAAATATTTATTATTTAAATCAGTGAAGAGAAATGCTACATGCTGAAGCAGCCAGCTGAAGAACAGAATGACTGAATAAAACGAACACATTTATAAATGTACAACCTACAATGCAGGCTTAAACAGGACTTTACAGATACCAAATGAAACAAATCTCTTTGCTGCCAAAAGCTTAAGTTAGAGAACTGAACTCCATGTGAACAGCAACTGCATAAAATTCGGTCCACACCCAACTTCCAGTTGAACTTTGGTAAGACTAATTCCAAAGGTTTGCATCACTTGTAAATGTCAGTTGTTTGAATTTTTCACTTAGCAATAATTTGCATGTATACATTCTCTCTTCATCCCTCCTGAACTGTTTTCTATTTCAAGTAATAAAAAAGGAATTTTGTGAAGGCAGACTTCTCCAAGCCATAACAAGATTAAGTGAGGACCAATGTCTACTTTCTCCGGTAAAGAACCACTTCTTTCAAAACTGCAAGACCCCCTTTAAAAATGTAATAGTCAACTTCCAGACCACTTTTTATATGCAGCACTTGTGTGAAACTCACTGCTCTGTTTTCCATAACAGACCTGCTCCAATACTCCTCCATTCTCAGTTTTGCTGAGCAGCTGAAGGGCTGAAGAGAAGCCTATGAACATACAAAAGCAGACCTCTTGGCATTTACCAATGAAATGCATTTAGTAATGAAAGATATACAAAGGAAACAAGGCAATACTTGACAGAATGAATCTCAGATCTGATGCCAAAGTCTGAATGATCAAGTGAGATTGCAAAAAACAAATATGGTTTTGCCTTTTTTGCATAAGGATGAATCATAAACCTTTTATGGACAGGACCAAGGGGAAGAAAAAGCTCTTCAAACAGGAAATAATGGATTCTGAATTAAATGCTAGATTTACGAAGTGCATTATATATAAAATTGGAAAGGACAGTTCATATTCTCATATCCAAAACAGCCTGAACTTCAACAGGATATAAAGAGTTATGGTTTGGTTAGAGGAATGATATGGTCCTTACAAACTGACTGATGTTCACAATTCAGTACTGCATCTAATCCTTTGATCACAGAAAATCAATGGATCCAGGCAGAGGACTAGTTTGCATAACTGGAGACAACCACAGCCTGCACACCCAGTTTCTAGGAGAGCAAGTTAGTGAGCTTTAACTGTCAAAAGCACAATTCAACTATAAAACAAAACACTTTGCTAGTCACAAAATCAGCCCACTCCTTGCACCCCCCTCCGCCCCATGGCCATTCCCTGTGCAAGTATGCAATCTCTCTAGCCACTGGAATAAGCTTACATTTCCTAAGGCTTTACAACTAACTTTCCTAATACTTTTGAGAGAAGAGATTAATTTTGTCCCAGATGCATACATGGTGGGCTGTATTTCAAGGAAAACTTTCAGCATCTTGTCAAGATTTTATGAGAGATTATGCTTCAACAATAGAAAGTTATGCTGCCGGAAAGTAATAACAATCCTAATAAAAAGCTGAGTCCGTGAGAGACCAGAAAATCACACTGAGAAAACAAAACATGTCAGCTCTGGCTGTTCCAAACATTAGTATTTCTGCGTGGTTCAAATCCCATGGTTTCCAAACGGTATAGCTGTCCTATGTCAACAAGTCAATTATTGCTAAGGCAGTGGCAATTTCAAGCTGGGCCATTGTCCTGCCAAGAATGTTAGAGGCCCTTGAACCAGACTTTTCAATCCCTGGTCTGAGGAGGGTGAATGGACAGTCCATTAGTATTTCAGTTGATCGAGTCCATTGCATTTAAAAGCCTAAAACAAATCACTCACTGCGAGTGTAGTATTTGTTCTGAAAAAGAACAAGGTTGTGCATATAGCAAATTTTCCCATTCAGAAGTTGATTTGACAGGAAGGAGAGGGAACAATTGCAGAGACACAAGGTATTTGTCCAGATGTTTTGTTATTTAGTTGGTTGTTAGGATACTCTAATCATCTGTGTCATAGCTTCTTCGTTTGCCTGGCCAGGATCCTGTACAGGGGAAAAAAAGGCTCTATTATCTACTGCATAGTATCTAAACACAAGCAAGAGCCACATGCTATTTAAAGGAAGACATTATGTTGCTACAGTACAAACCAGAAGTGACAGAAACTTGCCTCAGGGACCACTATCTAGAGAAGGATCCTACTTGGAATGTGGTACTCACACTGACCCAGCTAGATCTTAGCTTACTATTTGGACAGTTTGAAATCACCCTCTGAGTGAGATGGCTGGTGACTAAATCAGATAGATGGATGGATGGATGGATGGATATATAGACAGACAGACAGACAAACATATTTTTCAACATCTAGCAAGGTAGGATACAGTATGTTTAAGGGATGGCCAGTTGGCAGGAGAGAGGCAGCATTTGCCCTCAACTCCCCAGGATAGATTCTGCTCCCCATAGATTTTCCCTTGATATTCTTTGCTGTTTATATAAACAATAATATTCTACACAGGGGTGGCACACCGCTGCAATTCACTTGTTCAACTAGCTGCAATGTCTCCAGCCCTGTCATTCTAAGGGGAGGTTCGTATTTTTGATTCCTGCACACAAAGCAGCATCTTCCAGTAGACAATTCTACTTTGCTCTGGAATAATGAAATGTGGGAAAGAAGCTGTATCAGTGTTTTGCAGAGAACCCACTAAGGAAGCTATGGTGTCAGACTGAAGGACTGGCTTATTTTAAGGGTACTTGTTTAAACTGATGGTTCTATTTCTCAAAAAAAAAAAATATGGCATTGCTTGTTTGCTATTCTGAAAATATAAAGAAAAACAGCTTTTCAAGCAAAATGGGAAATGCAATATTTATTTTGCCTCAGTATCAAATACAAAATAACTAGAACTGGATCTTCTGGAACTGCAATCTCTGTTATGAATGAGCGTGATCTGAAGTACCACAATCTTTCTAGATCATAAGATACAATATGAAAATTATTTCAGAGAATGACAGACCACTGCAGATGCTGCTAACTGTAGAACCCAATCCTCAGAAGCACCTAAGCCTACTTAACTGACTTAAATCCAATGAGCAGGGGGCAAAATGTCCTGTGCATGGAACAGCCGCTTTTGAACATGCGCCCCTTGAAGTCATGGGCTATGGGGAGAACAGACTAGCATGTAAGCCATACAAAGGAGAAGAAGAGACAGCGGTGAGATGTATTGCCCTCCTCACCCTATAACATCCCTCCAGATTTGTTCTGGGATTGCCCAGACTGTAACCTACCAAAAATGGTTCAGCCAAATCCCTGAACCACAATATATTTGCTTCAGGCATGAAACAAAACCTATTTTGCATGCCTGTCACTGATGTTTTAAGTTCATACAACTACTCAAAGTTCAGAAACAAATAGTGTTTATGATTCCTAATGTAATTAGCAGGATCACACTGTGAATAACAGAACCTTAAATTTTTAAGCTATTCTATAAAGCAAAGCAAATCAGGTCACCCTTACAGTTAAGGATGATTTCTGTCAAAACCAGTTGCAAAATGCCTGATGGTACTGCTTTTGAAATTACCCCTACAATAATGCACTAACAATGCAAACTTTATTTTTATTTAAGAATTTAAACATATATAAGAAAATTAAAGTGTACCAAATATATATATGTATATGTATATGTGTGTGTGTGTGTATATACACACACACACACACACACACACACACATACATACACAAACACACTCATTTTAATGGTTATGTGGCAAACAGCAACCATCACAAAGGGTATTTTCCAGAAAGTTTAACTTTTGAAGTTGAGACACTGACTATCTCTAATCCAGCTTTTACCTGGAGATGACTGTTTTCTCAGGTATATTACTTACATTTTCCATAGTTTTTTGTAACTCATAATAACTGAGCTAGGTGAAAATGTCAGGTGATTCAAATTTGCATGCTTTGTAAAGTGAGAAAAAAAATACCAAGAACTCTGAATTTATTTCTGGCTGATCTTAAGTGGTAAATTGGGAGCACCTATCCATGAAGGCCCACTTAAGTAAGTAAGTAAATAAGTCAGTAAAATAAGTAAATAAGTCAGTAAAATAAGTAAAGCAAGCAAGCAAGCAAATAAATATTCATTTACCTGCATATGGGGACTATCTTTTTCTTTTGGAGAAAAGAAGCGTCCACCTTCTCCTCGCTTCCTTGCCATTGCATGTCGGTGTCGGGACTCATGAAGATATTTCTGTATATACAATTACAAAATTGTAGAGATGAAAGCACACCTTATATAATGCTAGCACACCAAACATCCATCCATCCACCTTCATTAAGAAGAGACTAGGTACAAAAAACCTCAGAGAAAAGGCTAGAATACAGGTAGTCCTCGTGTTACGACAATTTGTTCAGTGACTGTTTGAAGTTACGACAGCACTGAACAAAGGGACTTATGAATGGCCCTCAAAGTTCCAGCTGTTGCAGCACCCCCGTAGTCATGTGAACAAAATTTGAACGCTTGGCAACCAGCTCGCACTTACGACCAGTTGCACTGTCCCAGTCATGTGATTGCCATTTGCAACCTTCCCTACCAGCTTCTCACAAAAAAGTCAATGGGGAAGCCAGCAGGGAAGGTTGCAAGTCAGTAAGTTTCAGAAAAGAGGAACGAATGATATTTGTGGGCAAGTTATTTGTTTGTCTAGAAAGATGAGAGGAGAAAAAAAGAGAATGGAAGGAGTACAAATCATATGGAAAATGGTTTATTGAAACTGAACTGTTCTATGGTTAATACTTTTGAGCATTATACCTTAAGTGTTCAGAATACATCTCTCTTTATTCATGGATTCACTTTGTTTTATGTAATAACCTTACAAAATAACCAAGCCTCCATGTTAGCTCATAGGATTAAAGTTGCAGAGACGGCTAACTTCTTTCTGCAGGACAACCAATCCATTTCTACAACTTGCTCATTTATTGAATTGTCAATCTATATTTCTTAACCAAAATTTGTACCACTGTTCTAAACAAGGCATTAGTATTAACAGAATACATTGTATTGCTCATGTAAATGCACTGTATTGCACATGTACAATTATATTCATCTTCCCACATCCTTTTATGATAACTAAGAACTTTTTCTGCAATTTTCAACTAAAATTTAGTTTAACTCATTTAAGTGTGTGTCACTGAGTTGTAAAGAGTGTGTCACTTCTGCGACTAAAAAACATAGACAATCTATTTCTAATGAACTGCCAAGAAAGACCTTGAAGACCAGTAATTTATTTGTACAAGTGTAGCCCAGGAGTAACCCACTGAACAAAAAGGCATCAATTTATACTTATGATATCCTTTGAATCCACTATGATTCATTATAATGAACGGGAAAAGAATCCTACAAATGGATGTGGGGAACTTTTACTGAGCAACCACAATGATGGGGAGCTGCTATTTAACTTACGGATCTCAAGAATGATAATAGTAACTGATCATTATAATCTCACCCGCCTCTCTTTAGGTATTTTCCCTTCTGCTTCCAGCTTGGCTCTTGCTTGCCTTCTCTTCAGAATCCGGTGATACTGTTTCGCATTCACATACAGGGGCTCTTCCTCCAGCATCTCAGCCCCAGGCAAAGGTATCCTTTGGATTGCTGGCACTGATCCAGCACCCGGGACCATCTACATCAAAGCAGGGAAGTGCACTGATTAAATGAACTGCTATCTCGCCAAAGAGGCACAGAAAGACCAGGCAGGAGTGGGAAACGAATGCATCGGATTCTTAGAATTCAGAATTCAAACCATTCCCTGAAAAATATTCTTGAAATTCTGCATTTCTTCAAATCTCCTAGAAATTAATATAAAAGCATCCTGTAGCTTGAATACTTCTATTATATCAATTATATTCCAAATATGTGTCACAACAAATCAAAGATCAAAGCAAATTTCTTTAAAAAGAAAATAAAGTAAAGGGATATCAAACTAAAAAAAAAAAAAAAAAAAAGAATTATCTAGTCTATAAATCAGGCTGGCAACCTTTTTGGTCCTGTGGGTCATGTATGTTTCTGGGAAGGGGCTTGCAATCATTCAAAAGCACTCATTCAGGCATACCACACATACCCATAAAACATTCCATCACTGGGGTCAAGGGAAATCTCCTTACTGTATATACTCATGGATAAGCCAAAATGCACCTAAAAAAATCAGATTTGGTTTATCCATGGATAGGATTATCCACGAGTATATATGGTAATACTTTTTTAAAGTACTCATATTTCCAGTATATACTCGCAGATAAGCCCATCTATGGATAAGCAGGCCCATGAATTTTTAACCAAAATACCATGAAAAATGTGGGTTGGCTTATCTGTGGGTAGTGCATTTTTCATGGTATTTTGGTTAAGAATTTGAAGGTCGGCTTATCTCAGATGGGCTTATATGCCAGTATATACGGTACTCTCCTGTCCAATGATCCTGTTGTACATTTTTTTGTTTCCTTCTCCTGCTGCTAAGGTTGAAGAAAATTAGTGATTGTAAGCAAGTTTACTGAAAGAAGAGCCATGAGAAAAAATAGACAATGTTCTTGGAGGCCCCACAGTTTGCCCACTTGTGACATACATAAAACCCAGTAAGAGAAGGGGGAGTAGAATGCAATACACACCATGACCATTCCACCGGAATTAACCACATTTCCAGCAACAGGCAGAGTCACTGTTACTGTCCCTTGTCCACTGCTAGTTGTATTGGTGTTGGCTCCAGTCTGAACTATCTGTGCTCCAGCCAAACTGGCTGCTGGGATGGTGATCATGCTTGTAACAGGGACTGTAACTTTAACAGAACACATAAACAAACAAACAGAAAACAAACAAACAAAAAATGAGGGAACAAATTTAGTCCCATTTCAAATGTTATTCTCTCATTCTGATTTTTGCAGAGATCTGAATTGAACCATCCACATGTGAGTTCAGCAGGTATTTCTAGACAGAGCTAAATCAGCATGAAATGTAAGATTCATGCTAAATGGCTTACTGTTAAGGCAATAAATGCTAGTATACAAGGGATAACTTACTTTTCATTTGTTGCTAACTGAACTATAATGGGCATCATTCCCACAAAGATATAATAATGTCCCCTAAGCTTCATATAGGCTTAAATAAATTCACAGAGCATAGGTTTATTGAGTGCTGTAGATAAGAAGTGCTAAAGGACCTTCCAGTTCTATGGCAATGTATTTCTGAGTATCTGGGAACAGAGATATCTGTCATTTTAGTATCTTTCCCATAAGTAACAGAAAATACATATTACACGTTAGCTTCTGGCATAATTAAGGCTGGCATAAGATTTGGTTCCAAAGAAGTCCTTTGAGGTGAAATGCAAATGCAGCATCTGTTGGCAATCTGTTAAAACAGAAACATCTTTATCCAGGATTGCACAGATGCTGCACTGGCAGATGCTGCATTTCATTCATGCATATTTTAAAGCAATTTCACAGACATGAATCTGAAGAACAATTTCCATCCAGAAACCATAAAAGGGACCTGAGTTCTAATTCAATGAAACAAAGCAGATGTAATGGACTTCTTATAGTCTGAGAAAGTGATGCAGTTTGCAAAATATTACAAGTGGAACATTTGTACTCTTCCTTTAATCAGAAAAATGGGTAGCTACCTCCCCACTGCATCAACAAGCAGTTAATGAAAGGATCAAGGAATCTTACACTAACAAAATTAAAGCTAAATAGGGTGCTAAAGTAAATATATCCAATTGTCAAGATTAATGTCACGCCCCAAGTAGCCACTTGCAATCAAGACAGCTAGATTCACATAGCCTTATTAACCAGATTTATAGAAAGGGGAAAAAAGGGGGAGCTAGATTACAGAAATCTTGGCAACTGGATACATTTACTTTAGCATTGCAGAACAGCACCTCCTCAGATATTAATGTTGCTCTGCTGCTGATCACTTTCTAGAAGTTGACAAAGATGGAGCTCTTCCAAAGAGCTTTTGATGGTCAATAGGAAACACTACTTCTTTAGCTGTGGTATGAAGGCTTTAGTTATATTTTTAGGAATGATGTTAATTAACTTGTTTATGTTCTGATGTGGAGGTTTTGATTTAATTTTACTTGGTTTACTGTGGAGGGCTCATTGTGTATTTATGTTGGTTGCCAGGGAGTTGCTAGGAGTCTCAATGAAACATGTTGGCATGCAAGATCAGTAAAAATAAATAATAAACCATGCCACATGTAATTTGGAAGTTGTGGGAAAGATAAAAGCTGAGCAGCACCTCCCAAAGATCAATGAGGAGTGTTACAAAGCTTCTGTATAACACCTCACAAAATATGAATGAATCTTGTAATTACTTACTTGCCACAGAATGATTTTGATACATTTTAACACACTTTAAAATACTGTATTTCAGGGATGCACTGCATATATAATAGTGCCAAAGGGTCCTATATTTATCCTTGCTGAGTGTAACCTTGTCTCCAATCTCTACAGCAAGTAATTTTTCAACAATACAGTAAATACTTCTAAATTGTATTTAAAAAATAAAAACAAAAACCAACCACCTGTATCCCTATAGTCCATGAAAATGTGTATTTTGTAGTACATATTGCATGTTTAGGAAGTGACTATAATTTCCAAGTTGCACATACATAGATTCCTTGAATCCTTGTGTTCTTGCTGGAATTGTAGAATGATCAGTTGGCATTCCAAAAAAGAAATACAGTTTTCAAGAAACTAGCGGTTTCAGGGCTGAAACCAAAGCACTGTCACAATGGCAAATAGCATATCACCATTAGTAATGGCCATATTAATCCATCACTGTAGAAAGCTCATAACTACCAATATTATAATACCAGCACCCTACAATTCTGACAAAGTAGGATTAAAAATATTCTCTCACGTTCACATGCCTGCACACCTATATCTGATCAGCAGGCTGCTGGGAGTACATACAGACATACCTCTACCAAAGTATGTCTGTTAAAACACTGAAGTGAAGGAGAGAGATAACAGTACAGCTCTGAGGTGATCAGGAAATAGTATACCAATCAGATGTCAGTAGGAAAACACTGGTGTTTTGGGGAAGGGAGCACTCTCAAGTGCTCCCCATTAGCTCATCAAGCAGGAGACTGGCAGGCTACCAGAAGAGCAGATACAGCAGGAAAATGCTTGTTAAAGGGCACATGGCAGAGAGCACAGGAGGCTGCCAAGGGCTACATAGGGCTTATTAGCTACCCACTCATGTTCCAGAGATTTAAAAAAAAAAAAAAAAACAGAGTGCATGTAATTCTGAAACAGTTTATATCATTTAGAAAATGGCTGCAGCATGTAGAATTCTTACCTTGTTGAAGAATTGTTCCATCAGCATTAACTGGTTGATAGACAATTGTCTGACCTTCTGCTGTCTGAGCTACCTGCTGTCCTTGGACTGCAATCTGTGGCTGTGTCTGCAAAAGCAAACATCCCACGAGATTAAAACAGTGAGCAACTTAAAACTATTATGTATTGGGTTTTTCCATATAAAACACTATGCCAAGACCAATTCTCCTGCATGTTCCATTCACCTTCCTCCCCTTAGTTGAACCCACTCTCCAATTTCTTCCCCCTTTTAATATGCTACCTGTGTTTGGCCAGCAGTAACTGCTGTCTGTGGCTGCTGGATGATGATTTGCTGTGTCTGGCCCTGCTGGCCCTGAACTTGTACAGCTTGCCCACCTTGAATCTGAATCTGACTAGGCTGGACCAACTGGATCTGTGGAAATATAAAATAGAGTAAGCTGCTGTTAGCTACTATTCCTAATCATGGCTTTATCTAATTATTCTGAGATGATTTGTTAACCAAACAAAAACTGGAGGAAAAAGAAATTATTTGTATTGAATAACAAAAGCAAATATAAAACAATGCTGAAGGGACAGCTGTCTGCACCAGTATATACACTGTCTACCACAAGAGTGTTAAAGAGCAGGGATAGGAGAAAAAAAACTTTTAAACTCCCAGGAGACATTTTTCACAATTCAAAAGAATATAAATTCTTAAGCAATAAGTGTTCAGACATATAATAACATAGCTCTTCTTCATCAAGTAGGGGAGCATTCTTGTACGATGTTCATTATGAATTCTAGTAATAACAGCATTAATTAGGAAAAATGGTACAAAAGCTTTTTCAAATTGTTGAATCAATCTGAAGCAACTAATCTGATGATTTAGTTTTTCATTCAATTTGGAAAATTGATTTGATTGAAAACCAATTTAATAGAATCACTGCATTGCATAATACTAGTTTGTACATCATTTGGGTATACTGACCTGCTGAAGTCCTTGTGATCCTGAAACTGGGACTTGCATAATGGTTTGACCTTGACTGCCAGGTACAGCCTGTACCATAATTGGTTGACCAGTTGATGTGATTAGCTGGCCTCCACTCACTTGTACCATCAGTGGCTGACCCTGGACCTAAAGAATGGGAAAAGAAGAGAACCACAATGAAACACAAGCTCAGATAAGTACTCAGCTTCAGGCATCAAAACCTTCTTATGTAGAAACTGTGCAGAAAATAACAACAACATAACTCTGGGTAGCTCACAACAATGAAACAAAGGAATTACAATAAAATCAATAAAAGACAAAGATAAAATATAGCAAGGACAACCAAAGTGTGGCAGCAATGGGACTATTTCATGCATCATCACAGGCTGGCACAGGTGAGTTTGATAAGTTTGTTTCTTAGAATTTAGTTGCAGCTTTGCATTATAACCCAATAGAATGTGAGATAAGCCATCATTAATGGCTACATTATCACAGCAGATGACACGATTTCATTGACCTTGGTTGATCTTAAAAAAGCTAAGTAGGGTCAGATCTTATTTGTACTTTGATGGGCAACTCAGAAAACCCAAAGCAATACACAAGTTTGGGAAATTGATACCCCCCACTCCAATTCAGCATACGTTCCTTAGTTCATCAACCACAGGGAATAACAGGGTAGAGTGAAACAGAAGTAAAAATCACCTTCCCATTTGTTCCTTGTTGATGACCACTAGTCTTACACTCTCCCCTCTGTATACCTTTTCATTGAGGATGCTGTTCTACCAAGACAGCAGAAGTATTTAAACTGCATAAAGAGGACACTTTAAAGCCTGATGTGCACATAGTGTTTGTGTCATGACATGTATTGGAGCAGTTGTGATAAACATACACTAGTTACACATAGAGAGTTCCAAATATTTTACACAGAGACTTCATCCAGGTAGCATTTATGTTAAAACAGATGCTTAAAATTCTGAGATCTGAATGAGACTCAAAACAATTTCCTTCTTCATCTTTTAGATGCAAAGTACATAAAAATTGGCATTTATGCCATTAAGATCACGAGGGCATGCTTGAAGTTTCCATTCTCAAGATTCTAAAAAAAAGTGCAAGAGATATGCATGTAATATGTATTGCCTACTAAGTCTGTTCAACACCTTGAATCTGATCTCAAAAACATGCTTTGGAGCGCATGGGATAGCAAACAGATCACCTGTCTGCAACATGTCAAAGCAGCCATGTGCTTTCCCAAGACTGAATCCGAAGTGTTGCACAGCTCTATCACCTCCTATTACTATGAGGCACCAAGAAGTAGCAGTAGCAGCTTTAGAAGACAGGCTCCTGAATTTCATGAAACTCAAACATCTTTATGAATATGTGGACTTGTAACTAATTCAGACATATTTGAGAATTGAAAGAGTAATCCAAGAAGAACATGAATGTTAAAATACATCTATAAAAGAAGATGAACTTCTTTGGAAGGCTTTCTACAGGGCTTAGGCCAGGCTAAATAAAAGCTCTTTCAAAATGTTTGATTTTAACTTTCATAATTACCAAAGGGATTATAGAATTGAAATCCATAATCTAATTCTAGATAATTCTAGGTTAGGAAAGGCTAACAAAACAAGAAGTAGAAGAGCTAAAAAAGAACAAAATGTAAAATCTATAGTAATAAAATACAAGTAGTCCTTGCTTAACGACCACAATTGTGACCAGAATTTTGGTCACTAATCTGTGCAGTCGTTA
Organism: Candoia aspera; assembly: GCF_035149785.1. Taxonomy (NCBI): domain Eukaryota; kingdom Metazoa; phylum Chordata; class Lepidosauria; order Squamata; family Candoiidae; genus Candoia; species Candoia aspera. The sequence continues at coordinate 51,347,071 of NC_086155.1, read as the reverse complement.
AGTGAATCTGACCCGATTTTACGACCATTTTTGCGGCAGTTAAGCAAATCACATGGTCATTAAGCAACTCACATGGTTCCCCACTGATTTTGCTTGCCGGAAGCTGACTGGGAAGGTAAAATATGGTGGTCATGTGACCACGGGACACTGCAACAGTCATAAATGCGAACCAGTTGCCAAGCACCTGAATTGCGATCACATGACTGTGGGGATGCTGTGACATAAGTGTGAGGACCAGTCATAAGTTGGGTTTTAGTGCCATTTGTTAGTCTGAACCGTCACTAAACAAATGGACCAGTTTTAAGTTGGGTTTTTTGTGTTGTTGTAAAGTCTGAACCATCACTAAACAAATGGTTGTTAAGGGAGAACTACCTGTACTGATTATTTTGAAAAGTTTAGTGAAACCAACAAACAAAAAAATAAAAGCAAGGAAAAAGATACCATTGATGATATTACAAGATGGATGTTAATGTGCTTTATAACACTAACAACTTAAAAAGGGCAGGGGAAGCGGAAAGTAAAAGTAGTCTTGCCTTACTTAACAAATGACAGAGTGTTCACATGACTTTTACCATTTCACAAGAACACAAATCAGAGTTTGAAATCTCTTTTCTCAAGATTTTAATATTTTTAAGGTAACATATTATTCTTTTGTTTTATGTACAAAACATAATCATTAACTGGATTCTCAAACAAACATTCTTTTTTGCAAATATCTCATTGGTGAAAGGAAAAACAATCCTTCATATAGATAATTTTAAAATATTCTTCTTTATTAAAAAGTCTTTATGAAGGGTGGAAAGCCCATAGTCATCTAACCCCCACACCATCCCTATTTTTATAATCTGCAGTAGTAGAATTCAGATAAGTCAGTTTTCTGCATGCATTTTTAACTGGATAATCCATTCCAACATTTTTGTTAATTTGACTGTTATCTGCAACAGTTAGAATGACCTATCACCCATACATACTGAACTATAACTCCTTTGACTCACAGCCAACATGAGAATTGGCTGAGAAGCTTATTCCATCCCATCTAGGGACATGAGATGTTACATTTTATTAAAACTGCCACTATTTTTCTGTTTCCATTTCAAGCCCCAGTACAAACACAGCATCAAACATGCAGTGATGGGGTGATTCATGCAGTGCTCACACAAAAACAACAGATAGATCACCACTACCTGGAGGGTCTGAACTTGCTGGCCTGAGGCAGATGCCACCTGAGCCTCAGTCTGCAGCTGGACAGCAGTCACACCACCCTGCTGCTGGGAACAGGAACAGGAAGAGCTTGAAACTTGGCAGGAGGAAAGGAAGAGCTCAAGACAAGATTTTTTTCTTTTAAAACTGCCAGGAGACGACAACAGGCCCTACAAGGAGGAACTAGCTAGTCCATTCCTAATGTGGTGGCCTTTAATCTGTGTATTATTCTCCGGTCAAAGAGAAGGAAAATACACCCTTTCTCGGTGCAAAGTTTGGAAGCTCTAAATAAGGACACAGAAGAAACAAACAGATGGCTGACTTGAGGCCTCTGAACATGGAAGAAGAAATCTGAACACACTGATATTCCACTGTGCCTAAATCAGTATAGCCCTTACACTATGATTCCTCTCAGGAAAAAAAACACATAAATTTAAGAAAACACAGACAAGATAACAAAGAAAAATAGTATGACACCTGTAACCTTATTTACATTAATCCAGGGGATCTGTAACTAGTACTGTAGTGAAATGTTATTTTATGCAGATACCTCCCACAAAGAAAACGACTGATTACATTAGTGTTAGGGCTGGCCAAGAAACAGATGGACCATTGAGTTTTAATAATTATGTTCTAATGTTTAAAGATCATAGGTGTCCTTGCAGGACTGTGCAAACCACATGGAGGTGCAGTTCACTTTGGCAGAAATCCTGGCAGAAGTGTCCTCTGTAGACATATACAAAGAAATATGGAGGGACATGATTGCCTTTACACTTGAAGGAGTGGTGCTTCTTATGCAGCAAAAAAGGTCACCAAATATTTTGCATAGCTCTAACAATCAGTAAGGAAGTACCTATTCTTCTTGGCACTTAAAGCTGTTAAGAACCAACATACAGTACTGAAATCTGAATTGCAAGTAACTATCACACCTGTTGCTGTATCTGTCCAGCCTGCACAACTATCTGTTCAGTTGAGTTACTGCTGTTTGTGGTGTACTGCTCCATAGTTTTCTGTGTCAATTTTTATCCAATCCTCAATCAGAAACCTAAAAGAAAACACAGAACATTACTGTCAGCATGGATTGAGAGTGCAATTCATCTGGGAACCCTAAAACAACCCCTTACCCACCTAGTTAGGACATCTTAATAAAATTTCCCTACCTTTCCAAAGATCCCATTTACAAAAATTGTACCTATGGGCTTAACCCAACAAGGGCCTTTCAGAACCATCAGGGATGTCAAGAAAAAGGTTAAAGCAATTGCTTATTTCCTTAATTCAGTACTAACCACTCATGAAGAGCAATGCATTATGGTATATGTGAGTCTACTCCTGTTTAGAAAGCCTAAAATCAGCAGTTATGTACCAGCCTTTAATACCAGCCTATTCTCTTCTTCATATAACTTCTTACAGCTTATCAGTAGTAAAGCAAATTTAAATTGGATAGCAAATCCTCAGGGGGCTAATTAAAATATGAATTAGAAAGAAAATGAAAATATAGAGAACTATCCTAGAAAAAAAACCAATATCTCATTTTACATTTCATTTCAATATATTGAATACCCTATTGCAGAGAATTTTGTAATTACTTCCAAAATGATGCACCAAACATTTGAAGCAAGAATTCTTCGTAAAACAAGAACTTCAAAGGGCATCATCATAGCCAGATATTACATCTCTAGGTCTAAACTACTCTACAGGAATACAGAGAATTCAGAATATAATTGCATTTCTGATAAAGTTAGCCAATGTAACACTTCAAGTTTGCCTTACCCCAGCAGGTATTGTTTAGCTTGTTACTTGCTAACCTCAGCTCTTGTTAGATACAATGTTTTTTAGAAAACTGGAAGTGAAATTGCTACACATGTGCCAAGGCTGTTCTGATGTTAATTACTGCAAACTGGCTCTTTCCCATCTACAACAGAAGACTGGAAATTCATTAGGTAACTTTCCCCTAGACTGGGACAATACAGTATGATCAAGGAAAGGAACCTATTGGGAGCTATTAGGGAAAAAAAAGAGCATTGTGGGTAGAGCAAAGGTGCACACAGGCAGGGTGCAAAAATAAAGTGCACATGCAGGTAAAAGAGATTCAGCAAAATGGTTCCCCTTGAATTTAGTTTCATATGGAATCCTCCCAAATCATCACAATTTTATAGATTGTATCAGTGTTCATGGACTAAATTGGGATGAAGAACCTTTTGAGGCTGCATTTAATATTGGAATGGGAGGCTGAAGATTGCAAAGAGAGTTGCCCATACAGATACGGGCAGGACTAGGTTTAGGTGAGAGACTGAGGGTTTAACTGACATATCTTTATTTTATGGCTCACTCTACAGCTTACACACATTTACTATCTTAAAATGGCACAATGCTTTGCTGACAGTTTTTTTTTGCAATCATGGTTAGAGGTGGCTCCAAGGGTTGCAAAAAGGGGACTGGTGAGGTTAAGTTACAAATTGTCCAGCCCTAGATTAGGTCATAAAAATAACAGAGCAGTGCTTTCCAGTACTAATATTATCAATATACCATTATTTTTATAAGGCTCCTCAAAAACCACCACCCAATTATACGTCAGAGGTCTATGCTTATACAGATGAGTTATTTTACATTTGTTTTGATGTCCCAGGTTAAAAATTATAAAGGTTTGAGGTTTTTCACGTGGGGGGTGCTAGTTCTATTCTTTTTAATGTGCATTCCATAAATATTGACTTCAATTGAAATTTGCTGGTATTTGGGAGTGGCTGCACATAAAAAATGCACAAATTCAAGAGGTTCCTTTTTAACTGAATCTGGGAAAAGGGTGGCAAATCAAGGAGCAATGTATCAGCATTCTCTCAAAATTCAGTGTGATCTTGGGCCCTGGAATACTGAGGACCACTGCTCTACATAAAGATGCTGTAGCAGATTCACCTTGGGGAACTTTTTCTGAGACAAGCCTGAACATTATCTTCAAAGTAACGCAAGACTCATATATTTACAATGGCTTTTGTTGCCCAGGTTATAATCAGTAAAAGTAAAATGTTAAACTAGAGCATTCCAATCTACTGGAAGTGTTCTAAATTTTTGTTATTTAAATTTCATTTTTTTTTACACTGTAAAGATAGCCACATTTTTGCTGAATGACATTTTTTTTTGTTGTTGGATGAATAATTTTTCATCTTTCTATTGTTAGGAGAAATCCTTTCCTTGATAGCAAATAAGGACAGCTTTTGTAAAACAGTTCATTTTAACTGCCAGAAACTGTAAGAGAAGAGAGATGCTGGTGTACATGAGCTAACCTGTGATTCTTAGAGTTGCTTTTGTTCTATAGCTGATAACTTTTTATGTAGTTCAATCCCATGTATGCTTCTACTACAGTAACTCACATCAAGCTCAATAGGCCCTACTTCCAATTATGTGTTCACATAAACCCACAGGTACAAGCAAAAATCTCTAAGATATAATATGCCAGTAAACAGTAGATTTTCAAGAAATCCAACACCGTAAATATGAAGTGGGCTCAACTGCAATTTAGTAAAGTGGCAGAAATGAGGAAATGAAGAATGAGTTTCCTTGTGAAGCAGAAATTGGGAGTTTGGAAAGGGAAACTATTAGTGGTGGCATTAGGGGCAGATGGATGAAAGTTCTGGGTCTCCAGAAGTTCAGGGAGGGGGGGGTTCTCTCCTCCCACTTACCAAGGAGCAATACATTTATTTAAGTTACTATGGAACTTACTGCATTTATTATTAAATGGGGTGGGAGGGGGGATAGCCAATCATAGGGGTGGTTGGCACCTTAATGGGGCCAATGATGAGATCTTTATTCGCCATTTTGGACTTTATATTTTATATTTTGCATTTTATATTTATGTGCATTTATATTTATATTGTATGGTTTTAATGATAATTTTAATCTTTTATCTTTGTTTGTAAACCGCCCAGTCATTGTAATATGAGATGGGTGGTAAAGAAATATGGTTAAGAAAGAAAGAAAGAAATTTATACCTTGCCTATCCTCTTGAGAACTCAAGGGAACATACACAGGGCCTTTCCTCATTTTACCCCCACATCAGCAATAGGCAAGGTAAGCCCAAAGCTGTTCAGTGGGAAACTTTGGTTTACATTTAAACATACCCTCTTGGACAGGATTTTATAACTGTCAACAGCTAACAACAGACAGTGCAATTTCCTACTCAACAGCTCTAAATGTGTTGGCCTGCCTCTCCCAGCCTTCCTAGGTAAAGGTATGGTGACTATAAATTATGGGATTATCTGGAGAGAAACAAGGTTGGGGAAGACTGAAGTATTGGAAGTTCCTCCAGCACAGCCAAGCACAAGGTAGGTTGAAACAAGCAGGGGTGGGAGTAGAATGGCTCAGGTAGTTAAACAACATTCAAATAGTCACACATTCTCCTGACTAATTTTGCAGGAGACTGCCAGTACTAATTTAGTCAAGAAACTGGAATTGTTTTTCATCAAATGTATTTGTTCAAAACACAGTATTTCATCAAATCCTACTACTAAGCTGAAATCAGAAGTAATGGGACTGACTTCCTTCTGAATTCAGTTGTGAGGCCAAGGAGGAGAGTAGCATGCTATATGATTGTGAGACTAAATTCTACCCTTTTTTTTTAGCAGAATGGTGCACATTTATCAAATTAGATAGCTAATTGAAAACTATTGTACCTCAAAGTGTCTTACATTTGAAATATCACCTTCCTTTCTCTATTTTAACTATATTTTCAAGCTTACCTGCATTTTGATAACTTTTTTTTAAAGAAGCCAGTAATTCAATCCATTACCTTTCTGCAAATTCTAGACAGGACCACAAAGCAAACTCTAACCCTAACCCTAATATTTTATGTTCAATGATACAATATATAAATATACACAGAACTTAATGAAACCCAAAGTAAAAACAAAAAACCAAACCTATTATTCCCCAACATTGTATTTAAGGAGAAGCCATATGCGACATCCCTCTTTACATACGGAAACATGTTTAAAGCCAGTAAATAATTTAACAGGGAAACATGGCTTTTCCTACAGGAAGTACATAAAAAGACTTCACAAAAAAATAGAATATCGCCATACGCATATTCTAACATGAGAGAAGAAAACATGCCTTAAATCCACTGTTCATTGAAAAGCGCCTCTCTTGGGTTATGGGTCAGCCTATGCAATGTACATTTGTAGTATGTGTAGCAGCCTATACTGGGTACAACCAGCAGTGGCTTTCATCTGAGGCAGATTCCAATTATCTTAGCATAATCGTAACACGATATGTAAGGAGAAACCCTTTGTTTTGTGTCAGCATGGGAAGAAGCAGCCATGAAGAGGCCTCCTCGGCGAGAACATCAGTCCTGAACGAAGGCTAATTTTTTAGGGGCATGAATTTGGCAGAGCGGCAGATAGAGAAACGCAGCGCGCTGAGCCCCGCGGTGTTCGGTTACAGTCCATGCCCTGAAAGGCGTGCGTGCGGAACTGACCTCGAGGGCCAGCGGCCGCCAAACACAGGATGGCGAGCCCCTTACACAGGCCACCGAAAGCAGCCCCATGAAGCAACCGCAGGAGACGCCCCACGGTCTTTCCCTCATTCCCTTCATCCAGCGAAGGCCGCAGAAAGGCATCTCCGAAGGTCCTCCGGCCACCCTAGGGGGACCGGGCCGAGCAAGACGGCACTAACTAACCCTATTCGCGTTTGCCCCAAACAGTGACCTCCCCGTTCCCACGTCAGCCACACATCCCACTCCGATGCAGGTTCCGGGCGCCAACGGGCCACAGCCACTCGCTGCCCCAGCGCTCGCCCAGCCCTAGCCCGCGCGCGGCCTTCTGACTGGCCACTCGGCCCCGCCAATCCCGGCTCTTGGGCCGGCGCTCGGGGGCTCCATATTGGCTGCTCGAACTCACCGTGCCTTGCTCCCCCGGTTCGGGTCCCACTCTGATTGGCTCCGCCACCGGTCCCCGAAACCCAATCAGCGCCTCCACTCAGCCACCGCGCAAAATGGCGCCCAACCCCCGAAGCCCAACAAAGAGAAGGCGAGGATGCCCTCGCGCAGGCGCTGTAGAAAAGTTCCTCCCGCGGATGCTTGCGCTGGTTTAAAACTTCACGCATGCGTTGGCTTCTTTCGAACTGGCGGGTGCGTTTGGGCCGTTTCTATTCTCTTTCAACCCTTCTATTCTTGAGATGGCTTTTCTACGCATGTGCGGGACAATTTTTTTTCAAAAGCTTTTTTCAATAGCACTTCACGGCCCTCTTCTTTATGCAACGAATGCTCTCGGCCGGTGCCATAGAGTTTCTTCCTAGAAAGTTCGATGCGGAGGCTGCCATTTTATGCTTTTTGTTTAAGGGGGTCTCCCAAAGAGGGTTACCATAACAGAACTGAGAAGTCAGTGGGAGGTGTAACTGTAGTTGTTGCCGTTATATGTGTAGGCTGGTGGCCACTGTGGTTCTTTTTTCTGTTTCGCCATTGCTGGCCTAGGGGGGGGCGGGGGCGGGGGCGGGGGCGGGCTAAGGGAAACGACGTCCTGTCGTAGAGGCGCCTCGGGGGGCAGCCGCCCGCCCTTTGGTGCAGCTTCGGAGAGTAGCAGTGTCCGTCGGTTGTCGCAAAAGCAACGATCTCGTGGCCCTTTATAGGGCCTGTGCTGTGAAGATTGCGATCCATTTCCTTTCCTTCCCTCACACGCAGTGGGCGAGGGATGTGTTAAAAAGAAAAAGGCTCAGAGACTGCAAACAAAACTTTGGGGCGGGGGCAAGGTTATCTCTATGTGACTAGTGCTCTGATTCTTATTTAGTGGTTTTGGGTCTACAGCAATTATATGGGGTTTTTTTAGTAGTCATTTCTCTCTGCTTGCTTTTCCTGCCATGAATATGAAATCTCTATTCCTTTCTAGTCTTTATAGCTGAAAAAAAAAACACAACCCGAGATCTACCCAGTTATGGCTAACACCCGGATTTCTGGAAATGAAGAAAGGGTTTGTAGTGGAGTTTATTTTAATATGTTGCAATTTAGTTGTGAACTGTAAAGATAGTTTTATCTCTCATAGTAGAAACTAGCTTCTCTCTCATTTTTTAAAATCTAGCTATGGAGGATTGATTTTGGGGTTTTGTTTGTGCAGAAAAAAAATAATCCTAAATCATATTTGTAGAACTTTACTGGAATCAATTTTTCCATAGGTTTAATTTCAGCTTAGTATGCCACCAATATAGTTCTGCCAAATGGTTTACAGTACAATTCATTTTCAATACAAATTTTCATATTTTACCTATCCTCTAATACATTCTGCAATGTCTGTAAGCCAGTGCTGTTGGCAGTTCTGCCTTTCCCTCACCCACCTACATCTCCTTTCTTGGACAGGCTGATTGTTCAGGTGGTAAAACATTGTAGTAAAAAAACAACAACTCACAACTGGAGCAGTACCCACATATAATGGATGACTCTGTTTCTTGCCCCTCTAATGGATTCATAAGAAAATTGATCCCATGTCATTTGGCAATTTCCCAAAGCAGTAGTTAGAAAACTTTAAAGTAGAATGATATAAATCAGTACCTCCTGTTTTGTATAAAAATCTCAAAGTTAGTCTATACCTATAATCATTTCTATAGACCAGGAATAGCCAGCCTTTTTATGCTAAGAGTGTATTTGGAATTTCAAGAGTGATTTTGTGATTGATGCACTCAAAATGGCTACCGTGAGAGACTTTCCTTTTACCAAAGTGGCTACTATCTAGTAGAAACTTTGTGGGGCCAAGAGGCACAGCTGCAAATAAATATGATGCTAAAAGAAAGGTGAGGCAGGGAGCCTGATGAGTATCAATAGAAATGTCTGGATGTATATTGGTTTCCATGCATACTGCATTGTCTGTTACAGGCTAAGGGTTTAAGCACGTTGCTCAGAGGCTGTGTTTGCAAGTCATAAATCATGCTTGAAAATCACAGTGACATGAATTTCCAAATTAAAAGAAATTAAATGTGGTCTTGTTGAGCTTCACTTAGGTGTATTTTGTGAACAAAATCACTTTTCTGTATATATTAACTTGCATTGTAAGGACAAAAACTCCCAAATGGTTCCTTGTAGGATGCTAAGAGGAAATAATTATACAAGGTGAAGGATTGCTCACTTGCTTTTCTTTCAACTTTTGTATTACTGTTTTTTAGTATAGGTATAGATAGGGAGATTTAAGAATTGTTTATATTCAATCACAGGTAGTTTGCCCTTAATTCAGTACTACAGTAGGTCATTAAGACAGAAACTGTGCCTATAGTTCTGCAATGAGAGATGCTGTGGTAACTTTAGAAAGATTTGAAGATTTTTCTAGCATCCTAATGTTTACAGCATAAATTGGCTACTTACTGTTAGCATGGAATACTTCCATTGATTTTATGCTGCAACGTGCAGCTTCCAGAACAGAGTGCAGCATGAGCCTATACAAGGAAGCTTCCTGTTATCTCAAAATCTATTTTTTATATGGCATGAAGCCTTAGAGCTCTTTAGCATGAGGTAAAATAATTACTCCCCTAAAGGTTTATAATTATGATTTCCCTGATATATTTACAATGAAGTCTGTTTTCTTACTGTAAACACACTAAATTCTACTATGTACAAAACAATAGGAAAATATTCAGTGGCACCTCTATAGAGTACTGGTGGGATAATCCCCCATTTTATAAATTCCCTGAGTGTCATTCACAGAGTCCACAAATACCCTGTTTTATATAATGGGAATTAGAGTAAATGCATATAGATTCATAGTATTAAGAGTCTCTCTTATGTGAGGCTGTCAGCAGCTTAAGCTATGATACTCTCTATATATTGCCTTACGTTGTTCTAGCTCCAAAATTATATCTCATGTATTGTGTCTTCTGTTTTATTTTTACTCAGATTAAATATGTACAGGGAGACCTTTTTACTTGTCCAGAAACAGAGTCCTTGGCTCACTGTATTAGTGAGGATTGTCACATGAGTGCTGGCATAGCTGCTACTTTTAAGAAGAAGTTTGGGGGTGTTCAGGACCTTTTGAACCAACGTAAGTAAAGGGACAAGGCAGAGCAATTTCTAAAGCCAAAGTGATGAGACTGATTTTTCTGTCCTGTTCCACTCATACCTTTAAAATCTGCCCCAGAGGATTGGGGGGCTTCTACACTAGCATTTGAGGACACTTGGAGGTAAGGGACAATTGCCCTTTCTTATTCCATTGGCAGCAGAAAAATCTTCATTAGATTTCATTCTAAATTATCACATCATCTAATTTTGTGAATTATATCCAGTATAAATTTATACTAGATAAATTTATCCCAGTCAAATCTTAACTAATTACAATTACAATATCAAAAATACTTTGCAAGGGACTGCTGTTATGGGTTGTGTTATTTTCGAGGAAAAGTTTGTTTGTTTCTCACATTTCTGCACTGCCCATCTCGCAAGTGACTCTGGGCGGTTTACAATTCAATTAAAATAACAAGAGATTAAAATAATAAAAACAAGTACATCATAAAAATATAAATATAAAATATAGAACATATTTAAAATTTATATAAATATACATTCCTCGGGGCTACATCATGGCAGCAACCACCCCCATGATTGACTTACCCCACTCCCATCCCAAGCGAGGTGGCAAAGCCAGGTTTTCACTCCCTTTCAGAAGGCCGGGAGAGTGGGGGCCTGCCTCACCTCTGGGAGTTAACGTGTTCCACAGGGCAGAGGCCACAGCAGAGAAGGCTTTCTTCCTGGATCCTGCCAATCGGTAATCTCTCATGGACAGGGTCCATAGCACGCCCTCTCTGACTGGGTGGGACGGGTCGATGTAATGGGGATGAGACAGTCCCTTAGGTAGCCTGGACCCATGCCATGTAGGACTTTAAAGGTAATAACCAACACCTTGACTTGGACCTGGAAGCAAACTGGCACCCAATGCAGCTCGCGCAGCTAAGGTGTTATACGTGCCATCCTTGGGGCTCCTGAAACTGCTCGCGCGGCTGCATTCTGAACCAGCTGTAGCTTCCGGATGTTCTTCAAGGGTAGCCTCGTGTAGAGTGCGTTGCAATAATCTATATGGGAGATGATTAGGGCATGAGTGACTGACTGGAGGGCCTTCTGATCCAGGAAGGGACGTAACTGGCACACAACATGAAGTTGGGCAAAGGCTCCCCTGGCCACGGCTGCCACCTGCTCTTCGAACAGAAGTCATGAGTCCAGGAGAACCCCCAGGTTCCGCACTGGATCATTCTGGGGCAGTGCAAACCCATCCAGAACCAAAGATGGTAAGTTCCCGGATGCCAAGGAGCCCCCAGCCCACAGCCACTCTGTCTTACCAGGGTTCAGCGGAAGCCTGTTGTTCCCCATCCAGACCCCCTACAGCCTCCAGGCACTGAGAAAGGGTGGTCACAGCATCGCTTAAGTCACTTGGGATGGAGATGTATAATTGAGTATCATCAGCATATTGATGATACCTCATCCCATGGTAACGGATTATCTCACCCAGTGGTTTCATGTAGATGTTAAAAAGGAGTGGAGAGAGTACCGAACCCTGTGGCATGTTAATCAAGTCCCTGAATTGCCAGTGCAACTCTAGATGGTGTACAGAGATTAGAAACAATATAAAACAAGCATAAACATAGTCAACAGTAACAAAAATAACACAATTATTAAATAATATGAGCCCTGCTGTAGGTTCCTGGAAAATTCAAAATACCTGTTATCTGTAAAGGTGAATTTCTGATTTAAGTATATTTATTCAGGAATTCCCACTGATTTTAATAAAGGTGGTGTTATAGTGCTGCCCTGGTTCACTTTCTCTTTGATTTGCAAATGATATGGAACACTAGTGGGGTTGTGGCCAGTTAGAATAAAGTGAAAATACTGTATGAACTGTTGTTTCCATGGGGTAGATGTTTTAGATGCTCAGCTTTCTAAAATTCTCCTTTTATAATCCCAAAAAGATTAAACAAGATCAGACTTGGGTAACCCCTGGATGGAAAACCACCAGAAAATCTCAGAAAAAAGTAGGCAATGGCAAACTACTTCTGTATTGTTGCTAAGTAAACAACATAAACATATCCAGGATATAATCAGGAGTCAAGCTTGCTTCAGAACAGGCTTGACTTGCTGTAGCTGTATAACTATTTCAAGTAGAGCTATTGATTTTCTTCATATGCCTTGGGTGACCAGCAGCCAGCAATCCTCTACATTATCTTGTTTAAGAAGTATCTAAACAGGGCTTGTGTTGGGGGGGGGAAACCCTGAATAGAACCACTTGGTGATTTAGGTGCTTATCTTGTGTGTTAGCTCTTTTCTGTGTCTGACCAGAGACTCTATTGATGGGATAGGAATCTATCAGTACACTATAGTTTTTAAAAATGTTTATGGCGTGTATCCTATATTAATTTAGACTATTAATACACTTGTTATCAGTTTATTCAGTTGTCTTGCCTATTCTAATATGCAACTGTAACTTAGAAATGTTAGAAATATGACATGCTGATCATATTACTTTACCATTTTAGAATGAATCTTTAATAAGCACTTATCTAATTAACTTTTACCTACACTTGATTAAGTAACTGTTCATCAATAGGTCACTGAATTCTGTACTGTAAGTTTTTCACATAGGAGGAGGAAGGAGTATTTGGTATCTTCGCCACCTTATCAAAATAATAAAGGCAGGATATAAAATCAAATAAATAAATAGTTTTTCTTTTTTAAAACATGAGAGAATGGGGATGACTATAGTACTCTATTATATCCTTGTTTGTTGCACTAGTTTTGAAAAATAATAAACATATTTTCAGTGCTTTGGAGATGAGGAATTTAACTGATAATTTTTTTAAATTCTGTCATAGACAAGAAGACTGGAGATGTAGCTGTTCTGAAGAGGGAAACCAGATATGTGTACTACTTGGTATGACTTTGGGCACATTTATTGATTCTAGCAGAGATAAATATAGGATTAATGCATCAAGATTTATGATTGGTGAACTTAAGCACCCTCTTCATTGACAAATATTGCTGAAACTTTTAATAACAGTTCCTCTGAAGGAATGGCTATACAAATGCAGTGTTTGCTACTTAAGGGCTGATTGTCTATCTCTTAAGTTCCCAACTGATATAATCAGATACTCTTGTTACTGTGATAAGTAGCATCTCTGTTTCAGTTGTAATAAAAAACATTCAGTGATTCAAGAAGTTTTATTTCAAGCTTTGCACATTAAGTCCAAATCATTTATATAGTAGTAACTAGGGCGAGGATTTCTGTGACATGTCATATTTTTTCTGGAACCTTTATTTGAATTTATAAGTAAGTTAAAACATGTTTTAGAGTAATCTGGTGAGAATTAGATGCTTTTTATTTTGCCTGAAAAGTCATATTTTGACTTTTTAAAGGTGTTACATCATATTTCTGCTTAATTTTGTAACAAACGTCATATTTTGGTCATTAGCAACCCTCCTGATAAGCCAGCAAGTTCGAGCCAGCAAAGAAAGAATTTTTTTTTCTTTTTCTTATTCGCTCCCCAACTCAGGGAGGTGTGTGTGTGTATGTGAGAGAGAGAGAGGTGGGAACAAAGGCTTCTCCCCTGACCAGGCCTGAAAAAAAGGTGAGAATTTGCCTGTTTTGTTTTCTTTTTCTTATTTGCTCCCCAACTCAAGGCTCTCTATCTGTGTGTGTGTGTGTGTGTGTGTGTGTAAGAGAGGGGGAGCAACCTTTTTTAAAATGACTTCAGCAGGCAGAGGTGTCTCCCCTGACCAGGCCTGAAAAAAAGAGTGAGAATTTGCCTATTTTTTTTCTTTTTCTCATTTGCTCCCCAACTCAGGTGTGTGTGTGTGTTCAAGGTGGTGGAGCCACATGAAAGCTGCAATCTGATTTCAGCATGCCTAAAAGTAGATGTTCAGCTAGTGTGAAATTATGGCGTCTTGTTCAAGAATTTGGGGAGCAGATTTTCAGTAGCAATGGTGATATTTTGTTTTGTAAGTTGTGTGAAGTTAAAGTATCAGCCCAAAAGCATTTTAATATTCAACAACATTGTGACACCGCAAAACACAAGAGTTGTTTAGCAAGATTTACCTTCACTGAGAACAGGCAACGTCTCCTTTTCGAGAGAGCTGCTTCTTCAACTGCAGGTTCATCAAATACCCAGTCACAATTTTGTAAGGATCTCTGTACAATGATGGTTACTTCAAATATTCCCTTAAGGAAATTAGATAGTAGTAGCCTCAGGCATTTTTTGGAGAAGTACACCAGTCACCCGATTCCAAATGAATCAACTGTAAGGAAAAATTACATTCTGCCTGCTATGAAGATGTGTTAGCAAAGAGAAGATCTGCTGTTGACAACAACAAGATACGGGCTTCAATAGATGAAACAAGTGATGTAAACGGAAGATATGTAGCCAGTGTTGTTATTGGCACTCTGAAATGTGACAAGCCTGGTGAAGTATTTCTTCTAACATGTGAAACTTTACAAAAAGTAAACAATTCCACTATTGCTATGCTCTTTGACAAGTCTATGAAACTACTCTGGACGGATGGTGTAAAAAGGGGAAATACCCTTCTCTTTGTAACAGATGCCACTCCATACATGACTAAAGCAGCCAAGGAACTTAAACTTCTTTATCCAAAAATGATCCATATCACATGCCTTGCAAATGGTTTACACAGAGTGGCTGAAGAGATTCGAAGCAACTACCCTGATGTACTGTAGATAAGATAATTTCAGATGGGAAAAAAATGTTCATTAAAGCCCTACTTGAGTACAAAAGTGCAAAGAAATTGCTCCTACTTTGGCTCTCCCTTCCTAACCTGTTGTGACATGTTGGGGGATTTGGCTGGATGCGGCTATGTATTATTTCACAAATTATGCTTCCTTGCAGCGGATAGTTAAAGAATTTGACTGTTGTGAATCTTCCTCCATCAAGATTGTGCAAGATCCCTTTTCTGAAACCTTGGCTGGAAACTTAGCATATATAGGATCTAACTTCACTGGATTATCAAGAGCAATCACCCCCCTTGAAACTGTAGGAATGGAACTTAGTGATGCTCTGAACATTGTAAAGCAAACTTGAGAGTGATTTAAAGCAAGCAAAGGGGAAAGTGGTTGAAAAAATTAGTGATAAACTGCAAAGAGTGCTGCAGTCTAATCTGGGTTATTCAACACTTTGCAAAATAAGTAACGTTCTAAATTGACCCGAAGCAAAATTTGAAGACTTCGAGCCAGAATTTTCTCCAGATGAGTTTGCTTTTTTCAAACTTGTTCCTATAACCTCTTGTGATGTCAGAGTTTCTCCAGATACAAGAACATAATGGTGGACAACAGAAGGAGTTTTGAGTTTGATAACCTCAAGATACACGTGGTCAACCAATGCAATTCTGCTGTTAATGAAAACGAATCCAGGGATGACCATTTTACTCTCAAAATGTTCATTTGATTCCTTCAGTACTAGCATTTCTGCACTGGAAGTAAAGAAGAATAAACCTTTTAATTTTTGTGTGTGTATGTAAGTAGATTTTTAAAAATTGGGTGCTAATTTCAGAAAAATTGTAAAGTCGTATTTTTGCTTTAAAAGTCATAATTTTGCTTTAATTGGTCATATTAAGTGGTTTGAAGGTCATAAATGCTTGCATATTTCTAACATTTTAGGTCATAGAAATCCTCGCCCTAGTAATAACATTCTAAAATCAGTTAGGTTTCTTCTAAATAAGTTGTGTTTATCATTATTCCTGTTATATCTGTCTGAAAGCAAGCAGTGAATGTTGCTGAAGGATTTTAATTAAATTTGGTTCATTTGTCATTGTCCTTAAGTATCTAAAAAGACATTTTAGAATTTCTATCCTACTTCTGCTTTTTTTTTTTTTTTAACTAGACAGCACACATTACAACACCTTAAAAATTCCTTTAACTGATGAGTTAGCAGGGTGAAATTTTATATGTATTACTTGGTTGGGTCATATTCGTCAAAACAGTTTTGTGATGAAAAATCTGCTATATTGTTTATGAACAGAACTGTAATCTGAAATATGGTTGCTTTATTTTAAGAAATTTCCCCAAACTGATAT
Source organism: Candoia aspera (assembly GCF_035149785.1). Classification (NCBI taxonomy): domain Eukaryota; kingdom Metazoa; phylum Chordata; class Lepidosauria; order Squamata; family Candoiidae; genus Candoia; species Candoia aspera. The sequence continues at coordinate 51,330,843 of NC_086155.1, read as the reverse complement.
GTATAAATCATATCAGAAGATGTAGTTCAGTGTCAGAATTACTGTATAATACAAAAGAATCTTTTTATTTCTCTATTTAAATGATTTGTACATCTTGAGGATTTAACTACAGAATGCCAATATTTGTTGAAGATTCTTGACAAATGATTCCCATCAAATCTAAAATATATCTATTCCACATTTTTACCACCTTTTAGATCTCAAAGAACAAATATTTTCATAAGCCTACATATGACAATTTACGGAAGAGTTTAGAAGCTATGAAAATCCATTGTCTGAAAAATGCGGTAACTCACATTTCTATGCCAAAGTAAGCACATTTTATATTGTAAAGTTACTATACTGTACTATATTTTCACAATGACAAATAAAATAGTTTTTTATAAATTGAAAATCTTTCATTTTTTATTTTATTTGTATTGAAATATTTTGTCTCTGGAAAGAATCTAAAGGAAGGCTCCATAAGTCCAAAAGAGCTACTAACTTTTAAATTAAGAACATTCAGTATATATTTGTGTATATTTAAAGCAAAAGATCTGTTTTCATTGAATTTGGAGGTGTTATCAAATGGAAAATAACACTTTTCAAATCCTGATATATGATTGTATCTCTGAGCAAATGTAGACTCTTTGAGAGCACCATACTTCTATAGCTTGAAAAATGTTACAGAAAATGAAGCTACTTGTTAGATGGTTATAATTATGGATAAGTTTCTAAGAAAACCAGATTTTAGTTTAGTGATATACCTAATGTGCTAATGAATGAATTTGTTTTGGTTTCTTAGCATGTGAGTTCACATTCTCTAATATTTTTGTGAGCCACAAGGTGCTTCCCCCCCACCATATGGGATAATACTTAGCTCACTCAGACAGAGCATCTCAGTCAAGTCATGTCTTGTCATTGAATAAGTTTAATGCTTTTGTATGTTTGTCTCCTTTTGAATATTGATTTCCGTCATTGGTTCCTTGTATGTGCAGTAGCATCTGCCAGTAGAAGAAAATCTCCCCGTGCTACTCCTGATCTGTTGTAGAAGATTTGTGGATCCTTGCCTTAACTTTGTAGCCCTTGATTATTTTATTTTCTATGAATTTATCGATGTTGGTAGCTAGGGCCATAAATCTTGATTTCTAATTCTGTTTTAGTATTATGCTATAGGTTGCAGTACTGAACATTTCCCAATTTAAATGTTGAAAATTATAGTTAACTGTGAACTATGAAATGAAGAAGGGAATAGAATGTACAAGGGGAGAAAGGAATGCAAGAACAAAAAAGATACTAATCCTGATCAAACAATGTTTTCATTATGATCCCAGGACTGGAGCACAGATATGAAAGATATAAATTCATGTGACAAATATACTATATTCATTTTGTGCTGATGTTTGCATTGTTTCTAGTGGGAAAATCTCTAATATTCATTTAAAAGTGCATCCCATAAATGGGAAATATTTTCAGAGTTTTTGGGAGAGAGTGTTGTGAGGACGTTTCTTTAGAACAAATCAATAATTGTGACTATATTGAGATATTTGGCCAGTGATTAGTAGCACATTTGTCCCTAATATGCTGGTTTGAACTAACCCTTGTTTTGGCACTGCTTATATGCTTCCTATAAACTGCCTAGAATTGCCAGGAGTTGGGCAGTGAAATAAATAAATAAATGTCTCAAAGAAAATGTCCAGACAAGAGACTTGTATCCTCTATATTTCAGGATTGGTTGTGGACTTGACCGCCTGGACTGGAAGAAAGTTTCAACAATGCTTGAAGAAGTATTTGAAGATACCAATATCCATATTACAGTTTATACTCTTTAATGCCTACTATAATTGTCTTTTCTGTTTGCTGTTATATCCTTGTATCTCATCTGGGATAAAATGATAAAATTATCTTAGTTCCACTTTCCACAGTTCTTTTCAGACATTTTCTGCTGTTCACAAATTTTAAAAAATGTCAAAATTTACATTCTAGTGTTCATGGATTACATTGTGTATCCATCTTCTATTTAGCAATTGCAAGATATTATTTTAAGAAAAACACTTGGCACTACAAGTTTTTGGACTAGATTGGCGATCTATTTTGTGTGGAAGAGATTGGTATAAGGTGGAAAGCTATGTTTCAGTTAAAGATGTAAATGTTAAAAGAAACAGATTTTCTTTTTCACATATATAAATAAAAGGCCTTTTCCAAATATGAGTTCATTTATGTTTTTGAAATACTGCAGTATATCATTGCTCATACAGAGTTATTTGTGTCCACCCAGGTCCACTGTTGAAATGTATAGGGAGTGCTGTATATTTAAGCATTCCATGAACATGTTCATACACATAATGGAATTCTGAACTGGTTTTGCTTAGGTGGTTTCTTTAACAGAGTACATATTGCTAAAATAGCAAATGATGAGTGATAGATAAAATAATTTAGTGTGACTCTGAGGGCAACTCTGAGGGAAAATTTATAATAAAAATGGATAATATTGAAATAAAAATCATATTGTAAGTCTCTATGTAAGAGGCTTTTTCAAATTAAAAGTGTAATTGGGGACAGCTCACTAAAAACTAGGCATGTTTAGTGAGATGTATTGTTTCCCATTTGTTTAATTTTTAAAATTATACTAAAAATGCTTTAAACGTTATCATAAAGCAGCTGAGCCAGCATTCATTAGGAAATTATTTCTCATGATTAACAGAGACCAAGCTTTTTTATAATATGTGTACTAATCAGTTCACAAGTGCAAGAATATTTGTATCACACTCAACCAATGCTTTGTGAATGGCCACTGTCAATTAGTAATTAGTAATGCCTCTCTCTACATTTCTCTTTGACTTCTTCACACTGCATATTTATGCAGTTTTTAGTTGTGCTTGATAGCATCATTATCAATATTTGTTTAAAAATCTAAAATGTTAAAAACACAATTGTTAAATTTGTTTTTTTTAAGTTTCTTTGGGTGGGATATAACCTTTTCTAAAGTTGTAAGTGAAAGAACTTTGCTTTACAGATATTTAATTCTGTTTCCTGTCATTCATAATGTTTTTTTTTCTTCCATGTGAACAACAGTACTGCAGGTTCATGTATTTCAAAAAAATCAGATGCCTACATACAGCATAATAAATGTATTTTTAGTCTATCAGCGCTGCAGCATGTCAGCTGGAGACTTGTAGTGTTTCCTGTTTCAAAGCAGCTCTGGAAAACTGAGTTGAGAGTCCCAAATGTCAGAGTATATCATGCTTCTTGCTCCATTGGGTTGGCCGATTTTTCCTGGAGAGGCAGAAAAAGAGACATGAAATGCTTTTCTCAGCAATATGGTGTTTTACCTGTTGCAAAATGGGTTATTTTGGAGGGGGATTGATCTGTCTACTTTCTATATTCATAAAATCCATTTGACACCCTTTATGTAGCCAGAGACACTTTCTTAATAGCTTCTACAAACATCCTGTTGATAATTTTACGGAGATTGATATGGGCTTTTAATTTTATACTTTTAAGGTTCCAGTTGAATTTTTTTTTGTAATTATCATGTGTCTGCTTTAGTTGATTAAAATACTTTGAAAGATTATTTATGTTCCCTCTTTTTTTGCATCCAGATTCAAATTGATGGGATTTGCAGCATGGAATTTGTACTGCAGAAAATGCAGCCATTTGAAACTTGCATAACTGTAATAGATTTATATTTCTGATTTAAATAGAGTAGCAGATGGATTGGGGAGAGAGGCATAGTTTGGTGTTAGAGCTTTCCTTTGCATTCAGAAATCTCCTGTTTCAATTACACCAAAGTATCCGTCCCTCAAAACTTAGAGAGCAGCTGCCACTGGGTTGAACTGGATCAGTGTTTTTCAATCTTGGCAGCTTTAAGATGTGTGGACTTCAACTCCCAGAATTCCCCAGCCAGGATGCTGGCTAGGGAGTTCAAGTCCACACATTTTAAAGCTGCCAAGTTTGAAAAACACTGAGCTAGATGGATCAGATGTTATAAGGCTGATCTATATTCATTTGCTGCTTCCACTGATCAGTTTTTCTAACTGACCCCATGTAGATGCATGGAGTCATTGCCATATGGAAGTGTGGTGAGTGGAGAGAAATTAGATTCCAAGGGATTCAGACTCTGGAAGCATTAAAACAAGCTGATCTATCAGTTCAGGTGGGAGCAGAGACAGTGCTAAGGAGGCAAACAAGATGGAGTTTTCTTTTTAAAAAGAGCTACTCCAGTTTGCTTACGTTTTTCACTGGAGAAGTAGGATAATCTCTCCTCAGAGTTGGCTGAAAGCCAGGAAAGAAAACTGCAGCCATATATAGAAATCTGGATTGAACATTAGGGAATTACAGTACACAGCTAACTAGAGATTAGTGAAAGATACATGCAGATTAGAATTCTAATTTAGAGGATAATTTGAGCTGTGGGATTTTGTTTGCTATATTTGTGTGTGATCATGTTGGAGTAGTAGCTGAAATCAACTCGAAGTTGCTGTTGATTTTTTCTTTTTGTGCCTTTTTAGCTTCTAGTGTTTTATGTTTGATATGCATAGTAAAGACTTGAATTCTTAATGATGGTCATTTTGGGCAGCCTTTAGCACATGTTTCTCCTCTAGTCAACCTATTGCCAGAACAGTATTGCCCTTTACCTCCTGAGTAAATCTGGGAGAAAAGGGTTTCTGCAATGTGCCAGCAGTTGATAAAATAGGATTCAGAACATCTCTTCAGTGAAATGCAGAGATGTGTCCTCTAATCTGCCCAAAGTTGTCATTTAAAAACTTGAGCAGACCAAAATAAGTTTTGTTTCTTGAGATGATCTGAAAAGCTACCCTTAAAGAGGGAGAGACATGGATTTCAAACTCTCACTTCCACACTAACCTCAGTGCAAAAGTTCAGCAAGCTTTTCTTCATAAAATTGGAAGTTCTCCTGAATGTCTTCCCAGGGTGTAAATGCTTTTGCTTCACCTTCTTCCTGCTCAACAAAGTTTTGCCAGACATACTCAAAATCTTGAGGCTTCATGATCCTCAATTTACAACCAGCTGTTTTCATTTTCTTCAAGGCACCTTGTATGTCAGGTTCCTCCCACATGAATAGACGACCTGCTGCAACAGAGAGATGTAGGTTCTTGTTCTTCTGAAGTGCTTTAGTTATCAGATCAGCACAGCCTACGCAGGGGCTACAAGTGATGTACCAGGTGACATTGTAGCGCAGACCAGACTCACACGTGGGCAAGATGGTATTGAAGAAGGCATCTTCTGCGTGGGCTGCTGCATGTTCATCTTCCAGGTAGCCCCGTAAGGTTTTGGACTCCTTGCCCTGAATCTCTATGATGTAGCACAGGAAGGTCTTGTTTCTTCCTGAACTGTATTCGACGTTCTTGAACTGGAAATTGAAAAAGGAGGCTGGAAGCCGTTCTCTGGAGAGAGGAGTAAAAGTCTCAGTGTTGTTACAGAGTTTATAATTTAACTACCTTATACAAGCATTAATTTACAGCAACACTATTGTTCCCCAAGGTATGTAGCGGAAGCAACCAGACTATGGCTATTTCCCACTTATGTGCAGAATTAACCTCACCAATTTAGGTATTCTGGAGGTATGGGGTAGGAATTACTACTTAATACTAGAAGTTTGCTTTGAGTTGGAAAAAGCAAGAAGAGATGAGTCACACACTGTTAACAGCTATCACCAGCTCCTTTTGTTTTCTAGAACCATTTTTTTCCAACCTGGTCCTGACTAAATGTATTGGGCAACATTTCTCACCTGGACAGAAATTACAGAATTTCAATTCAGTAGTTTAATCTATCTGGGGATTTAAACTGGAAAGTTGTACAAAGGGTAGGCTGTGCACAGTTTTTCAAGTAATGTGTTGGTGATGTAGTCAGTTAAGAGCATAGTTTACACTTTGCATTATAGCTTCTGTTCATTTTCTTACTTTCTTCTGTAATACTGATGCAGTCTACTAGAGAAGTATGTAATTATTCTACATTTTTGTGATCTAAAGACATTTGTAAGCACTCTACTGACCTTTTCTTTTCTGTCAGTGTTCCCCTCCCAATAGATTTTACTAAGCATTTTTTAAACTTGTAATGTTACCCATTCAATATTATTTCAAATATAAAAGAATAAAAATAAAGCACAAATAGCGCTTATATCATTTTACTGAAATGAGTAACATAAGTCTTGGGTCCTTGAAAATAAACCTTTGAAAACATTTAGAACTCTTTTCTTTAATTGCAATGTATTTTAAATGATTTTATACCAGAATGCTTGTGGAAAATAGATCTAATCATCTGATGTCTCCCTTTATCATTCTTTAAAGATACCCAAGTGCATGTTCAGTGAGATGTGAATGTGGAAGAATAGAGAATTTTCAGTGGCAAATTGGTAGGAAAGGGAAAACACGTAACTTTCCTCTCTCCAAGTTTTTCTCCCGTGGCCCCCAGCTACAACACTAAGAAGCCTATCAGTTGCAGTGGAAGATGATGGTGTGGGAACAGTATGATTGTATCCCCGAAACATTTACAAGCCTCTTTCTGCAGCTAGGTAGCAATGGCAATGGATAAGCATATTTTTTTTGCCATTTCATTGCAGAGAATCTCCCATGCACCCTTCCCTTTTACCACAGTCCAATTAAATTAAGAAGGAAGGCAAAGCAATCTTCATAACACATATATTCACAGACTTTAGATGCATACATGTCTCCCTTACAGTGATCTTTGCCAGGAAATCAGCTGTCAGGACCACTTCAATCATCCTGATACATTAGGCAAGAGTTTCTCAACCTGGGCCATCCTAAGATACGTGGACTTCAGCTCCAACCAGCTTAAGATACGTGGACTTCAACCAGCATTGCTGGCTGGGGAATTCTGAGAGTTGCAGTCCACACATCTTAAAGTGGCCCAGGTTGAGAAACCCTGTGTTAAGCAGGTGATATATACTGCTTTATTGAGAGCCAGTTTGGTGGTGTGGTTAAGGCACCAGGCTAGAAACTGGGAGACCGGGAGTTCTAGTCCCGCCTTAGGCACAAAGCCAGCTGGGTGACCTTGGGCCTGTTGCTTTCTCAGCCCTAGGAAGCAGGCAATGGTAAACCACTTCCAAAAAACCTTGCCAAGAAAACTGCATGGACTTGTCTAGGCAGTCTCCAAGAATCAGACACTATTGAACAGATACTTTACAGTATGAGATATGTAGGTTTTAAATTAATCTGTCCTTCCTGTATAATACTTACATACAGCTTATAAATGCTTTTAGAAAGTGGAATTCCTCCACCAATCTTCTGCTTTAAGCTCTTTGTTTTGAAAAATTGTTCTTGCCTGTTATTTTTTTCCTCTGGTCTCCAACTAGCAAACATCTACGCTTCACATTTTTTGATAGAATGCTTGTCATTAATGAGTACAGAAATAGTTTTCCCATTATTTTAGTTGACCCTAGGAATTATACCTATTACACTATTAGAGGAATGTTTTCAATCATTTCAATATGATTACATGAGGGGTATGTCCTGAAAAAAATAGAGTCTTCCACCCCATCGACTTCAGTGGGAAACTGAAGGTTTTCTAAGAAAGGATAGATTTTGTGTCTGGTTAAATAAAATTTAAATAAATAGCCATGCTACTCTTTTGCACACAGACAAAACAAAAACTCTTGTGATATCTTTAAGACTAAACCACTGATTATGTTACCAGCTTTTGTGAACTGCAGTACAATGTAGTTTTATCTCTCTTTTGAAATAAAATATAAAAGCCCAAAACGTGATGGTGGCTATTCACAAGATGATTATTAGGTGTGACATAAGCATTCTTGCACTAGTGAACTGATTAACATGTATAGTATTGGTCTTTGATTAATCCGTATTAAAGAATTTTGAACCTCTTAATTGTAGATTAGTTATTTTATGATAAAATCAGCTTTTTAATATTCTTTTGCCTAAGGAGGACTTTCTACCCTGAGATCAGTGATAGAGAGCTATTTCTGCTAAGATGTTTATGTCTTATTTTAATACTGGCTAGAAAGGAAGCTGGCTTAAGAAATCACTGTGGATTTTGAGCTTTGGCAACAATGCTGGCCAGATATTCTGTCTGGGTAGCAATTTCCATGGTCCCTGATTGGTGGATTTCCTTGCTTCTTTACCCCTCCCATTCTTCCTGGAAAGCAAGTGTCAATTACTTTCTTTTTGTTGGATGTCTTTGGGAACATGTGGTGGATTGGTAAAGAAAAAAGAAAAAAAACCCATAATTTTACCATTTCCCCCACCCTTTGGGCTAGAAGGGGAAATTGGTAGAACTGTTGTCAGTTTCATCTGGTTAAAATGAAAATAAAGATCCACCATTTCACCATTCTGTCAATGAACTTGTTAAAATAACCACAATAACAATAACAACACAGCCTTTCACTGGACCAGCAGCTCAGGATAAAATGGCTGTAGAGGATAGTGACAAGAGGCAAGGGGGTTCCTCCCATCACAGTATACAGTAGCCAACTGGAGTAGAAACATTTTCCTACAAGGAGCTGAAGTGCAACAGGCAGACAGCACACTATTTATCCCAGCAGAAGTTAGGATGTAGGGCAAGAAAAGCTAGGAGGTGCTTGCTTTGGTGGTGGGATAAGGACAGGTTGAGGGTGACATCATGTGCTTCTGTCTTCAAGACATAGCTGTCCTTGAGTGAAAGAAAGGAGGACATGCAGATGTGCCCAGAGTGTTCCGGGAGTTTGAATTCTGAGTTCTATCTATATTTATTGCCACTTCCTGTTGTATTAATATAGAATGCTGTAGTTTGTGTGGATTATGCTGGAGTCTTTCTTCTGAAGGGAAGCAGAAGTCTTGTTCTGAATTCATATAGCTCAGTATTTTTAGATCATGAGCATGCTGGCTGGGGAATTTGGGGAGTTGAAGTCCACACATCTTGAAGTGCTAAGTTTGAAAAGCACTCAACTAGAAGGACCAGATGTTATAAGGCTGATCCTATATTCATTTGCTGCTTCCTCTAATCAGTTTTTCTAACTGACTTCATGTAGATTCATGGAGTCATTGCCATATGGAAGTATGAGGAATGGAGAGAAATCAGATTCCAAGGGATTCAGACTCTGGAAGCATTATGGGAAAAAAAGCTGATCTTTGCTGGATAGGGAATTCTGGGAGTTAAGCTGTCCACACATCTTAAAGTGGCCAAGTTTATAAAAACACGGATATAGATTGTCCCCCTTCATCCTGTCATTTGAAATCCCTATAGACAATTGCTTGCTAAAACAGAATTCAGGGAAAAGCACAATAAAATCTACCAGGTGAAGTTGTTATTGTAAAATAGGTGGGAATGCCTTCAACCAATCTTCACCTTAACCATTTGAGAAAGATGAGGTATAGGTATGTGCCAAATGTTTCAAATTTGACATGCCTTGAGCTTGACATGGGTTGTTCTGACCTTACTGGAAATTTTCTGAACGTCTTCTGTCCATTCCAGAAGGGGTTCAAATTTAAAACAACTGTACTTTGAATTTGAAATGTGTTGTTTGAAACAGGTCCTACAACTTTGAATTGGGTGGTTAAGCTAAGGACATTTCTGAGCAGTTGAGAAGAGCTAATTTGAAATGGAGCATTTTGAGCTCAGATAGTTTCAGATTCAAAACTAGAGGAAGATCTGTGCCATTATTATTTACTTTTTACAGTTTCATTTTTTTTTACTATATTGTTCTTTGTATTGTGTTTGACTTTGTACATTACCTAGAGCAGTGTTACATATCTTAAAGTTGCTAAGGTTGAGAAACACTGACCTAGAGCCTTTGGAGTAAGGTGGTTCTGATGGTTTAATTTTGGTTGCAGAACAATGTAGTGTAAATGAATGCTCTGTAGTATCTCAAGAAATGTACATGGTTACCTATAGAATAAATCATCACACTGAAAAATGGGGTAAGGGATAATCTTAATTCTAAAGACTGGTCAGGTGCCCAACACAGTTCCACAGTTACATCTATTTGGGGCAGCGTTAAAAGAAATTCTGGCAAGAAAGCAAACATTTGTAATCTGGTGATTGTAGCTGAAATGTTTCAACTGCCCTGGGATAATTAGGCAGAACTGTTGCTATGCTTAGGGTTTTTAATCCCTAATTATCTGGATGTCTTTTTTCATCATGCTAGTATGTAAATAATTGAAACCATAATTTATCTTTGTGTCCACAGGGGTGATCTACTGTAAGTCTTAGAATAATACAGTTTTATGGATAGAACAGATTTCAGTAGAAGAGAATATATGTAGCTCAGGGTTGAACTGTGGAGTCTTTGGTGCTCTCTGAGCTTGGCTGTTTGCTTGCAGACATTTCATTACCCAACTAGGTACCATCATCAGTGCTAGTGGGGGTGGGGTTTGCTCCCTGTTTATATACAGTAGCTTGCCCTGCCAGGGTGGGGGTGTGGTTCTCTCCTTGGTATCAAGGAACCAAGAATCAAGGAACTACCAAGATTAAACATGATTTATTCCACTCATAAATAAGATTAAAATTACACATTTTAATTAATATTACATATTTTAATAAATATGAATTAGTTAATATGAGTATCCTCCAGTCACAAATTTGATAATTTTTGTTATGTTTAAAATTATAATTTAATTAACTTTTGACAGTCCCTGGGTGCCACTGCCTATTTTTAGGGACACATGTGGCCTTGGGCCCTCAGGCAGTGCTACTTTCCCTTGGGAGTTGTGGAACAATTACATCAGGCAGCAGTTGCTGTAGGACAGAGTAGCTGCAAAGTGCTGGAGGAGTGAGCTGTGCGGGCCGTGCACCTGTCCTGTTCATGTTGCTGCTAAAACACTGTTACCTCATTAGACTAGGCAGTTTCTCTGCAGGGAATGGGGGAATCCCATGGTGTACTTTGGTGCAGGTATCAGAATATCTTGGGGCAGCCTTGATTCAACTGACCAGAAGCAATGTCCAAAGGGCATTTATGAATCATGAATTGAGATTATTTTATGAATACTCTAGTGCATAATCTTACTAGGGAGTTCAGTGGGATTTACTGCCTATAGGATGGAGCACTTGCTTAGATTCTTACCGTACTTTCAGATAATACAATAGTCTTCGCTAGTAACACTGATGTTTACAAATTGGCCCAAATTGCCTTGTTGCTATTTTTGTCATGAGAAAAAGGAATGAATAAAATTTAGCCTGTTGCTCCATCCTCGTGTGGCTTAATGGGCTAGGCTAGAAAAATTAATGCCTATCACAAGAACTGAACCTTAGAGAGATTTCATGCAGAATCTGTCTATATTCTGGATAGTAGCAAAGCATTGTCTCAGGGTTTCACTGCAAGCTCCATTCATTATTTTTCATAGGTCACAGGTGTGACAAATGGCACAGAAAGACAATGACTCCAACTGGCAGTGACTCCAAAAGACACTACTGTATCTAGATCCTTGACTGAAGTTTCTAGTAATTCTGTTTGTGTGTGTGTATATATGTGTGTGTAGAGAATGAAAGGCAAAGTTCCCCAGCTGAGGTTCCTCCAGATCTGCTGGATTCCAACATGCTATCTAGGAGATTATGAGATTTGAAATCCAACAAATATGAGTGGTACTTAGTTGAGAAAAGGTGTGATAATCTAGTTAGTTGATTTTTTATTAAATATGTGCCATCAAGTCAGTTCTGAGTCTTAGTGACTACATAGATTGAGTTTCTCCAAGAAATCTAGTTAGTTGTAGAACAGAATCAAGATAATGCTACATGCTTGATTTTGAAATCATATCAATTAGTGTGTGTGTGTATCTATCTATATATACACTCAATTATATTTAATAACTTATGCTAAATATTACAAGTGCTTAGAGAGCAGATTTTATTTTCTGATTGATATTTTTCCTCTAAAATGATTTAAAAATTAGTGATACAGGATTATTTGGCTAGTTATTTTTAAAAATGTATTTCTCTTATCTCAATCCTTTTAGAGCTCTCCAATGAATTTACCATTCACTGCTGCAATTAGGCCTTTCCAACGATTTGATTTTAGATACCTTCAAGTGAACTAGCAGCTCTTATTTTTCTAGGAAGTAGATTCAGTCTTACATTTCTCCAATTCTACCCAGTAATGCTCTGATTTTTTTTTTTAACCTGTCAGTGCTTTTTTAACAGAGTTTTCTATGTGGAAAGAAAATGCATACATTTCAGCAGTCTTATGGGATTTGCAAAAGCAATACTGCACAACTAAGCCATAGATAAGATTTATTTTCTTTTTTCCCCCCCTGCAAGGGAGAATAATCATTTCAGTGCCATACATGATCATGCTAAAATAAGTGGCTTTGCCCCAGATATATCTGAGCTTAGCCTGGCTGGATATAATTTAAGTCTCTCCCCATTTTATTGCAAGACTCAGATATAATCTGCTTTCATTATTAACAGCGAAATCCTCACATGTGAGGCTGGCATCTCTTTTTAAAGAAACCTGCAAACATGGCCCTGGTTAGCTCACACAGATTCCTAAACAGAGAGTCACTCTGGTCAACTGGGAGATGAAATATGGCTCTTACCCTGTGACAATTTCAAAGGGTGGCAATTCCTCCAGTTCCTTTGGCTTTTCTGCCTCTGCGGATTCCTCTGCGTTTTCAGCCTTTTCACCATCCTGGGCTGCTGGAGGTTGTTCCTGCTTCTCAGCCATCCTGTTGTACTGTAGTGGGTGCCCAAAGACCACAGCAATGGCCAAGACCTGGGCACAGGCTTCAGAAGCAGAAATGGAGGGGGTGGGAGGAGAGAGCTGGAAATTGCAGTCCTCAGGAGCTATATATGGAATGGGAACAGTGGCAGAGATGGAAGCAGGCTAGGATGACCCCAGCAATCTCAGATAACACCTTCTTCACTTTTAACTCTGGCCTGAGACACTCTTTTGCTCCCCTTTTATTTTAAATATGAAGTGATGAGTGGAGCGTGGGCGGATTAGGTAATGGATGGAAAATCCTGAATGCAAAAGTAACCTATTTATCCATAGCTATGACAGAAATCTGACACCTAGCAGGAAAGCTGGCCACTCTCCTATGTTCTTGGACTTACCAAAATGCCTTCTTCCTGCCCTTGAGGGACCACCTTCCGAGGAGCCAAGAGGCAGGTACCTTTTTTTTTTTTTTACAACAAACACTCCTGTTATCATTAGGTAGAGCTGAGTTAAATGCTGTCAGAGGTTTTTTTTGCTCAAACCTGAATTTTTTTCCTCACATGAAAGTGACAGCTTTAAAATGCCTTACTTCCTAGGCAGATATACTGAAAGTCACAGACTGAAAATATTTCAGCTGAAAGTACCACACTATTATCTGAACCTAATTGATTTCAGTTTTCCTCACCTCCTTAGGCAGCTGACGGAAAACCTGTTGGACACAGTCTGACTTTTGTTGAAGATTTAAGAATGCTATTATAAAAACCTTCTATTGCTCTGCTGCCTTTTTCTGTTGCTACTTACAGTCAGCCTGGCTGTGTGAATATTGTGCTCAGCTGGAATTCCAAGTTAAGGGACCACGACCGACTGCTATTATCTTGAGACAAGAGATTAAAGTAAGAAAAAGAATGCGCAGATGAATGTGGAAACATGAAAACTCTGCTACTAACCAGATGAGGTATGAAATTGATTCTGCTTAAGATATGGGATGGTATATGCCATGGACTCTGCAGCTGCTTTGTAAGAAGTAAAAACTTGATGCATTCTCTGAACTGCATTTGGTGCTGGAGCAGAGAAATGGAAGAGTACTGATTTTGCCTGTTGGAGCATCTAGGAAGTATACTACTCATTCATTCTAGAAAAACAACAACACAGAGCAAAGGTAGACTTCATAGATGCAGGCATTTAGCATATCTGCATTGCTATATGCTTCTGGAGGGCAGTGGATCTCTGGAATGGCTTTTACATTGGACTGGGATTGTAAAAGTTTTTAATATTCCTCCAGCCATGTTATTTTGAAGATAACTATTACTAAGGCATGCAAGGTAGAAGCTGAAGTACTTAACACCTGGATGTGTTATGACAGATAATCTTGTACTTTGTACTCACGTAGCTTTACATCCTTTTTAAAAAATTGCGTATTATCAAATCTGCTAGAGGTTAGATGGTTGACATACTGCCATACAGTTATATATCTCATGATTCACAATTCTTTCTGATAAATACCCGTTCTATAGAAAGGTAATTTGATAAAATATGCACTCAACAATGCACTTAAGTCTAAGAAGCATATCTCTACAATGTACATATTTGCAAATATGTATTAGCCACATTTACAATTGGTAGCTTTGTGTAATTTACTAATATAGTGTGTAAAGTGAATTTAAAAATAGTGGCATGGTGTGCACTTGTGGAAAGCCCTTTGGCTCATGAAAGATGAGGCATCTTTTTTTTAATTTTGCTGATTCCCCTACCTTCTGCAGTCCTTTCAGAATCGAAGGTTTGAAAACGGTATCCAGAATGGTTTGGAATGTAGCACAAAGGGCTCTGTTAGAGAGAAGGGGAACAGTGAAATGCCCTGACTTGTAAAATTAGAAGTAGATTTTTAAAAACAAAGCTAACTTTCAAAACAACTCAGTAAACCTTTGTAGGTGCATTGAAGTCTGTCTAGCTCTACTTTTTCATATCTAAAAGAAATGTTTCATTTTTCCTTCAGTTCCCCTTTCTAATACTTACAAAAATGACCACCAAAACTCAAGCTTCAGAGTTATGTAGCAGAATTTCTATTGCATCAGCACTGATTAACAGGTGGTACCAGGACTGATTGTTGGGGCCTGGAGAACAGTTACTTGTTATTTGGTAAACTGCACTGCTGGTGTAGGTTTTGTTATAAAAACTGGCTAATTAACAACAAATGTTATAAAACCATCTATCTATATTGCAGCATTCCCCATCCAAAGTCCCTTCAAGGATGTTGGACCATAACTCTTATAATTCCAAGCCAGGTAGCTGGGAATCATACCTAGAGGGCACTGATTCTTTGAGCTCATCTTATTAGGAGAGAGTTTTTTGTTTCTATAAAAAATAATATGAAATATTTTTGGCAGAAAGTTTTACTGTTTTTCCCCTTAGTGTTAACTGTGTTCAAATTCCAGCATCCCAGACTTATGACTGTCACATCTGACATTTTACGGAGGAATTACAGGGATGGGAATCCTGAGCTGATGAGTGATACTCTTCCCCTCCCCGTGTCGCTCTGGCCCACTTTATTTTTGGAAACTCTTGACTGCTAGATTAATCAGGGTCCCATCATTCTTGCTGCTTTAACTTTCACTGGAGCCAGCCAAGCCTTACAGATCAATGTTCAGCTTTAATCTAATCTCTGGAATGTGGTTCTGGGATAGAAGTTCTGTCTCCTCAGCTGCTGCCCAACTCCTTCTAGGGCAGAACTCTACATTCATGCAGACAGACCACCAAGGGCCCTGCATAGACCAGCCACAGACGTTATATAGTGGTGCTGTGCTCTACAAGTCAAATGGTTTATTTGATCATATACATACACAAACCTATAGTGTATCTGCAGACATGAGAGGGTGCACGCACACCATCTATTAGTAATAAAAATAAAGAATTGCAAAACAAAAGGATGCCTACCAGGACCTTTAACCACTCTAGATAGAAACAGTCCTTGTTACAGATTTACATTTCATCTCTTTCTGCCCATGGTGTGCTTCAAACCACATTATTCATCTTTTATTATGCCTCATACAGAAGAGACTACACTCATTATGCAAGAAAGCATGTTCTCTTCCCCAAAACCAGAATGTTATTTAGGGAAAGCTATAACAAGAGGCACAGTCCTGGATTCTCTCTAGTCCAGATATAATTGAGAAGGTCTCCTGACTGAAAATGTGGAAAACTGTCGCAAGTTGTTGTTAGCAACAGTTTGATTCAATGTGAGGCAACTGCCTATGAAAACCTTAGGAAAATTGATGGTCTCAGTACGGCTATGCAGGTTATTCGTTAAATCAGTAAGATCTGATCCATATGCAAAACAATCTTCCCTAACCTGGCATTCTCCAGATGTGTTGGACTTCACTCCCATAATCCCTTGCAAGTCATTGGGTAGGTAGGGGTTATGAGAGCTGGAGATCAATACATCTAGAGGACATCAAAACAACTGATATGTTCTTTTCCCCCAGCAATTATATATGGGACAATATACTTGGATGTCCCATGTTCTGTATATGCAGTAGCATCCAGATTGGATGAACTTACCAGCTTCCTATAGTAACTGGGAAATTTATTGTATGTTAAGACTGCTTTGTTATATAAGTAAATAGTGTTTAAAAAGAATGGTTGCACTGATTTCCTACAACATACCTTTGATGTTCCAATATTTTCTCATTTCATTTTTTGTTTTTAGAAACTCAGTTTTGACATGAGTCACTTTGCTATGACAACTCAAATGTTATTTTGCCATATATGTCTAATATTATTATGTCTAATATTATTCAATATTTCTGTATTGCCCTGCCAAAAATTGTCCTGTCAAATTCATAAAAAAATGCAAGGTATTATAAATTGTTGTTTTTTAAGTTCAAATATATTAAAACAGTAACAATCTTGATCTCTACTGTCTACTTATATGGCTTGTCAATCACAATTGTGATCTAGATTTAACTGCACCCACTGTGATTAAAGCTACTTTTTAACTCACTGTCTTATAAACGTTGCCCAGCAGTCAAAATCTGCCTTGGTTCTATCCACTGACAGCTTTTCTTAAAATTATGGTTGTGCCTAGGATCTTTTGTCAGTCAATGTTTAAGAACTGTTTTGTTGGATTGTGTGCATATATTAGTTTTGCTGGATGTTCAGCAAAGTATCTAGGTTATTTTCTAATTATAAAGAACTCTGGAGAGCAACAGTGTCACTGGTACATGATCAGAAAATATTTAGCTGGCCAGAGGCAAAAGTGAAATAAGACACTGTATCATGCAGAGATGGGGTGTGCTCTTTAGAATAAAAAGGACAGCTGGTTATCAAAATAAAATGTATCCCTGGATATGTTGTCTGGCAGTAATTCCTAAGCTTCACTGTTTCTTCCTGTGTAGCTATTGCAGAGCAAACAAACAATGAATTATTAAGTAGTAAAGTAGCCAGGGGTCCTTTGTTTTCCCAACTCTGTAGGCCATAGCAGTCCTTTATCCCACTCCTAATTCTTAGGAATTTTTCCAGTGGTGTCAGGGATAGATTGATAAGATTTCATAGCTGTCTCTACATTTACTCCCTATTGTAGAATCATGCTCAGCCAGCTCTGCAGTAGCATGGAAAAAAATTAAGGGGAGAAATGCTCATGCCATAAGATAGTTTGGATTGTCTTACTGGAATTAGTTGGAATTATTTCTGTACTTATCAACATCCTCATTCAGATTCTCAGAATGCAAATGCATGAGTTAATTTGGTAGAATCTATTGCCCTACATATGCTTGAATACTCTGATGGCTAGGTATATTTTATAAAAGGGAGTAAACATAGATAACCAGTTTACGT
Source organism: Candoia aspera (assembly GCF_035149785.1). Taxonomy (NCBI): domain Eukaryota; kingdom Metazoa; phylum Chordata; class Lepidosauria; order Squamata; family Candoiidae; genus Candoia; species Candoia aspera. Next base: position 51,313,412 of record NC_086155.1, on the reverse strand, counting down.
TATAGAAATCAAAGAGTTCTGGGACATGGGTCTTCACCAGGGCAATTCAGTGGAACATGAGAATGGGAATAGCAGTTTAAATAACTTTGCCATTCATCATACTTCCCATTCCTGCTTGATTTCAGATTCCTACAACTCAAGCCTCAGACATTAAATGCTGTTGCATAGAACAACAACAACAACAAAATTACAAATAAATATTAGAAGTACAGAAGACCCTTGAAGTATTTCTACATTTAAATTGTTTAAAATATTTTATTTTTATCTCTGTACATGTAACAGTGTATTGGGTTTGTGCAATAAGGGTGATTTCCACTCTGTGTATATGAAATAGGTATGGAATTGGCTGTGCTTCCAAGTACGATTTTGTTCTGGCCATGCTCACTTCCCCCTGGTTCTATACAAATGTTCTTTTCCTTCTATCTTATAGCATAACAGCTTTGCATACAAAAGGTCCCAAATTCTATTCGAGGCCACATTGGGAAAGGCTTCTGCCTGAAATTCTAGTGAGCCAGTGCCTGTTTAGACCAGTGTTTTTCAACCTTGGCAACTTTAAGATGTGTGGACTTCAGCTCCCAGAATTCCCCAGCCAACATGTTCCCCAGCCAACATGCCAGGGTTAAAAAACACTGCCCTAAGGTTTTGCAAACAGATACCAAAAATCATGCTTTCTGTCATGAGGAATAATTGTGTTTTCTTCACCTCACTAGATGGTGCTATAGGTTTTTAAATCATAGGCTTGTGCAGCACTTGAGATGCAAAGATGGAGCACCAGGGAATCATCATACAACCTGTCTGCAACTCCTTAAAGCAGCTATCTCTTTTCCTGGGATTGTGTGGCTGTCATCTGCAGCTGCACACAGTTGTGGGAAAAAGTATGTCTGGTTTCAGGAACAGCAAACTGGTTTTAGGTGCACTTCCCTCAAGCTCCAAAGCAGGTTTTTGCCTTCTGATTCAGACTCCTACTAACCTGCAGTGCATACATGCTTATATATATTTCCCACATTTCTACACACACAGAGAGACTCTGATGGCTTGCATAAAATATAAAACCAAATAAAACATCCACAATACTGTATAACAATTATAAAAACAGTAAAGCAGCATGACCTGAACAGAAAATTACAGATAATAAAAATAGAAAATGAAGATGGGAATAATAAAATCAGGAGAACAACTCCATCTTTAAAAGCTTCCAAAATAACAATAAGAGTGGGCTAGCCTGATCTCAACCAGGAGTCTGCTCCACAGCACTGGTGCTGCCATGGAAAAGTAGTGCCTCCTTGCTTCAGACCCCTGGAGCTTCCAAAAAATGTGAGATTAGTAACTGTTTCTCTGTTTGATCTAACTGATTGGCTGGTCCTGACTAGAATAGGTAGTCTTGCAGATACCCAGGCACCAAGCTGTAAAGGGCTTTATAAGTTAAAACCTGCTCCTTAAATTGTACCCAGAAAGCAATCAGCAGCCAGTGCAGGGTTTGTCATATGCTCCCAGTGACAGATGCCAGAAAACATGCAGATCACTGCATATTGTAGTTTCCAAGTAATTTTCAAGGGCAGCCCCAAGTAGACCATTACAGTGGTCTAGCCAGGTGGTGGTAAGGGCATGAGGTCCTAGGTCCTTTTGTCCCAGGTAGGGTCATAATTGGCCACAGCTTCCCTTGCTGTTCCAAATGCAACCACATTAATGTATAGTTTTAGTCAGCTGCCCCATGATCCATGCCATGCTGAAAAATGGCTAAGTTAGAAAACAACATCAAAAAACCTGTTGCAAGATAATACCTTTATTAGGCAAGGCACAACTTTTACCCAGCTTTTGACTTATTCAGCTCTTTGCCAGGCTGGTGTTAAATAAAATAAGGAGAATGAGGGGAAAAGTAGAGCATGGTTTTTAAGCCCCAAAGTTTGCAGTTTGTAATGGAAATGCAGGAACAACTCTGTAGGCTTGTGCTGCAATCTTGTGTTACCTTCAAATAAAGCTCATGGAATTCAGGGGGATTATTTTTAAATAAGCTTAAAGCATCCCTTGGATACTAAAAAGATTTCAGGATGTACCAAGGGCTCCTGGAATAAAAAGATAATGAACCTTCTCTTGCCTTTTTAAAATAGAAAATCTAGAGATTCTGACTGAACGGAAGCACTGAACGGAGCTTCTTTAGTTTAAATACCAGTATCTCTGCATTGGGGATGTTTCTCTCATCTTGCAATAGCAAAAAGGCTAGTTGAATGAAAACTACTCCTGTCCCATTCCTAACATTTGAATCTTTGCCTACATTTTATGATGGTGGAAAACCCAGCTACAACAGTTTCCACAATAATGCCTTACAGCATCACCCACTTGCTGTTTTGGCAAAATCCCTGTTGTCAGAGTAACTGACTCCACCCTTGCTCTGCAGCTTCTTTGGGAACTCAGGGCCAAGTTGTGCTGCCCTTGGTGGGTGGATGTCCCAAGTTTCTTCTCTCTGGAGTTGTCCTCCTTCCACTCTGCCAAGATAATTGAGGGTGGGAATATGTGGAAATCAGTGTGCTGGTATTAGGAAGAACAGAGTTGCTGGGGATATTCTATCTCTGCTAAAACCCTTCCATCTTTGTGATAACCTGTGGGGAATGTAGAACTGTTTGCCAGGTTTTCTTGGTTATATGTGTCACCACTCCCATAATTTACAGTAATTGCTAAATTACAGCCTGAACACACAATAATCCAGCCCTAAAGTTTGCCTTCTAGGGAAGGATATGTCCCCTTTTCAGAGTTTTCCTTTGTTCACTTCAAGTACTAGACCACAAGGCTGTGGAGTGATGGGGATCAGAAGAAGACACAGTGATTCTGAGTGCGTGTGGGTGGGCCCACTGAACCTGCCAGCAATACTTCAAAGATGGTGATCCTTGTCCTGGGATTTCAGACTTGTAAAAGATACTTTTAACTTTAAGAGGTACAAGGCAGGCATTCAAGCATACCCCAAATCCCCTTTCAAGCCTTGATCAACGCACAAACCCACAGGTAGTAAATACATCCAGCAATCTGACACATGGATAAATCCACATACCAGATGAGGTGACAATATTAAAAGAACTCTAGCTCCCAATTCAGTATATTTATTGATGAATCCAGCAGAGAAGAGTCGGAACTGATCAGTTAAAACAACAGATATTTTATAAAGGGAAATAGATTAAATTTACCATGAATTTTAATCAGTATAAATCAATCTTGGATTACCTTTACTGGGTGGTATCCCAGGTCTTCTGGCTTTTATACTTCACCAACTTCTTGAAAGCAAGCAGTTCTATTCTACATGAAGGTTTTTTTGTCATGCCTTCCAAGAAGAGAAAGCAAACTGACTAATCAGTGCCTTGGATGACTTGATTCGGTGTCTTCCAGGTATTTCCTACCATACTGAGCATAAGGCTGAGTCACAGAACATTCAGAAGGCTGAGTCACAGAACGTTCAGTCTGGAATGAGGATTTAGATAGGTTTTGATCTGGATATGCCTGGGCATAGAGGAATAGTTCAACAAGTGAGCAGGGGAATCTGCTGCAGTTCACCCTGCACAAATCCATCTCTACCCCCAGTGTAATTCAGTCCAAAGATTGCTCTTTTTATTTTTAGGATCTTGTGGTTCTTTAGTAAAGTCACCTTTGAGTTGACTCAGCTTGTGATGAGTTACATGAAAACATCCATACAAATTTCTTGGCATGATATGAATGTGGTTTGCTATACCATCTTCTGGATTTTTTTTACTTCCAAGTCTAACTCACAGCACTGGTCATCCCTGCTGGTCCTTCATCCAAATACTAACCATGACTGATCCTGCTTTATGTGGGCAAATGTCTTGAATATTTAGCTGGAAAAATGAAATTCACTTAGCTTGTTCTTAGGAAAGATGTTGAAATGGATGAAGTATTTGAGCATTTGGACATACTTTTCTCTCAGCCTTTCTGGGTTCCTATATACCTCATCACTTTATAAAACCATTCTTGTCTGGAGATTGTTACTATGGGATGTGCTTGTATGCAGTGGGTGGGCAGTTGAAGAGAGCAAGGGGAAGTAGTTTGAGAGAAATGACTGTTTTTAGTTACAGCTAGTTATGTGATATATCCCCCTCCCACCGCCCCCCAAAAAAGCATGCATCCAGTTTGGCTCAAGGTTTTGTGCAAATGTAATACTCTGGCCAAACCAAGAGGTCAAAAACACTTGCAATTCCCTTTTTCAGTCAGAAATTATACTTCTTTGCACTAGATAGAGTCTGGCAGGTTTGAAGAAAAATGGGGATGTTTTTGAGAGTTCTTCCAATGACACCATGTGTATAGCAATTCCAATAGCCATAGGGAATAAAAATGATACTAAAAAGGAAGCAAGGATGACTTTCCATACTAAGATTGTGAAAACATGAACTCTTCCCATTTGCGCTTCTATATGCCGGTCTTGATATAACAACGGCAGGGGGTATTTGTCTAAGGAAGATGTCAGCGCCACCATCTCTTCCTAGGCCATTCCCTTGGTTAAACTGAGCAATAAGCTTTTCGGTGACTGCTCTTCCTTGAGACCCCCTTGTTAACTAAAAAGAGTCTAGAAAGAGTCTTTATCACCTGTTGGCTTATTTGTTGGTCCTGCAGTTTTCCAAGATGGAACTACCTTGGTTAGTAACACCTTTGCTTCAGGACAGAAATGGCTTTTAAAAGGACAAGGAAAAGCCCACCTTTGGGACTAATTTTTGGCTGGCTTGAGCAAGCTTAGTCTCTGCTCTGATGTCATCCTTTTTTCTTCCTCTCTACTCATAGCTGAAGTCATTCAGAAGAAACACTTCTTTTCTTCTTTTCCTTCCAACTGTTGGAGGAGCTACCTAACACGGATCTTCTGGGACCAGAATTCTGTCCATAAGCTGCAAAGGAAAGGTGATCTCCCTTTTCTTCTTCTCTCCAATCCAGAAACATATCAATTTAATGATACCTGTGTGTAAGGTGCTCCCTTTAACACATGTGAATGCTACATCCTGTATATCTCTCAGCTATGGCAGGAACCCCCCCCCCCCCCACAATTCTGTCTTTCTTCATTGTAGCATGAATCTGTGTCTCTCTTTCTGCCTTCTCCTATAGCAGTGTTTCTCAGCCTTGGCAGCTTGAAGTCCACACATCTTCAAGCTGCCAAGGTTGAGAAACACTGTCCTATAGATAGATACTGTACAAAGTGAGTATTTTATTTAAACTTCCCCTACTTCCCTTTGAAATCCCTCTTTCTCTCTGTCTAATATTTATTTATTTAAAGCATTTAGATGGCTTCCCCACTCAAATAATATGACTGAGTGTCATATAAAAGAAAGAAAAAAAATCAAACCAACACACAAAACAAAAACATCATTAAAACCAAATAAACAGTAAAGGCAAACATGACTGAATCTACTATAACTCCTAAGAATGGGGACTCTACTCACTCTGGCCCAAAGACCTCTCTGAATTCAACGTTATTCCCAAATTCATGTCTAGTTCCACTGAATACAATGGGTTCCTCTCTGAAACTTTTGTTTTTCTCCCTCTAAAGCAAACACACTACTCTCTGAACTCCTTGCCTTTCCCTTATTGAACTGAACAATGAGCTTAATTCTCATAGATTTATTACTGCTTATTTGATTGATTTAGTGGTTAGTTTTAAATACTATTTAACCATTAAAATAGTATTTAAACATTATTTGAGCTATATTCCCCCCAAATTGTAAACTGTTTATTACCTGAGTACCTTTATATCATTAGTCTCAAATATTTTTAATACATTGTTTGGTTATTAATGATGGTTTCATGTGCTGAACTTCTGGAATGCATATGCCTGTTTAGTAACTTATAGTATAAAGATGCCAACAGAATGGGCATTGTATTTAGCTTTAATATCCTAATTTAATATCCTAATTGTTGATTTGACACTTATCTCAAAATGCACTTTAAGCAAAGAATCTAAGCCAAACAGGCACTAAAACCATGCTATAGTTTGATTGTAACAAAAGAAGGACACCTCTTGATTTGCTCATTTCTGTGGCAACACCCAGGGCTGGCTTTAGGCTAAGGCTGAGTAGGTACTGGCCTAGGGTGTCAATGCCACCCTTACTTCCAAATCATTCTAAAAATGCAAATCTTTACATTGGTGGAAGGTGGTGCCATCAGTCAATGTGGCCCAGGGATGCCATATACCCTAGAGCTGGCACTGACAACACCCAAAAGAACTGAAGCTGGGAATACTTGTTCACAAGCCTGAAGCTCATCTTGGTGGTTCTCAACTAGAACTACATATGGTGACATGCAGAAGTAGTTTAGGTGAGATGGAGGTGAAGACATAAAATGTTCAGTTTGCAATTCTTACTAAAAATGATAACTATAGTAATTAAACATCTGTAAACGTATAAATGTCTTCTTCTTCAAAAAAAAGGGAGGGGGCTTTTGTGTTTCTATCATGGTAGATAAGAGAAAATGGCCACCCATAACTGTCAAACTGGATGAGCTGAAGAGAGGCATGGGTGGCAGCAGAGAGGAGCCAGTCCCTTAAAAGGGGGCATGGCTACCTCAGTGTACTGTATGGCTTGATTTGGCACTGTTAACAGTATTGGTGGCTGGGGCACAGCACCAGGAAGATAAAAGAGTTCCAGAACTGAAGAAGGAAAGAAGAGAAAAGCTAAAGGGTTGAAGAGAAAAGAAGAAAGGAGGAGGAAAGAAACAAGAAGCCCCAAAGAGTCTATAGTGTCAGTGAGAGGGTGTCATGATCGCCGTTGCGATGTTTGTGACATCGCAACGGCTCGCATGACAATACAGGGATATGGGTCCTGAGCCATGATAAGGCAAGGGCAATAGAAAAACACAAAAGAAGTAAGGGGTTTAAGGAAACTATGTAACGACTGAGTCCGGCAGCCCAGGAAGCAACAATAAAAGGAAACTGACATGAAATTGAGTAACAACCGAACAGGCAAGGTTCGGAAGGGCGCGCCCGGGCTTTCGAGGAATTAGAAGCCTGATCGCCCGGCAATGGATCATCACCGCACAGGAAGGCGATCAAGGCGATGCCCGGGGCGCAGGGGGCTGGACGACCTCTCACCTGGCAAGGATGAACTGTTGGGACTCGTGGGGCGCACCTGGGGTAAGGTGGGGTGGAGCGCTGACCGGCGCGGGCTATTTAAATCCCGTTCCGGCGCGCTCCCCTCACTCTCAGCTTTCTAAGGGCATGCATTCTATTCCCAAATAAAACCAGAACCTAAAGTCTACTCTAGCGTCTGTGTTTTTATTGGGTCTCAGGCAGAGCCTGACATGAAGCTGAGAGTCATTTAAAACGAACCTCGCTGGTCTCCACCGGAAAAAAAATTTTTCCGCAGAAGAGAACACCGGCGATGACGGAACCGGGGACGGCCATGGAGTTGGCGCTTCAGACTGGAGGCACGAAACATGCAACGCAAGTGGGAGAGACGACCAGACAGCTTCTGGAGTCGGTGCACCCGAGATGGGACACGGGCTCCCTCCCTGCCCACACCGCGCCCCAGTTCCAAACCTGGAGCTCCAGCCCGGAGTGGAGAGCCCCGATGGAAGAGGAAATCGGGAGCCAACAACTCTTCACTTGGGACGGCGTAACGGGACCCCGGCCAGGGGCATCCTACACCACCTGGAGACTCCACTACCCCCAAACGCCCAAGAGGGAAGTCGCAGGACTGCCGATCGGGCAGCAACCGGCAGCACCGAGGATGGACGACCCTGTCACACCCGACAGGTTCAGAGCCCTGGAGTCCAAGGTACAAGCCCTGGAACACATGCTCCAGTCCATGGCATTGGTGATGAGCGAGCTCACAAAGACTACTACTGCGCAGGGGGTAAGGGGGGATCGTGGCACCCCACCCACCCTATTGACAACCCCGAGAGGAATGGGCCAAGCACGGGACTCTTTCTCAGGGCCCCGTGGTCCCATTCCGGTGGGGGTCATCCCTAGCCACCCACAGGTGGGGGTCTCGCAAGTTGGGGGGCTCTCCAAGGACTTCCCCGTGAAATTTGACGGAGATCCCACGAACCTGTCGTTCTTCGTGACGAACGCCACAAATTACATGATGCAATATGGACATTGCAACAGAAGGGGCCAAAATCTTGGCGGTGGCCACAAAACTCAAGGGCAGGGCTGCGGACTGGTACGTCCAGATGTCAGAGTCCGCAGCCCCAGCCCTAGCTACCTTCCACACCTTCCTAGCAGCTCTAAAGCGGTACTTCGAAGACCCCCTGGCCAAAGAAAGGGCCAAGAGTACCCTTAAAGGACTTCGCCAAGGACAAAAAGCAGTGGTGGACTACGCCCTTGAATTTAAGGTCCTAGAGGGGAAAATCCCAGAATGGTCCGAGGCCACCTTGATGGACATGTTCAAGGATGGCCTCAACCGTGAGGTGTTGCAATGGGCACTATACAGAGACAATCCAGACTCCCTGCATGAGTGGATCTGTCTTGCCGGGAAGGCTGAGCACGCCCAGCACACCTTCATGCTAGCGACCAAGAAAGACAGACCCCCTCCCAGTGGGAAAGGGCCAGTTCCACAGTCGGGCTCGACATGGGACGCGGAGCGACAACATCGGTTTGCCCGTGGGCAAAGTGTCAGGTGTGGGAAGACGGGCCACTGGGCAGCTGAATGCCTCAAGGCCAGAACGACAGATCGCCCGCACAGACCAACGCAGAAGGTGCCGCACAAGCCACCCAACCCTCCCAGACGGCTGACAGGAGCCCTAGTGACCCCGGACGAGGAAGAGGACGCCTACCTCACAGGGGACGTGTTGGACGCCCAGGAGCAGCCGGCGGGACACGCCTTCCACCTGCCCTAAGCAGCACTGCCGGGCAGGTGGTGAAGAATGGGCGCGACACCCCCAGGGTGAGTGGGGATTGTCCCATCCTGGCAGGGGAAATCGAACTGACCTACGGCCCCAAAGCCATCGCGGTCGGAGCTTTGGTGGACTCTGGGTGCTCCAGAAACCTGATCCACCCAGACATTGCCTCCGCATTAAACCTACCCTGCTTCCCCCTCCCAAAGCCGCTGATCTTTCAGCTCCACGGCGCGGGGGGGGGGGGGACCGGCCACCCAGGGTACAAGGAAGGTCACCCTGAAAATGGGCACCCACAAGGAGACCATAGACTTCGTGGTCACCCCAGTAGGCAAGCCCATAGTGGTGTTGGGGATCCCCTGGCTAATCCGCCACAACCCCTACATTAATTGGAGGACCCGTTCAATAACATTTGAGGACGGGTTCTACCAGGTGCCAGCAAGGGAGAAATCCTCCACTTTGACTGTGGGGAGGGCTGAGATCGTCAACCACCAAGCCCAAGCTCCCCCCCCAGAAGAACTGCCGGAGCAATACTTGGACTTCGCCGTCTTCGGGGAGGGGGAGGCGGACCAATTACCCCCCCCATCGCAAGATGGACTGTGCAATTGAACTGCTCCCAAATGTCCCACTACCCAAGACCAAAATTTACCCCATGACTCAGAGGGAATTGGCGGCGCTGCAAGACTTTTTAGACAAAAACCTCGCTAGGGGCTTCATCGAACCGGCAAACTCACTGGTTGGAGCGCCCGTCCTATTCCGGGAGAAGAAGGACGGCACCCTAAGACTATGCACAGATTACCACGGGTTAAATTCCACCTCCCTGTCAAACAAATACTCCCTCCCCCTCGTAAAAGATATGCTGGCACACTTGTCAAAGGGAAGGGTGTTTTCCAAACTTGACCTCCGCGAGGCGTACTACCGAATTCGCATCAGGGAGGGGGACGAGTGGAAAACAGTGTTCAACTGTCCCTTGGGCTCCTTCCAGTACAAGGTACTGCCTTTTGGTCTTGCGGGGGCCCCGGGGGTCTTCATGCAACTAATCAATGAGGTGCTGCATGAACATCTGTTCAAAGGAGTCTTAGTTTACCTAGACAATGTCCTAATCTACTCTAAGACTCAGAGGGAACACGAGAGATTAGTGAGACAAGTTCTCACTAAGCTCCGGAAAGCCAAACTCTACGCTAAGCTCTCCAAGTGCGAATTTCACAAGTCGCGCTTGGATTACTTAGGGTACAGAATCTCAGACAAGGGCATAGAAATGGACCCTGCGAAGGTTCAGGCTGTTTTGAGCTGGGAGTGCCCATGCACCCGGCGCCAGCTTCAAAGTTTCCTTGGGTTCGCAAATTTCTATAGGTCCTTCGCAAAAGGGTTCGCTGAAATTGCCCTGCCCTTGACCAATTTATTGAAGACCAAAGGCGTCAGGGAGACGCGCAAGGTCAAAAACCCAGGGGCCATACTTCATTGGACTCCCGACTGTCAAACCGCTTTCGACAGGCTGAAAGCGCTGTTCACAGCGGAGCCAATCCTGTCCCACCCCGACCCCAAACGGCCTTTTGTTGTGCAGGCTGATGCCTCCGACTTTTCAATTGGGGCTATCCTACTGCAAAAGGATTCTGCCGGAATCCTGAAGCCCTGCGCCTATCTCTCCCGGAAATTTTCCGAGACAGAGAGGCGCTGGCACGTGTGGGAGAAAGAGGCATTTGCAGTTAAAGCAGCACTGGAGGCTTGGCGTCACCTTTTGGAAGGGGCGACTTGCCCTTTTGAGGTCTGGACAGACCACCGCAACCTCGAGGCGCTCCGTACGCCCCGGCGCCTCAGTCCCAAGCAGATATGCTGGGCTCAGTTTTTCAGCCGGTTCAAATTCCAGCTGAAGTTCATCCCAGGAAAAAAGAATTTCCTGGCAGATGCACTCTCCCGACTACCCCAGGACGCAGAGCCTATCTCCGACGTTGTAGGGACTGTGCTTTCTGACTCCCAATTGGGTTTAGCAGCTGTCACCTGGAGCCGCGCTCGGGGACAGCCTTCCCCCCCCTTGCAAACGACTCCGGCGCAGTCCGCCCCGAGCCGCAGGCAACCACAGATGCCAGGTGGGTTACATACAGATTTTATAACAGCATTAAAATCTGAGCCCTGGCTCCTCGCCAACCCTAACAAAGTAACTATGGAACAGGACCTCGCATGGGCGGAGGGAAGGTTATATGTCCCTGACTCACAAAGACCGACTATCCTCAGCAGGTCGCATGATAGCAAACAGGCTGGTCACTTTGGGTTCCTAAAATCCCTCCACCTAACTCGACGCCAATTTTGGTGGCCCTCGCTGAGGAAGGACGTCAAAACGTATGTGGCATCCTGCCCTGTGTGTGTGATGGCCAAGCGACTGGCCGGCAAACCCCAGGGGCTGCTGCAGTCCGTGGCTGAACCTTCACGCCCTTGGGATGAAATCTTGATGGATTTCATCGTGGATTTACCACCCAGCCAAAAGAAAACGGTCATCTGGGTAGGCAAAGACTACTTCTCAAAACAAGCCCATTTTATCCCCAGTGCCTCGATCCCATCAGCACAACAGCTGGTGAAACTCTTCCTGGTACATGTGTACCACCTCCATGGCTGCCCCTCCCACTTGGTGACCGATAGGGGCACACAATTTACCTTGAGGTTTTGGCAGGCTTTTTTGAAACTAATAGGTACCCAGCAAGCCCTGTCAACCTCCTGGCATCCCCAGATGGATGGATCTACAGAGATCCTTAATGCCAGACTGGAACAATTCCTCCGCTCCTATATAAATTACCACCAAGACGACTGGGTGGACTTACTCCCGTTTGCAGAGGTCGCATACAATAACATGATACATCAAAGCATGGGACAAACCCCCTTTGGGGTAGTGTCGGGTCGGGAATTCGTCCCCATCCCAGAGCTCCCTCAGCCCCCATCCCCAGCAGTGGCCGCCTGTGACTGGGGTTCAAAACTCGCAGACTCCTGGCCTGTCATCAAGGATGCGCTTAAGGAGGCACAAGCCGCATACAAACTGCAGGCGGATAAACACTGGCACCAACAACCAACTTTTCGGGTAGGGGACCTGGTTTACCTATCCACCAAATTCATTAAATCACCACAACCGTCTAAGAAACTGGCCCCCAAATTTATTGGGCCATTCCAGGTGACACAAATCGTGAACCCAGTCACGGTGCGCTTGGACCTGCCCCATAATTTAAAGCGGCTGCACCCGGTGTTCCACTGCAGCTTACTCAAGCCTGCAAGTGACTCCTCCCGGTGGCACCCACGCACTCCCCCCCCCACCAGTTATGATAGACGGACAGCAACATTTCGAGGTCAAGGAGGTACTCGACTCCCGCAAACTGCGGGGCTCCCTCCAATACCTGGTAAAATGGAAACACTTTCCACACCCCGAGTGGGTCGCTGCCCAAGACATCCAGGCTCCCGAGCTAATCCGCAACTTCCACACCGCATATCCCTCCAAACCCTCGGCTTGATTTTTCTCAAGGGGGGCAGTATGTCATGATCACCGTTACGATGTTTGCGACATCGCAACGGCTCGCATGACAATACAGGGATATGGGTCCTGAGCTGATAAGGCAAGGGCAATAGAAAAACACAAAAGAAGTAAGGGGTTTAAGGAAACTATGTAACGACCGAGTCCGGCAGCCCAGGAAGCAACAATAAAAGGAAACTGACATGAAATTGAATAACAACCGAACAGGTGAGGTTCGGAAGGGCGCGCCCGGGCTTTCGAGGAATTAGAAGCCTGATCGCCCGGCAATGGATCATCACCGCACAGGAAGGCGATCGAGGCGATGCCCGGGGCGCAGGGGGCTGGACGACCCCTCACCTGGCAAGGACGAACTGTTGGGACTCATGGGGTGCACCTGGGGTAAGGTGGGGTGGAGCACTGACCGGCACGGGCTATTTAAATCCCGTTCCAGCGCGCTCCCCTCACTCTCAGCTTTCTAAGGGCATGCATTCTATTCCCAAATAAAACCAGAACCTAAAGTCTACTCTAGCATCTGTGTTTTTATTGGGCCTCAGGCAGAGCCTGACAGAGGGGAAGAGTGGGGAGGTTGGGTGAGGAGAGAAGCACAGTTGGTGATAACACTGACTGTGGAGCACCCAGAAGGTAGTGTGGTGGAACCATTGTGAAATGGTCCCTGGGTGCTTGCATTTTGGAAAGCCTGTCTGCTGGCTGTTAAAGTGGGGTGGCCTAGTGGAGAAGGTTGGGTTTCAGGAGTGGCAGAAATGTCCAAAAGGTAGCTGAGCAGCCCAGCCTAGCCCAGCCCAACCCAGAAGAAGAACCCAGGGGAAGCCAGTGGCCAAGCTGGAAGTGATGGTGACAGCCAGAACAGTCAAGAAGGCCAGCAGCTATAGTAGCAACACCAGAAGCCATATCAGTACCAGCAACAATTATCTCAAAATGCTGGCAAGTAAATACCAAATAAACAGCAACCTATGGGGAAGGGCTTCAGGGGAGCTGGAGGGAGTTGGTGCAGTGACTACCAGTGAAGGCTCCAGGCTGCAGGCACTGAAGAGCTCCAACTGGGTGACCCAGAGGCCAAGTAAAGGGCCAAAAGCTGCGGATCTGGTAATGGACTACTCAAATTCCAACATTAGCAGCTTGTGGCCTGAGTGGGCTGAAGTGGAGAAGCCAGAGAGAGGCAGTCTCAGATGCAGGAAGGACCAGTGCCAGGGTGGGCTGGATGCCCCAGGTGCTGGAAGAACCAAAGCAGGCCAAGAACCCCAGCACTGGAACTCAAGGATGAAAGTGTAGTCTTGTGGTAAGGATGAAGTTCAAACCAAGATAAAAAATGGAACAGAGGTTAAGAGTAAAGAATAGAAGGCTGTGGGTTAAAGTTAAGATAAAGGATAGTAGATGAAAAAAGAATATAGAACTAAGAAGAATACTGAAGTATAGAGTAGTAGAAAAGCAGAAATAAAGTGGTTGGGGTATAAGGAACTAAAAAGTTGATTAAGAACATAAGAAATAAAATAATATAAAAATATAAAGGGTTAGGGTCTAACCCTAACCCAAGGGACTGCTATACCATGGAAAGATTAACACGAAAGGTATAGACAGACTACAGTTTTCAAAGCAGAAAGTAATTAAAAGTAAAAAACAAATGGATTTTAGAAGTAAGAATAAGCTCTAGAGTAGGTACAATAAATGAGAGATTATACATTGCCTGTGTTCTGTCTAGGTGGGTACCGTCCCTAATTCTACAATAGTAAGTCCTGGGTTCTTTGGCAGAGTCATTGGTCAGGCAAAAGATACAAAAGGTTGAGAACCGCTGGCTTAGAGAACATTTGGCCGCAATTTAAACTGAAGGAATGAAGAAATAGTGTATTAAACAAAACAATTCAGCTTCTAATAAGCAATCAGTTGCTTCTTTTTCAGGTCAGTGCATGGACACAGTCAGTGCTGCTAACAAATTAAACTCCTTCGGAAGTCGTGTTCCAAAATATAGGGTCAATAATGTGTGTTTAACTTCTCTGGCTTCAGCTTAAGGATAATACCCCAGTAAGAGACATGTACCTGTGAAAGTGCTGCATTCCTCCAAGTCAATTATTTTGTCTCTTTTCCTTTGCCCATTGCAGCATTTCTACTACTGAGCAACATTAGCTGTTCTAGCCAAACACCAAGCCAACTATCTGTAGCACAACAGACTGTCCTTCAAAAGCTACATACAATTATATGCAACCCCTTCCCATAAATAAAATTAGTATCTTTATTCAAGGTTTTAATTATGCGATGTTTCATAGGCTATTTTGTGATAAGGAAGGAAGTTCCAAAATCCAATTCTTATGCTGAGATCTAGAAAACTCTGGTGCGTTTAAACAACAACAAAAAAGCTAGCTTTTTTTTTTCCTCCAAAGAGCTTGTGCATTCTGCAACATAATGAAAGCCTAGCAGATGCCTAGCTAAAGACTTATAATGCAGGCAGCAACACTCACCACAAATTAAAAGGGATTCTTACTAGCTTCAGTTTAGGAGTTCCAAATATTGGAATCCATGCTTAGTTTAGGAAAAGCTGAGCTCCCTGGAGGCTTGGTGAAATAACTTCTCAACTGCTGAAGTCCTTCCACACCAAATATGAAGCATTGCTGCAGAAAAGCAGATCAGGACTTTGCTGCTTTTGTCTGGTGGGATCAATGCCCTCTTTAAGCCCAACTTCCAAAATAAGCTTTATTTTAGTGAAATGATGCCTCAGAGCAATGATGCCTAAGTTTTATCTGTAGATATTTCGAACAGACAGAATGGAAAGCAGCAGAAGAAATTTAAGGGTTCAGTTGCATTAGTGCTTTGATGCTCGTTACTTAATATCACTAGGATTTGCTTTATATCCCAGATATAAATCTTTACTCTTCATCTTGAACGATCATTGAATGATTTAGCAAACATTCTAAGCAGTCTAAGGAACCTACAGTAAACTGACAGTATCCATCATTCTGAGATTTACAGTAACTAGCTTTATCTTCCTAGATATAGATAACTGGAGATGGTATCCTCATCAGCTGAAGATGTTACTTGTATTACAGAATCTCTAGGCCAGTAAAACAATGGCAATTTCTCTGAGACTGATCCTATGTATGTCTTGTCAAGCATAGGTCCCACTGCATCCAATTACTTTTCTAGAAAATTTGTCTTAGACCTGATGGGCTTTTTAAAGGTTAGTAAAAGAACTCCAAGCAGCTAACAACAATCTTGCAAAGTAGAAGCGTGAACCAAAACTTGCACATTAAGCTTAATTACATTCAGAAAATAATTCAGTCTTCACACAGTAGTTAGATGAAGAGGAAAAAGAAAGGGTAGCTTACATTTATTCAGTAGATCTGGATACAAGTAGCTTTATAGTAGAAAGCACTTATTCATCACTGGTTCTTTGTAGACACTTTCTATGGAAATAGAAAGTCTGCATGCAAGCGAGATGAAAGGACGAGAGCTGCATTCTGCAACACCTCCTGCTTGCAGGTGTGCCCAAGAGGTAATGGAGATTGTTAATTCCCAAACCCAAGGAGGAGGAGGAAGTGGAGATCAGGTGACCCATGTGACATCCCACAAGCACAATAGAGATGTGTTTACTAGAAAGACCCCCTTATGCTTATGAGACAATGCTGAGTTGACCCCTGATAATTCCAACAAGACCCAGATGATTTCATCCCGTGCTTGTTACAGTATAGTCCAAGCAAATGGGAATACTTTACTGGGTGGACACCATGATAATTTCTTCAGTCTTTCACACCAGGTAGAATCTGCTTTCCAAGTAAAGAACCAGCCAAGGAAACCAGCAAAATGGAGCAAGATTGTAACATCAAAAGCTTGAGTCCACATATGCAGCCAGACAATTCAAATGCCTTTTAAAACTGAGTTTTAATTACACAGGTAATTATTAGTCTATTAACAGATAATTACTATAAGTTAAAATATTATATGTTCCATTGTATATGATAGAGTTAATATTAATTATCCACTTTTAAGCGATTAGCTGATCTGCTAATGACTTTTATGTCTCTCAGCGAATGATTTTAATTTTTCTCTGTGTTTATTAGAATAGAAGAGACACAGATACTTCTTTTCCAGTGTATTTTTCCCTTAGCAATTGAAAGTTACCTCTGTTTAATCTTACAATAATTAGCTAATGATCTACTCATGTGGGAGTTGCAACTTCCATGCCTATGAGATGAGTTAACAATGAGTTAGAAATCCAGCACATATGTATCAATTCTGGTAAGTTTTATAAACCAAAGAATTGTAAGTACATTCTTTCTCTGCAATACATTTTATCTCCACTCTGAAAAGAGATCATAATGACCTGTAGTCTAAAACATTTTTGGGTTTTACCACAGTACCTTTTAAAGAAATCAGATTAGTCCAGCTTTGAAAAACAAGCAAAACAAAAACAACAATAATAATAAAAGGTTCCATTGCTTTCCCCCTTTATGTGAGGCTAAGATGTGCCATGCAGGCAACACATGACACACATAGAAGGGGTCCTGATGGCACTCCTATTTGTTCTTGTATTGCTCTGCTGCTCTATCCCCACCCTCCACCACCAGTGTAATCCTTGATGGCTCCACCCACCACTCATTCTTCCTCTAGCAGAGTGGGGTTGCATGGTTGACCAGCCAATGTGGCATACAGTAGCTCCCTGGGACAACCTCAGCCACAGAGACTGGCTGTTTCCCCCAACTACTCCACTTTTGAGCTGTTCCACACCATCCTGCCAGCCACTTTCTGATACCAATTCCTGTACTGACTAGGCATCCAAATAGGAAGGGGCAGGGGATCATATGTAGGAATAAGAAGTTGAAGTCATCATGAGAGCCCACCACACAAAAGGGTTCTGTGCAACAGCTGGAGTTGAGGTTACCATGCATCACCCTCTGCAGATGGAAAGATGGGAACACAGCCCATAATTGACCGGAGTGTGCAGCAAGATTCCTGATGTAGGGACCAGCAATTTAAACACAACACAGACTGTGTTGATACCAGTACGGAAGGAAAGTTTGGAGAGGACGTTGTGTAGATTTGGCTTGAATATTTCTACAGCAACCTGCTATAACCTTTATAACAACTTGTTCTCACGATCTCATCTCCATCTCATCCCAGCTTGCTGCTGAGGCAACCTGTAGCCAACTCTGGTTGTTCCAGCTGGAAGTGATGTTCCTTTCCTGGCACAAAACTTCCAGTATGGGCTACCAACAGCGCCTTAGGGACAAGCCTGAGAATCATGCTTCCAGGAACAGTGATCAGCTCACCTTCACTTGTCCAGGCAAGTTTGCTGCAGAAATGTCCCTCCCTGTCTAGCTGCTGGACACTGCCCTTCCACAGCCATTTTGACGTTTGCTATACAGAGATCAGACAGCAGTTCTGTTTGCATCGGAATATTTCCAGATGCTACCATCTGTACATCATCTGGATTACAACCGGATGGAATCAGAATCTTGGAAGACTGATAGTTCTATCAGAAAAAGCACCAACTAAATAATAGGGATTAAGGCTAAAGAAATAAAGAATAAAAAAATTAAGACTGGAATTCCCAGCCTTGCCCTCTCCTCTTTCTTTGAGAGAGCAATTGGTGATTCGTTTTCCTGCCTGAAGAGGTTTGGAGATGGTGAGCTACTTTTTCTGGCCTTGATAATGAGTCTGGCCACTGATGGTACTGCCTAATGCCTTGTCCAAACACTAGAGGATTGCTGCTATTGGCACTACCCAGTGCCCTATCATTGTAGGTTGGTGGGGGTTCTAGGCAGCCTTAGTTCATGCTGCACTACAGGCAGGATTCTGGCAGTTGCTGCCTTCCTGCTTGGCCTGGGGCTTGGACTGGCTGAGTGGGCCTTCTCTTTCACTTCCCCTGATCTTTATTCTTTGGCCTCCACATGGCCTTCTTGGCCACAACCAATTGTTCCATGGAATTGTTTTTACCTTCACCCGCTGCTCTGCTTTTTCCTTTCTTTGATGGTTCTCAGAATAAAGTTGATGAGAAAGCCATTGCTTCTTCCTAAAAAGAAGAGTATAACCCTGAAGGGAGGTTTTTTCTCTATAGCACAGGAAGAATTCTTAAGTTCTGTCTTGTAGCTAGAAGAGGTAGAATTAACTTTTTCCTGTTGACTTCATCTTTGGTGACTGAGAATGGGGCTGTACACCCTTAACTAGTTTGCCAGTCAGAATGCCATTCGAAGAATGCTTTACTGAAATCAAGGTATTTAATTCTTGCAACACATCCCACAATCTGATATGGAAGTTACCTAATAAAATAAAATAAGTCTGACAATCATACCTTTTGACAAATCTGTACTGATTTTTAATAACTACAGCCTTGCTTTCAAGACGCTTACCACTCACCACTTTCTGATCTGATCTGATCTGATCTAGAATCTTCCCAGGTAGAAATATTACACTGACTGGATCCATGAAGAAACTGCTGCCAACCACTGGACTGCTAGCAAGAGATGTACATATACGGGTTGAAGAGTTTGATTCCTTTTTCCTTGCAAAGGTGAAGGAGACTTATCCCTTTTCTTTTTGAAGCAGATTTTCAAACCAAGGCATTGTAGCATTATGTTCCTTGATGGTTCATGTGCTGTTATAAATGGTTCATGTGCTGCACCCAGATGCCTGGTCCTGATGTTTGTTGCTTGGAGAGCTGAGTCTCAAAAGGTGGCCTGGGACTGGAAACAGAGCAGCTAAGCTGGCCCCTGCAGTTACTAGGGCTGTGCACATTTCAAAAATAATTTGGAAAAAGTGCTCCAGACCTTGAGGGCCATCTGTTGGTTGGCCTCTAGGATCACCTGTTGCTTATTTCTATTGACAGTGGCTAAATAACTGCATGTGCGTGCACATGTGCATGTATGTATATATACTCAGTGTGTGTGTGTGTAAATGCTCTGCTCTTACTCCTTCTATGTTTATAGTAGTACCAACCCTTAATAAGCATTTGTAGCAGGCCTGTGCTGTAACCCACATAGATGCATAAGCATCTGAGCAATTGGTTTTGCAGTTTAATTACTGATGTTCTTTCCACATAGACTCCATTAACCATATGCACTTGGGAACACCTCTCCACCAAACTTAGCACAAGCTATTTGAATGCACAGTAACAATATTACAGATGTTGGTTAAATGCAAATAAAAGCTAGATATCCATTTCCATTAGGGATTTACCAGCAATGCAAGGAGCATTAAAAGTTCTTTACTTTGCCTATGGATCGTTATTTCATTTTTTGTGGTCTAAAACAGAGCTGATGTGTCCAGATGGAATTTAACACTATTGCGATTGCAGAGAATTAGTGTAATGTTTTATGGTGCTCAAACAGCACTGAATAAAATTATTTGGTGGAAGTCATTTGTTTTAAGGAGCAGATGCTCAGCTCATGGGATTACCCAGAATTTTCTGGAAGTGCTATTAACTAGCTGTGTTCAGCTGTCTCTTCAAATAGTGAAACATATGAATTAATTCATGAATTGGAATTGTGATACTGTTTGCCTGATGCAAGAGTGTTTTTGAGCAGACACTGTTCTTCAAAACTTTATTTAGTTATTAGGTTTGTATGCTGCCATATAACTCACAACTCCCAATGGCTCACAACAACAAAACAAGAAATACAGATATCAATACAAAGAAATAATTGAAATGTCCAGAGTAAAAAATATAAAGATAAAACAGAGCAATGAACAAGAAACAGCACAGATGGCAACATCCCATTAATCCTCAATGCCCTCCAGAAGAGCTCAATTTTAGCTAACTATCACAGAAGGGGCTAATCTAGTTTCTGGAGGAGGCTGTTCCAAATTATAAGGGTATTACCAAAAAAACAGCCCTTCTTGCTTCACAAAAATGGGACACCACCAACAGTTTTTCTTGGAAGTCTCAGAAGAGTTGACTCCAGTTGGAGAAGGAGATCCTGCATGTACCAAGGCACCAAGCCATAAATGGCTTTACAGGTAATAACCAACACTTTTAATTTTACAAGTAAACCATTGGCAGCTAATGCAGTGCCTGCAATACAGGTATAATATGCTTCCAGCAAAGAATGTCAATCAACGAGAGACCTGCTGCATTCTGAACTAACTGCACCTTCTGGGTGATCTTCAAAGGCAGCCCCTCAGAGAACCCCTTGTGACTCTAAGCTGCAGGGATAAAAGACAGTGTATAAATGGGTGTGTGGAGAGGTGGAAGTGGGATGGTTTGCAAGGATAGAAATGTACAGAGGTAATAATGAATGGGGTTGGTACCCTCAATTGAATTTGCTTTACTTTTTCTCTTATCTCCTGCCTTTAATTTCTTTTGCTCACTACTTTTCTGCATTTTGCATAATGTTGCTTTCCCCAAAGGGGCATAGATAGCATGATGGAGATATATGTACATACATATGCATGTATGTTGGTGGGGAGCCTAGCCAGTCAGTAACAAGATGTTTCCATGGGGCAGACTGAGGCATCCTTTGCCTTCCCTGCCACCATCTGACTGCTAACAGGCAGAAAAGAAAGTTTTTCTCTCTGACCCCCCTGCCAATGGATTCTGCTAGAAAATGGCTCCAACAATCAGCACTGCCACATTACCAGCACTTCCCCTGGAGTTTTCATGATACAATGATTTTTGCAAATATTTTATTTTTGCACATGCTACCTTTTAAGGCCCTAACTAGCTCAGAATATGGCTTTTTATTTTTAATCTCCAGGAGTCCAATTAAGATTGGAGCCACAAATAATGGGTGAGGAAAGGTTTGGTCTCCTGCACTTCCTATGCCTCTTTTCCATTGTGTGTGTGTGTGAATGAAAACATAATAGAGATGGAACAGCTGGATCAGCCCCATTTTGTAGGGGATGCTCTAGAGCAGTGTTTCTCAAGCTCAACACTTTTAAGATGAATGAGGGATTCTGGGAATGGGAATTGGGATGCCCAACAGGGTGTCTGTGGCAGCAGTCAGCTTCTGTCCCATCTGACTTTCCCAAACAAACAAACAAAACAAAAAAAACGCTTATAATTTAAAACTGGAGGTCAACCAAGCATCTTAAAGTTGCTGAGCTTGAGAATCACTGCTCTAGACTCTCACCTCTGTGCCAAAAGCTAGAAAGGAGGCCCTACCCTAATAGGCTGGTGCAGATTAAAATATACTGTAAATAAAAGGAAGTAATAAACATTCTGAATTAATCCTGGGGGTCCAGGTCCAGACCATGGGTGCTGGAGTGGAAGATTTGCTGCACTTGTGATACAGCCGAGGACTTGATGGAAACACTGACAGCAGCAACAGGACACAGGTCAGCTCCTTCTAGCTGCCTCTGTTGTATTTAATTTGTATTTAGGATTCTGCCTTGTAAAAAGTGACAAATACAGGGTTAGAGTCCGAGGGCCTTTCTGACTGCTGGTTCTCTTCTCTGTGGCCACTCTCCCTTCTGCCTGCTCTCATCCCGTCTCTCTACCTCACCCAGGCAGACAATTATGCTCCTTGTGAAGTGGAAAATCAGTAGCAAAGACGGTTCTGGACTGAAATGTCCTTGCTCCAATGCTGGCTTCATTGACAAGAGTGTGTGTGCAAACTTTTCATTTACTGTATCATCCCCCTTGATGATAAATGAAGCTGAGAGGCACATTAGGAGGCTTGGCGGTGTAGACAGCTGCACCTTTTATGAGGACTGTTTGTCTTTCATTACAATTTAACCTTTCTCTGAACAAAGTGGGGAAGAGCCTGTGACAGCAGGTGCGGCTGTGAGCGAGCATTCTTTCTGCGTCTTTATATGGGCCGCTGCCCAATCTGCTGACAGGCAGGGCGTTAAGAATAGACAATCTCATAATTTTAAGCACCCTGCTCCTTGTTCAGCAACATGGCTTGTGGTTGACAGGGCTTGCCATGACGGCTAGGATGCTCTTCTTTTTCTCTGTGCCCAAATTTTCAAGGACTATAAGGGTGCTAGAAGAGCTCCATTGCTCCATTCATCCGCGAGGATGGTAGACTGCAAGGCAAAGCCAAAGGGCTTCTTGGTAGGAGATGCATGATGGGAATGTTACTCAGCAGCAGGAAAATTTCAGAGCACAGACATATCTCCGGTGCTGGAAAGGTAACAATAGCCTTGTTCAGCATTGCTCCGTCAGCAGAAAGGGTGTGTATTTAATGCCCTCTTTCATTTATTAATTAGTTATTCAGACTACTTTCACTCAACTTCAGTGGTTCTTCCATGATGTCAAGTCTATACATTTTTATG
The DNA here is from genome assembly GCF_035149785.1 of Candoia aspera. NCBI lineage: Eukaryota > Metazoa > Chordata > Lepidosauria > Squamata > Candoiidae > Candoia > Candoia aspera. The sequence goes on along the minus strand of NC_086155.1, from coordinate 51,290,887 downwards.
GGAGGCTTAAACTTGGGGGCAACTTTTCTGCCCCATTAGCAAAAGACTGCTGCCCTCTTTCTTTATAATTGGGATGCCCAATATGGTGTCTGTGGCAGCAGTCAGCTTCTGTCCCATCTGACTTTCCAAAACACTCCTCCCACACTTAAAATTTAAAATTGGAGGTCAACCAAGCATCAATTCCCAACTTCAGCTTTACTTTTAAGAAACCTTTGAATTCCACATGAGTCTATAGGCATTTTATTATAAATACTGGAAGGTGGTAGACAATGGGGCTCTAATGGGGCTTAAAACAAGCACTTTGATAGAGCTGATTTGATCCAGGTTTCGTTGAATTAAAGTGCTTGTTTCAAACCCCATAGAGCCCCACTGCCTACCACCTTTGAAGTGCTGGATCAGTCAGTTAAAGGAAGCTTCTGAGCAAATGACCTTTTCCACCAGAGTGAAATGGCTTGACCTGAGGCAACCTGATTTTTTGACTGTAAGAGCTGCTTCAAATTGGATTGTTGCAGCAATCCACACTGAAGTGTCTCCTTGATGTGGAGCAGTGCAGCTTTTCATGGCCTCAGCTGTAAGGCAGGGAGCAAAGTATTAGGAGTATACAAAATTATCTGAAACTAAAACATTCTGTGGCCAGCCATTTCCAATAGTATGAGTTCTGAAGAAAACATGTTTTGAGAGCTTTTAAAAAATTATTCTAGACATTAAAAAAAAAATCCCTTGGCCAATTCTTTGATGAACTTGTGGGCAGAAAGCATTCATTTCCTAACACCCACCCTATAGCACCACCACCCCAGTGGTAAAGAGACTTTTATAGAAGAGAGCAAGAGACTTGTTTTGAGTTTTCATTGCTCTATATGATAGAACACAAAGTTCTGAATTTTGTTTCTTGGCACACAATCAATGCAAAATGTTCAGAAAAATCATTCCAAGTTGGGTCATTTTATTCCAAACTGAGAATAAAACTTTTTCTCCTATTGTGGTATCCTTAAAACATATTTGCTTTCCGGAAATTGGTGTTTTGTGATTGGTCATGCCTTGTATAGCAGCCATTTTGTGAGGGCACTCAATATATTCTCAAAATTTCAAATCTTCTTCCTGATCCAAAATATTTGGAGTCTTCTGCTTTACAGAGTGCATAATATTTCCTTTACTAGTTGAAAAACAGGACAGGTATACTTTACATATTGGTGACAAAAGGATTCTTTAAAAAACAACAACACTGTGCTGAGCAGAAGCCCAAAACTCCCTGGGGAGAAGAAATGAAGGCTCTGAGATCCAAAGGGTGGCTATCTCTAGTTAATGGTTGGAATGTCACTGGGACTAAGTGTGTATATGTTCACATTTCAAAATTCGCGTGAGTTCTTTGAACAGCTGCAGACACAGAGCCAAATAGCTTCCACGGGAATTACTATAATAAGCCAACAGTTAAAACCAGGTGACTTTTTAATTTTCAGATATTATTTAATATTCTCTTGCTTTTTGTTACTGTTTTTATTTATTTATTATTCCCATTTCTATTACCGCCCATCTTCCCCTAAAAAGGGGGACTCTCTTATGTGTTTAAACAGATTGCAAACCAAGACAATAAAAAAAAATATTAACAAATGTACCTTTAGTTTTTCTGCAACAGAGTTGGGCAATGGGTGAAGCCATGGGAACTCCAGTTTCCATTAGGGTTAGGGGCCAAAGGTGATGGAAACTGGAGTCAAACATTCATTTGGAGGGTCATTGTCTTCCCCATACTACAGAAAATTGGGTACAACATAAATCACTTTCTTAGCAATGGTTCCCACACATAATAGATAAATAACAGTCTTATAGTAATATAATAAAGATACACACTTGCTTGAAAGCAAGCTGATATTTTTGTGGGCGTACAATAAATGCCCACACAGGATGATGGTGACCACCTCCATTTTTTGAAAACCCTACAATACTGCAATTCTGTACATATCTACTGATAAATAAGCCCACTGGAATTCAACAGGCCTTAATCATGGGCAAGAGTGGACAGCAGAACTGCCCAATTTGCACCCCCTCAGCCACTTTGGATAATGCTTCCAGAGCCTTCCCAAAAGTCATCCTGAACTGTAATTTTCAATGTGAAAGCAAACATACAAATATTTGCTATATTTAATTAGGTTTAATCACAGCTGTGCAAAGCATTTTTGCTTTGAACCATCCTAAGCATGCAAGTGTGTGAAACATCCCACCCTGAGCCAACAAAAGGAGCATTCTGAGCTTTGGCCAGCTGCTGTTGGTGCTCACAAGAGGCCTTTTTGTGCATGGGCTGCAGTTTGTACTCAAAATTGAAATAAAACAGTTTAAAGGGATCTCTAGTTTTAAATTGAATGAAATTGAAATGAATCGAAATACAGCTTTGTGTCCTTGCCTTGCTGCTTTTTGAAATGTGGGCCACCGGCGTGCCATTTAAAGGCCAAGAATGGCCCTCAGCTCTGAAAGGGATGCACCCCCACCATATCAGATTGCAGCCTAAGTCTTCCTTTCTATTTTCCATGTCGAACAGTACCATTATGGCTATATAAGTTAACTGACTTCTTCCTTCATTAACTTCTTGTCATTTCCAATTCCCTTTAATTGTCTGTGCTCATCAGACTGTCAACATGGGAAATACAATCTTAATCTTTAGAAACAGAAAAGCAGGAAGAAAAAATTGCATATTCAAGCTGCTACCCTTCATCCAATCCTGGATATAGCATTATCAATACGTTTTATGGCATGCACTTTCCAGTGTGGTGACCATAAATCATAGGTACCTTTCAAAGCACCTATGTTTTCAATGATTTTCTTTAAAAAAAACAAAAACAAACCTTTAAATATGCCTTATGTTTGGAGTTCTGTGCTCAGAGTGTAGAAGCATCTGAATAAACACATACTTTATTTTAACCTCTGTTAATATACATATATATATATGTGTGTGTGTGTGTGTATATATATATAAACAGATACTGCTATATAGCATTTATTTTGCACAAACAGTGTGCTAGGCACTTCACAATTTAAGCATTTTATTAAAAAAATCAGAAGTATGTAAAAGATTCAGCTTTCTGGGAAAAACTCAATACATTTCCTCAGGGATATGGCATACAATGAAATGCTTGTACATTTATGGCATGTGGCAAGACACATTCTCTGTATCTCCAGAAACAATAGCACCCCTATGGAGAGTCACTTCCTTTTTTCTATGATGGAGGTAGAATGGAGCCCACCTGTGGTTCTTTTTTGCTTGAGACATGATTATTTTCTTTGCCCAACACCAACAGAAGTCTCTCCTTCTTGGTATATTGAGGTCAGATGAAATATCTCTGCTAGATGCTATCCTGTATTTAACTGCATTGATAATAATTCCAAACCTCAACCCAGTGCAAGTTGAAAGGATAGTTATGATCCCAACAAGATTCTTCAAGATCTGAATTTATTCCAAAGTCTGCTATCTATAGTTGGACTTAATGGTCCCTACCTAAGTGATTTGAAGACTGCAGCTCTTTTCCAGGGGTATTTTGTGAGTGGAAAGCTCTCGCTTTCCCTGGTGACTCTGATTTCTAAATAAAATAACGGAAAGGGGGATTCTGGCTGATTGGCAGATAGGCTAGTACCACTTAAACAGTGTTTCCCAGCCAGCATGGGAATTCTGGGAGTTGAAGTCCACACATCTTAAAAGTTGGCAAGGTTGGGAAACACTGCTCTATTGTGTTTGCTTAATTCCCTTTAAATTCCTGAGGAAAGGGGGTTCTAAACCTGGGTATGATGCATGGAAACAATAAACTTTTAAATAGGGCACAAAGCAAAGTCATTCATTATTACATTATTCAAGTATGTAACTTAAAAAAAACTATAACCAACTAAAAAAAACCCCAACATATTTCTTCATCAACTGGACAGTTTCCATTTAGTAAACCACCGCCTTCATCTTTCATGGATGTAAATTCTAAGCTGCCACACAAGTCATCGGGACTGTTTACAATGCTTTAATGAGGAACATGTTCCCATGGCTCAGATGGAGAATTTAAATCAAATGGTGCTATCCAGTTCTCAGAAACCATTCATGTCACGTTCTTCATGTGTTGAAGCAAATACACCTTAAATCGATAGGGTGGCAGAGATATAGTTGTATCAGGCTCTGTCTTACATGTTTATGGGTTAAAATGCTGTGCCCAAACTACTCAAATTTTAAACCAAAAATGGAAAATTCTGTAATCTGTAATACTTATTTTGAAGATGTCAATCTGTTAGTTACGGAGAGGCACAAGAAATTATGGAGTTCAACAGAGCTTCCCTAGTAACTATTGGAAATGTTATATTGCTACTACTCTGGCTCAATTTCAACAGGATTACCCAGTTTTCAAAATATTTTCACAATCAAATGGGCTAAATACATTCTTTTAAAGAAAACTCAGGCGTTCAGAAAGCTGAACTCCACTGTACCACAGCTTAACAGATATCATACCTACATCTTCTAAGATGTCAGTAGCAGACATTTCTAAGGCTGCACAATGTATCTACTGGAGCAATTCCAGTTCCAGCTGACAAGCCTTTATAAAACCATTAGGAACTTGTTCTTGCCTGACTGGAATTCTCATATTGCTAGAAATATTAAATTCTGTGCCCTTAGGAATTCTTTTACTGATATGCATACTTGGCAGAATTGGGAAACTGTAAGAATGAATTGTTATTGACATATCCTTCAAGTTCATTCAAGTTATCAGGCAGTCTGGCTCCTATGACTGTCACAAAAATGCTTCTATAAAACAGTGAGGTAACCTCTCCACCATTTCTGCAGCTGCTCTTAAGAGTTCTCTATTCAGTCCTTCCTGGAAACAAGGGCAACCCTTGAAGTAGCTCTCCCTAACTTGGTATCCTTCAGTTGTTTTGGGTTTTGTTTATTCATTCAGTTGCTTCTGACTCTTCATGGACCAGCCCATGCCAGAGCTTCCTGTCGGTCACCTTTCACCTGTTTTGGCTTACAAGTCCCATAATACCCTGCTAGCATGTCTCATTGACTAAGATGGATAGAGATTTGGGGGGAGGGGGTATAGTCCAATACATCTGAAGGGAATTGGGAGAGAGGTCTACCTTGACAGATTCAAGGCAACATGAAAGGTGTGGCATATTTATTATCAGACATTCCCTTAGTAGTTCTCTCTCTCCCCCTCCTGTAAACAATACTGTAGTAGCTGGCAAGATGGCTTTGGTCTTTAAATTGGGCTGAGAATCCTGCCATGCCTTCAAAACTTATTGGGGAACCTCAGTATAATTAGCAATGGCAGGCAACTTTCTACCACCACTATGGTTTTTCCTAGTGAGACAGGCAGATTGGGAGGTGGTGTAAGGCAACCCTTCTGTTCAGATGGGGTAACAGAGCTAATAAGCCTGGCTAGAATTCCTTGTGTGCCTTCGAATTTGCAGCAGGAATTCGCTGGTGAAGATGATGGAACTTGCAGAGATGGCTAAATTAACTTCTGTGATTAAAGAAAAAACAATAGCTACATTTATGGCTGACTGGAAACCCCTTACAGACATTTTGCATGAAATGGAAAAAAAATGCACTTATGATTTGTGGTTTTGATGTTTAGGGAAAAAAAACCTGGATAACAGAAAAAAGTGAACGTTTTTTAAACCATGGAGTAAGAGTTAATTTTGTAATAGTACTTATATTTGCTGCAAAAGAAATCAGAAGCTTCTATTTCTTTTTTTTCTTTATGCACTTTTTCTTTCCTTCTTTGCTCCTTTTACTCTTTATTAGTTTGTGTTGATTTTCTTTTGTTTTCTTTGTAAAACTTCCAGTAAAATTTATATATTAAAAAAGGAATTTTCAGCAGGATTCCATGGCAGTTCTACCTACAATGAACTGTTAAAAGGCCACATGCTGTCTTGTCTTGGGGAACACCTAACCAAGTAATGTCCCAAGCATCCATGGCCAGTAAAGGCAGAGGAGAAGAAACTGGCATGCTTTATAGTAAGATGCAGTGGGTTCATCCTAGTGTATTCATTAATCTTCTGGCATCCTACCCATGAGGGCAATGGAAATGAGAGCCACGTTTTCCCCAATTTGCAGGGAAGGACAAAAGGTGGACACAGGAACATCTTATGCAGCAAAGCAAATAATGTTCTTTTATGCCTATCTGTAGCTAGGCATTTATTCTATGTAATTATTTGCTTGCACTAATCAACTAGAGTTACTCAAGCTTCTGGAAAATGTCCTTGGCAGTCATATCCAGGTCTGCTTCCTAAATCTCATTGGGCATCCTCTATTTATTTGTTGTTTATTCATTTGTGGGCTCACTTTCACATCCATCTAAAACATGTTAGCCCAAGACTTCTTGTCACCTGGCAGGCAGAGGAGCAAATTGTCTGTTGCTTTTCCTGCTTGCAAAGTCAAGGATTATCACACCAAAACTAGCCAAATTACTCTGACACCCGAGGCAGAAAAATCTCACAACTTCTGCTCTCCTCCTCTGACAGTAAAAACAACGATCAGCTTTCTGTCCTTAGGAGGCACCTAAGATAGCAGCCTCAATGCTGCCTATAGACAAAGTTAGCCCCAGGCAACAGAATTGTGTGGGAATGACTGTGGCCTTCACATAAAACTGTAAAAAGCAGCAGAATAATGACAGGAGTGAGAGATGAAAACTTTGCTACTCGGCATAAATGAATCAACTGGAGGAAGAGAAACCTAGATCTGAACAAAGCAACCCTAGAACCAATAATGGGGAAAAAGCACAGAATACTACAGTGTCTGTGCAAGCGTCTATAAGGCATTAAGGATAACCTGCATCTGGCTGAAAGATGCTCCTATTGCAGTCCTTCTCCTGCTATTTTCTGACCATAGTTTATACTGAGTTTCAGCAATTGGGGCCTTGGTCTCCTTTGGACCCAAACCTGAGAGTTCCAAGGTAGATTCACCCACTAAGTGACACTTGGGAGAGACTGTAGGGCAAGCTTGTGACAGGACCTCAAAGTAAGTTCTTGAGGGAAAATACCCAATTCATTCCCAGCATCAAGGAAGCAAAATTAGCTGCAAGAGATGCCTTCAAGCACTTGGCAGAACAGCTGACCTTAATGTTAAAAAAAGGTGATGTTTTTCAATGCTCAGGCCTTTCCAAGTAGTCTCTGGTATGGACTGCTATATATCAGCAGCTGCTTTTGTACAGGTTTTGTGGACTACAGAACCATCTACTGCACTGCACTAGTGAAAAACTGAGCAAGCTTCAGATCAACTAGTGACACTTACTGTGCATTCTACTATTTGCTTTGGTTGGACCTATGACCATCATAAAGCTCTTACTTACAAGAAGCATCTGCCTGAACCCCCTAACTGTAAGTCATCCTGTCTTAAGTTACTGTGCTGAGCCATTCACATATGAAGGGCTTTAGAAAGAGTTCATTTGCAGGAGTTTCTGGAAATGGCTTTATTCTAAAGGTTTAGAACTGTTTTGTTCCATAACTTAAAGCACTACCAGCAGAGTGCCATGTTTAGGAATAAGGGAGACATTTGTTCAATTGACACAGGAACTTATCAGGTTCACCAATGTGAATCTGCATACTGAAATCTGCACTTTTCGTAAGTTTGAGATACAATTTGCAACTCAAAAATATTCATACAAAAATGTATATATTAAGGAGATGTGCACACAAAAATGTGTATATTAGGGTAAAATATGCATACAGACAGGTTTAAGGAAAACTCAAGAAGAAAAGTGCATTAAAATGAGTGTACTAGATTACTTTCCTACCATAAGAGGTTCAAACATTGGCCAACTCCTCAAACACTGATCCATATAAAAGGAAATAGAGGTATTTACATATCCCCTGTCATGACAATTCCTTTAAGACTATGATCAGGTTCAGATTGATATCATTACGTTCAAACTGAAAACTGTTAATATTTTTCAGTATTCAAATTGAAGATTAAAAAAAATTCTGACATGTGCATTCAGAAGATCTTTGGAGTGTCTTTTTAAAAAGAACTTCAGAAATGTAAAAAAATATTCATACTATATTCAAGTCATCTGCTTAAGAGTTTTTGGTAACAGAATGACAGGAAAAACTACTCATCAAGTTCAACTATTGAGTTATGGCTTTATAAAGCGTGGAAAGCAAACAGAGTTGTATCCGAAATCTCAGTTTTTCCTGACATCCATAGTAGTTTTATCTTAGACATCAAAATGTCTAAGACAGCAGCAGAAAAAAGCTATACAAAATAAACATTTGGGAGAGTGTTGGAGGGAAAATATTAGAATTAGCTTTGGTTTTTTAAAAAAATGACAACAAAAAATCCTCCCAAGATTAAAAAACAATTACTCTGAATAGAAAATTTCAGCTTTGCACATTTGCCTGCTTCTGTTGCAAAGAATTCTGCATTTCTACTGAGATGCTTGGTAAACAGGCAAGGAAGAACTTCAGTTAAGCATGATCCAAACAATGTTAAGCACTTGTAAATTCCATTGATTTCAGATGGAAGCTTAAGCACATATTCAACTTCCCACTGAAATCAATAAAAGATGCAGCCTGATTATATGTGTATTTACTCAGAAGCAAGCCTCACTAATTTCACAGGAGATAACCTTAAAATGTGCTCAACTTGGCTGGATTCTGCCCATTTTCCCTTGGGGAAAGCAGAGGTTCCAACTCCTGTGACAGCAGGAAATCACATTTTGTCCATCCTTTGTGTCAGACACATTTAACGATTGTCGAAGAGATAAACAAGATAAACAAGTATAATGGAACCCGAAGAAATGTTTGTCACTCACCCCAAACACACATCCCCCTTTAAGGTGAACCACAATCATGACTAATCAAGAGCGGAACATAGCACCATCCTCTGAAAAGAAGCAAGACCTCATTTCTTAACCTTTACGAGCAGCTGACTCTCTTCACCACAGAAGATTCATTGCAACGTTGTTTCAAAGCAAGTAAGAGGAGCTGCTCTACCATTACAACTATCTTAGGACAGCAATTATCAAGTGAATGAAAAAGTGCCTGTACTCTAACAAAATATCGAAGCTATCACTTTTTTCCCTTCTCCTCTAGAATATCTAGATATACGCATATCTAGAGGATCTAATCTTGCATGTGATTCTCAGATAAATCCAGAGAGCTCTACAATCACTCAATTATTTCAGACCTAGTCCAACTTGTAGGAGCAGAAAAACTGCTCAGAACAGGTCTACACAGATCAAGGAATAGTCCCATGTAGTTTTGCTCTTCCTGTGATGAGATTCAGCTGGTTAAGACTTCGATTAGTCCTGAGAATGTTCTTGAAGAGTATGTGTTCTTCTTAAAAAGACCTTGCAGAGGAAAGTGCATCCATTTTCTCACCTGCAACACCATGAGCACCTGCCTGGACATTTCTCATGAAGAGTTGCTGGTCAATGGCCTCGATGTAATAATTCTGCCCCATGCTTGGTTCCACCCTTCTTTTTAATACTAAAATTTTGCTTTGGAATCACCACGTAGAGGATAAACAAACAGATACCCTGGTGGAACAGAAGCTGGTAACATGCATCACTTTCCCTTTGGTTCTTTCTTGGATCTTCCTTTCTCATGCAACAAGCCAGCAGCATTCTCCTTTCCTGTCACTGACTGAAGAAACGCCGCAGAACGAAGTGGCCCAACAAGATCGTGGCTGCAAAAATCACCATGTATTTCAAATAAACGTTGCTCAAGTTCAGTGCTGCCACCTAGAGACAGAAGAGTACTGTTATAGACCCAATTCTGTATTAGCCTTCTCCAACCTGGTGCTCTCCAGAGGTGTTGGATTACAACACCCAGCACTGGCAGCAGCATGCTTATTGGGACGGGTGGGAATTGTAGTCCCAAAGAGAGGAAGCATCAAATTGGGGAGGGCTGTTTTAAGAAGATCTTCTCTTGGAATATCCTTCCAAAAGTATAATTCTGGGAAGGAGCACTAGTACCTGAAGAATTAAAAAGTATATGCTTGAGTCTTAGAAAAAAGACAACCATCTCCGGTGCATCTTTCTTCACAATTATTCATCATGGTCAATGCATTATTTTGCTGTTTGCGCATCCACCGAACATGTTCTGTGAACACACGTGCAAATACTTGGGCTGTTGGCATAAATCCATAGAATTATATACACACAACTGTGACATGTTTTCCTGATTTCTAAATGGAGAAAGGTGGGAAGGTGGAAGCTACAAAATGGTGTCTCAGTGAACTCTCCAGACTCCTATTTCTCTGACTAAAGGTCATAAAAGGAGCCCGTAAAAACTTCATGGTTCAGTGGCAGAGTGCATGCTTTAGAAGCAGAAAATGTTAGCCTTCATCTCTAGTATCTCCAAAAAGATTTAGGAATGCCCTTCCTCCAAACCACTTGGAGCATTTTTTAATTGAACGGCATATAAATTGCAGCAAATCAATCAATCTGTCAATCAATCCTGGACAGCCTCCATCAAGCAATGCAAAGCTATAAAGGCCAATCATTTGACCCAGTTGAAAAGTTCCATAAGTTCCAATGGTCTCTGGCTTAAATTCATGTTAAGAGCAGCTATGGAACAGATTTCCTTTGGCATCTTCAGTTGGAGGGAGCAAGTAGGAGGTGATGTGAACATCCCTGCTGGAAGCCCTAGAATGTTGCTGCCCATCAGAGTAGAATCTAGATGACTAAATGGAGAAGTAGTTTGATTTTATACCAATTAGAGGCTTGGCGTGTGAAAGGTCCCCTGTGCAAGCACTGAGTCATGTCTGACCCTTTGAAGGGACGCTGCTTTCATGATGTTTTCTTGGCAGACTATAGCGGGGTGGTTTGCCATTGCCTTCCCCAGTCGTCACCTTCCCCAGCAAGCTGGGTGCTCATTTTACCAACCTCGGAAGGATGGAAGGCTGAATCAACTTGAGCCAGCTACCCGAGAATCCAGCTTCTTCTGGGATTGAACTCGGGTCATGGGGAGAGTTTCGGCTGCAATACTGCCACCTACCACTCTGCGCCACATGAGGCTGTAGCTAGAGGCTTATATGATATATATTTTTCAAAGAACACTCCGGTAAGATGGTTCTTCAGTTCACTTACCCATCCTCCTTGCTGAGCAATCCATCGGGCAATGCGGTTGCGTAGCACAAAATCAGTCATATATTGTGCAATACTTCTCAGGAAGCCAGTCATCCCGTGCTGGTATACATAGATTGCCATCCTATAACCAAAGCCCAGCAGGGCTATCACACGACCCCAATTGATGCCACTTTCAAACAAACTGGAGAAGAGAAGGTCAGTAGCAATTAGAGATGGTTGGCTCTTTGCTGCTCCCCTGTTGGGATACTAGTGATTCACGTTCTGTTGGTAACAAATCTTACGGACACCCAGGCATTTAACAGCATACTACGTGAACAGAGCCATGGCACTTCACTTGCCTGAAAGCATATTTAATCCAGGAAAGGCACCATACAGATGCCCTGACCACATCAACTAATCTTTTGTTCATGCTAATATTCCAATGGGAAAGAGAAACTGCAGCATGACCCTGGGAAAACACTTGTGCAGTTAAAGGAATTGCTGAAAGGTGTTACGTGTACACCCATGCACTCTCTGAAGTACCTTTCTCCCTCTGAACCTGAAGGGCTTCCTAGACTGATGACAATTAGATTTTAATCCCATCTTTTTTATACATAACTCAAGGCAATGGACATACTTAATACTCCTGCCTCCTATTTCCTATTTCTTGCTCTTATAGTAAATCTAGGAGGAAGGCTGAGATGTCCCATGTTTCAATCTCCAGCAACATCTGAAAAATGGCTTTGAAAGAGGAAGTTAAACACAAAAACCCCTTCTATTTCAGGCTGGACAACCTGCCACCCACAATCACCTCATTTGCCAACCCCAAACACCAAAGAATCCCAACGCCAAAATTAACAGCAAATCACTGAATATAAGCACTGCAATTTCCTACCAATTTCCAATGGGGGAAAAAAAATAAAACAAGTTAATTCTATGGAAAAACTCAGCACCCTAAAAGAAGAGGAAGGGAAAAAAGTCTACAACATGAAGGAAAAATAGGGGACCCATCCACATGTGTTGTGCCATTACATCATTGCTTTGCCTTTCTGGTCACTGGTTGCTGAAAGTAACAGCAAAGTAAGGCTGCCACCCCATTTGGTATTTTGCCTGCCCATACACTTAAATATGCAGGATCAGCTCTGCTCTGGCTATTCCAGTCTGGGGGAGAAGGAGCTGGCCTTCCTTCCTACTATGCTGTCCACAAAGGCTTATTCAGCCAGTATGACATTGGGTAACATCCTTTTTTAAATCTGTGCTTGTGCGTGGTTCTAGTGTTTCATTTTTTTACTTGGTGCACAGCTGCTTGGAAATTATCTTTGGCTATCTGGTGGGATAAAAATGATTCTGATAGGCCAATTTTAAAAATCAGCTTACGACAACATTAGAATTTCAGTGCAGCTAGAAACTTAGCAGGCATAGCATGGAGAGTGTTCCCATACATAACTGAAAAGGAGGGAAGCGAAAGCATGGTAGGTGAGTTTACCTGGTTGCAGCACATTTGCCACCTCAAGGCAGCAAAATGGTGGAACTTCCCAAGGAGGGGAGAGCAAGAAAAGAGGACAGAAGAGAGAGTTAAATGACCTTTACTTGGAACAGGGAAACGATGTCTGTGAATGTAAAGATGCATGTGTATACATTGTCATTGTTTTCTCTCTGTTGCTGATTTTTACCCTTTGCCATTTCCTTTGTTCAACAAAAAGCAAGGGGAAAGAAAAGAAACAAAGAGAAAAAAATTATGACTAAATCTCTCCTGGTCAGTGGAACACCATAAACCACCTTGGAGTTCCATACAGCCTCTCATTTAGGTAACACTGTCACTATAATCTCCAAGTTTGCAACAGTTGTTGCCTTCATGATACTTTTGATGGTTTAAGAACATGCGAGGAATTCTCCTGAATCAGATCAAGGGCCATTTCAGTCTAGCATCCTCTTTCCCATGCTGACTGAGTTAACACATCTGGCAAGCTCATAAGCAGGTCAGTGGTCCACTCCGGCTGCTGTACCCCAGCGACTGGCCCTGAATCAAGATGATGGCCACTATTGTGTGACTGGAGACCCACCCCTTTTCCATGCTTTGCACTCTTGCTTGGAACCCTCCCTGCACAGATGCTTCGGATGGAGGTATATCCTGGGTCTGATTCTGGGGATGAACTGGCCTCATGAAGCTTCAGTGAGGTTGGGAAACAGCATCTGACATCAGAGTGCCTTGTCCAAAGTCGATCCTTTCACTCCTCCTTCACAGGGGAAGATCTGACATCCATTGCTCTGTGGGAATCTTTTCCAGAGGCCACAGAATTGCAGACTTCATGAAGTTAATACGGAAAATGGGAATACAAATCTGATTTTACAAGATGACCCAGGGCTGTTTTTTTAAAAATATTTTAACAGAGGAACCAATTGCCTTTACGCTTAAGCTTAACACAGAAGTAAATTCAAGATGCTGCTAGATGATTCCTGTATCAAGGGATGCTTTCTGAGTGATCAAGAACATCATCTGATTCTCTGAAGGCTTAAGAATGATTTACAGAGATCATGTGTTACCAGAAGTGACAGCAGCATATGATTAAAATAGGGGCTGGGTCCTGGAACCAAGGCAGTAATTAGCACTAGGTATTTTTGCAAAACGTATGGTGTATCTGATAATGAGAACAGCTTAAGCCAGATGGAAAGCAAAAAACTGAGATCAGAGCTTACATTTGTGATGTCAATTTTGTCAATTTGCAAGGATAGATCATCTAGTAAAAGTTAGAGACTCAAGTGTTTAGCTTGCTCTGCCTCCATCTTTGTTATTGATTTGGTTTGTATACCACCAGGAATCCTTGTCATCTACAAGGACTCCCAGAGGTTAACATCAACCACAACCTTAAAAAACGTAAGCATAAAACTCCGGTGGATGGCCCTGGCCTGACTTACCTGGAGGCTATTCTGATGAAGTAATCATATGCATTGTCCCTGGAAGGCTGCAAGGACTTCAGCATCTCAGAGAACTCCTTGTCATACCGTGCATTGATGTCATCACCAATCATAGCTAAGCGTCGACCCACCTGGCTGTTGACACTGCACAATGAACAAATAAACTGGTTAATTGGGACATGGAGGCAGACTAAATACACATTTAAGAACCCGTGGTAGGTACCTGTCTGGCTCCTGCTGAATTGCAGCAATTTCTGGGTCGACTGGCACATCCCCCTCAGTCTGCTCCTGCTCCTGCTGGTATCGATGGAAAGCATAGCTCTGGAAGACCTCCAAAGTCTGTTGAGCCACCAAATCTTCTGCGGAAGAGAAAACAGGATCCTTCAGCTATCAGCAGCTTCATTTTGAGCAAAGGTGGGTCACTGTTGTTGCAGCCCCAAGAGTCTCTCCCCTCATATCAGGCTGCTGAATGCCGGCAGCAAAAACACCAACATTCAGCAGCACAAGTTTTGGTTTCCCCCCACCCCGCTGCCTCAAAAATGCAGAGAATATGTCTCCTAAGCCTTTAAAGCAGTGTTCTCAACCTTGGCTGGCTGGGGAATTCTGGGAGTTGAAGTCCACACATCTTAAAGTTGGCAAGGTTGAGAAACACTGCTTTAAAGGAATAAACACATCTATTTTCCCAAGTAGTTCAGGCCAAAGATAAGGTTCTCCCTTTTTTACCCACTTATATCATTGTCACAAAGCCCTGTGAAGCAGAATATACTGTAGGGTATTTGAGGCATATTTTTTGCTTATCAGTCCAGAGAAATCTCCTCTTTGGGTTTAATAATATGTTTTCCCACCTAAAAGCTGCTCAAACTTGCTTCTGGAGAGAACATCACCTAATAGTAATGTGCCAAGATCATCAGTGACCTTGATAGTCAAGTCAGAATTTGACTCTCATTTTCCTGGTCCAAGCGTTTCCCAATTAATTCTCTCCAAATGTGTTCAGCGACATTTTCTATTATCCCTTGGATGCTGATGGAAAAAAGTAGGCTTCTGCTTAAGAATATTGGCAGAGTTTGGCCCACAGCTCATCTTCAAGAAATCCAAATTCTAGGCCTTAGCCAATCTGCATTTTGAATCAGTTTGTCTCTTTATGTTATTAATCCCCAATGGGGATTCTCACTCAATGTGGGAGAGCTTTTCCATTGCTTATCTGGTGCTGGCCTTCCTTACCCAGTTCCTTTTTTTAATCTTAGCAAGCAAATACACACAATAGGTAAAGCATGGCATTCTGAACTACTGTCTCTACATACAGTGGAGAGGGAGAACTCCTCTCTCTGTTTCTAAACAGCAAAGTAACTATATTTAGCTACTGCATTAAAGAGGGCAAAGAAACCCTTAAAGCTAGCTGTGGCTTATGGATTTAAAGAAATGAATATATGACAGCTAAGAAGAGCAGAAAAGAGCACTAGTGAAGCACCAGAAACTGACTGAGTGGCTTACAATCTTCCTCATGGTAATTTGGTTGCAGAAATACTAAATAACAGAAAAAAACCACAAAATCATAAGAACCATAACAGTATCCTAATCATTCACAACATACTAAGCACCACTTCACCAGCAGCAATTTTATTACGTTTGAAACAAAAATAAAAACTACAAAAAAGAAAAAAACTACAAAAAGAAAAAAAAAAAACTAAAAAAGTGTGAAACACAAGAAAAAAGAATTTTAAAGATTACATAAAGAGGCGACTTCTGGCTTTCAACAACAAGAATACACGGCAATTTCCATAATTAATCCCTTGCTCTATATCAAACCAAGATCACATTATTTCTATAAATCATTCCATTAGCATATTATAAAAATCAGTAAATACAATTGCTCCTTCCCCTTATATTAAAAGAAAAAAGGAAAAACAAAAAAACAAAAAACCTCCAAATCAACTTCTCCCCCCAAAACATTTATTTCATTATTTCCTTCCTACTAATTATTCTATATATTTCTGTCCACTATAATAAAAATCAAATTATAAAAACATATAAATTGTCTACTTTTATAATTAATAATACTATAACAATCTTAACCCTATTAAACTTAAAACCAAGCAATTATTATACCTTATAAATCTTAAAAATCAAACAAATCTTAAAAGCAATCCAGTAAATCTTAATCTAAAACGTTAAAGAAAAATAGAATCATACAAACCTTAATATCAATCCAGATAAATGTTCTTAAATCTTTACCCCACTTCAAAATATACTAAAGCATTTACATATCTCCATATTACATACAAGGCATTTTTCATACAGAAATCAAACAGCCCAACTGCCTCCCTTGGAAACTCAGACTTCTCAGCAAAAAACCTCCCACAGAACAGAGCCTCTTCTTTCCCACAACATTCCATCAGAAAAACACCATTTCTAATTTGCAACTCAGACTGTCACTTTAACCCCTTCAACACCAGAATGTAATCATCGCCTGGAATTTCAGCAAAGGCTTCAGTCTCACTGTCAGTAGAAACATCTCTATCTTTGTTAAAATCTTCAGCTTCTTCCACAATGTCTTCATCCAGATGACACATTTTAAAACTAATATTTTCCATAATGTCCCGAATATCTTGCAAAATAGCTTGACCGGAATCGGTAAAGATCTGTTTGAGCTCACAATGGAACTCTGAGAAAGTCTCCTTGAAATCCTCCATGTTTCAGGCAGTAGATTATGGCGCCCCGTAAATACTTGACTGGCGAACGTAGGAGTTAATGAGTTAAGGGAAGATCTCCGAAAGTTGTTCACACAAGAGAAAGTGTGCTAACAAGCAGCTCCCAGGGAAAGTGAACAGAAAGCTGAAGATTTGAAACAGCAGATTCAACATGTAGGAAAATGTTAAATCCTTCAAATTCAATACAAAAATAATATCAGGGAGGCAATTATTTATTCTCAGTCCTTCTTAGTATTTAAATGGGAAAACAAGCCAAACCTTAAAAAGATTTTTAAAAATTAATCCAGAAATAACAATAGGCACCAAGAGATTTTGCTTTGCCTTGCTGTAGAAAGCCTCTCTTGTGGTACCTAAAAGTAAAAAATTAAAAATTAGGTGGTTTAGAAATGGGGTGGCTGGTCTTGGTGTCCCTTTAAGGCTGCAGCATGGTTTGGAAATGGTGATGTCCCAGCCTCCTGGCGGCTCTTACCGGATTGACGTTAACACTGTTCGTGATCCTCCGGCTGCGAGGCACCGTTCTGGAGTACAAGAGGGATAGTTCCAAGCTTCTTCTCTTTTTCTGTCCATGAAAAAGCTCTAGGGCTTCAGGAAAAGCCTGCCTGTGCCCCCCCCCCCGCAAAGCCACGTTATCAGATCTGCCCACGGAGCTTGCAGCCACGGCTGTTCAGACCGCCATATTCCCACTGGAAGTCCTAAACCAGCATTTCTCAACCTTGGCAACTTTAAGATAGGTGGCCTTTAACTCTTTCAGACTAAACTTCCTTCCAGGATTATTATGAAGGCACTGGGGAGTGGCCATATATCCTGAGATTCTTAGAGGACAGATAGCATAAAACCAGTAATGAAAATGTATCCTCGCTGATGTTTATCATATGCACACTTCCTTGGAGTAAACCTCAGTCAAGTCAGGTTCAATTCCTTGCAACTTTAGGTACACGTCCATGTTATTTTTCTAGTCACAGTACAGGAGTGGTTTGCCACTGCCTTCTTCCATAATGCTTTCTTCAATTCCCCAGTTTAGCCTATAGCCCTGGGACAGAGGCATCTGCAGAATTTGATGAATTTGTCAAAATGACAAAGCGAATATTGTGTGGCTCCTTTCAGGTATGTGTGCAATGTCACAACGTATAAGGGGTGGATCTTGTATCACAATGGCACAATGTCTTTAGCCATCTGTCCTCCTGCTGATGTCTCTGCTCTGGGATTTCCTTGTAGTCTCCCATCCAAGGGCTAACCAGGCCTGACTCTGCTTAGTTCTTGAGCCCAAACAAGGCCAGCAGTTCTAAATCACAAGTCTTGGGGCAAGAGATTAGAATGCTTAGAATGATCTTGAAAATGGAGCTCTTCCACAGGGCATTTGGAGCCTAATGGTTATGAATCATTGGGAGATGCCATGTGCTTTTCTTTGGATTATGTTTATTGTGTATGTATTACAACTGGTTAAGAGATGGTAAAATCACCACCAAAGGTTTATGTAGGTCCTGTATGCTCCTGCCATTTGCTGCACTTCACCGTGTACTTATTGTCATCTGCAAAATCATCTAAAGTCAAAAGCAAATTCTAAATTTGATACTGTAATTCCGTACACACTGTTCAATACACTAGCACTGCTGAATTGAGGCCAGGGTGAGTTATCCTCTACAGCATCTTTCTGGCAACTTTCAGATGTGTGGACTTCAACTCCCAGAATTCCCTAGCCAGCCTTGCTCTACAGTGTCCAGGCTGCACACTTTATATTCAAGCTTCTAGATGGGTTTAGGATTAGGACCTTTTTATTAAATGCAGTTGTCAAAACTTCTCATCAAATGTTTATGCTCATGTACAGCCCACTTCAGCTTAAAACATAAACATTAACTTTTCGGAGGGCTGCAAAGGATGATAGCCATAACCTGCAACCTTAAATGAGGCTTTCTGTGTGGTTAGTGCAGTACTGTTATCTTTAGTTTCCGGTTAGGCATGAGTTTTTTTAACCATTCAATCTGCAATCTTATTATTCTGCCCCACACCCCAAAACCTTCTCCATTTAGACTCTTCTCTCCTTTACGCTCCAGACAAGACCACACTACCACCAACAGCCATTAGGAAAAAATCCCCAAAGCTGTTTTTTTGTCTTTACAAAAAAATTGATTATTTGTGTTTTTATTTATGATTATTGATATTTTTGTAAATCTCCCTGGTAGGATTTTTATCATGAAAGGCAAAATAAAAACCACTGTAGTAAATAAGAAATTATACCCAAGAAAGCTGTGACATGGTTAACATTTTTTGCACTATGTCACTGAACCCACTGCTGGCTTTCCAAGCTATTGACTGGTTAAACCATGATGTGCAGCCTTCCTCCAACTAACCATATATCTATATAGTATCTATATTGTAGTATGAAGATTGGAAGCACCTTGAAATGTTTTTCATCTTTCATTGAAAAAAGCCACTAATTTATTTTCTCCTCCCTGTCATTTTCAAGAGCTGAACTTTCACTGGAAGGCTAATTAGAATGGGGTACAATGGAGGGTGCCTGATATGGCTGAAAAATCAGAAGAAATCAGTGTCTTACGCCAGACCAGCACAGGTCGGGAAAGGAGAACAGCTGCACAAAGTAAAACCAAGTAATTGACTCATATTCACATTAGAGCATTGCAAAATCACCCGCAAGTTGTAAACAAGCAATTTAAAAAAAAAAATCTGTTTCCCCTGCAACCTAGCTTATTAAGCACATATTCTCTGTTTCTATCATTTCTTAGCAAGGTACTCTAAGTGAAGCCAGGAAAATAAGCAAATAGTCTAATCTGGGATTGCCAACCATCTTGAGCCAATGGGCACTTCTGGCATTTTGAAAACGTATTGTGGCTACTTAAAATAGTTGCCCATTGATACAATAACTACAGTATTATAATGGAAGCTGCCCATCATAAAACACATATTTATCAGAAGACCTGGTTTTGTCACCATGCTTGGAGTGGGGAGAGGAAGAGCCACTCTTGGGGTTGGTTGGTTTCCTAGTCCTGCTGCGACCGGTCTTGTCCCCTTTGGGTGGAATTAGACCTGCCGTTACTTGGATTTCATTATATTTTATATTTATATTGATTGATTGATATTATGAATTTATTGAATTTTAAATTGTTTTATTGTGAACCGCCCAGGGTCCCCCGAGTGGGGGAGATGGGCAGTGATAAAAATATGATAAATAAATAAATAAATAATATAACGATCTTTTTCAACATGCTTTTAAATACGCTTTTAAAGTTTGGATTATATTAATAGCCCATTTTTCTTGTCTCATATAATCATTTAAAATCGTTCTATTGTAATCCACTAGCAAATTTCAAATGAAACTGGCCATTTCCTCCTTGCTAATCCTTCTTGTATTAATCTTCTTTAACTGTAAACCATTGCCTCATAGGCAAACAGTAATGAATAACCAGATGAGTGATAAATAAATGCAGGAAGCCAATGTTAGCTAATACAGTAGGATTTAAAGGAAGAGATGGCAACTGTAGCACAAACAGGAAAGAAATGTGCTTGAATACAATGGAATGATTCCCAGTTTGTACAAAAAAGTAGAATCAATTCCCTAGTTTTGTAAAATATTGCACATTGCTAACAAAACTTTAGCATGTTTACATTTTATCATTAAAATGTAATTAGTTTCTCCCCTCTGTAAAACATAAAAGGATAAAAAATAATAATCAAAATTGAAGTAGAGGGCTACAGCAAATTATGTACAGTGGATATATAAAGTCTATACACCCGTTAAAACACCGTTTTTGAGATGTGAAAAAATCAGACCAAGATAAATCACTTCAGAATTTTTTTCCACCTTTAATATAACATACAAGCTGTACAATTCAATTGAAAAACAAACTGAAATCTTTTAGGGGGAAATAATAATTCTGATCTCAGAGTGCCAATATTTCTACAATGACAAAGCCAACACGACCCCAACATCACTGGAAACGCCACTGTCGTTCACCAATCAGGAACTATTCATAACCATACTTTGTGCAGATACAGAGAGTGCAAATGAAGCTGTGACAATGGAAACATACCTGTATGCATGACTACATACAAAATAATACTCCAGAACTCACATCTCAAAAAGCTATGTGGTGGCATAGGAGCTAAGTATCCTGGTAACTTACATCTTATCTCAGTAAATCTATACAGCAGATATCCACTTAATTAAGATTATTATCCCCATATGGCTGAGGACTCTACCTACAGCTACTTAAAGAATTCCTGAGTTTTAAGAGAGTTTAATTGTGCAGCAATTTTTTTCTGTTAAATCTGCACATAATAGACAGGTATTGGGAAGTTGCAGCAAATAGGCTTATAAACTGCCATGAAATTTAAGAAGCTGCCTACAGATGGGATGAATGCAGATGGAAAACCGAAGTGATTGTGCTAATATGTAACAGCAGCATACAAAGTTTGTTTTCTAAGACAGAAATCTGTAAAATTATACTCCAAATCAGAGACTTGATTCTGAGTAATACACTGTCCCGTGTGTCAGATATATGTTACTGACAAGGCTATGCTTAAATTTAATATTTGCACAGTCCCAGACAACCGAATCCCTGTGCCAGGAAATAACAGCCCCCAACAAGATTCACCTATAGTGTTAACATGCCTTCTAGCAAAGCATTTGACAATTGTTTTGGGAGACAACTTGAGTTGTCTGCAGAGTCTAATGCAGCAGAACCCTAATCCTAATCTAAAAGTTGAGATTCATACCTTGATAACCACCACTCACAAATAAGAAGAAATTCTTATTTCTATGCCCAGAAATAGATTTACCTGCTGTAACATATTTTAAGCTGGAGCTTACACATTGATCAATTTTTTCTAATGACTATTGCACATGTGGGTGGGGGTTGCTGAAATATGACTGCCAAGATGGAGGAATTATTTAAAATTGTAGCTGAGCTTCCAACAGTCTACTTACACAATGCACACACTCTAATCATAATTTCTTAACCCTCTCCTTGGAGGCAGGCTTGTCAAATGAGTAAATTACACCAGATACTTATTCATCTCATATCAGAATAAAGAAAAAAGATCTGGTTTCTGGGAAACAATAAATTCTCGGGCACAGCCATAAAATACTGCACATAGATTATGCCTACCCATGACATCAACAACTCCATATTATCAAGAGCTGATGCAGATGTTATTTTATTGTTCCCATATATCAAATGCTGGTAACTGAATGAAAACCTCAGTGAAATTCTTTTCCCCCCCTTATAGCTGCTTATCATGTCCAGCAAAAATTGTTATAAAGTGACAACCACCAGTAAAACACAAATAATTATTTCAACCTGATGATTACTCATACAGTAGTTCTCTTTATCTCCTTGATACATAAGCATTACTGATTACAGGTAGCCCTCAACTTACGACCATTTGTTTAGCAACCATTCGAAGTTACAAGAGTGCTGAAAAAAGTGACTTCCGACCAGTCCTCACACTTACGACCGTCACAACATCCCTGCAGTCACATGATCAAAATTCAGGCGCTTGGCAACCAGCATATATTTACAATGGTTACAGCATCCTGAGGTCATGTGATCGCCATTTGTGACCTTCCCATCCAGCTTCTGACAAGCAAAGTTAATGGGGGAAGCTGGATTCACTTAACGACCACATGATTCCACACATCTTTAAGTTCCTCAGGCTGAGAAACACTGACCCAGGGTTTCAAAGAGACATGTAACAGTGGTAATGGGGGATGGAGGTTTGTCAATTATCCTGATATATGCTGGGAGTCCAACTCTACCAAAAGCCAGAGATGCAACAAATTCTTGCCCTCCACTGATGGCAACTTTGTCAGAAAGTGGCAGAAAGAAGCAAAAAGAGAGAGGGCGTGAGCTTTCTTCACTTAAACAAAAGTGTGGGTTTTTTTTAAAATCTAAGAATTTAACAATAGAAAAGCATCAGTGCACACTCGTAAATTCAAACAAACAAACGAAGTCCTAAACATGCCTGCTCCAAATTTGAACCCAAGACTTACCAAAAAGCCAGGAGAGTTATTGAAATTAGGCATCAGCTAGTTCCTAGCAGGTTTGGGATGGGGCAAACTGGGCAGCAGGAGGTGGGGGCTGTAACTCTCAGTATATTCAGAGATCATTTCCTGCAAAGTGGGGGGGTGTCGTTCCCCTTCCTGCTCTGTTCTCCAGGTGGTAATCCACCTTCTGCTTAACTCCTGGTGCTTCTGAGCTGACATCAGCAGGCATGTTTGGTGGGTCTGTGCCATGACCCTCTTGCTCTTCCAAGCCCACTGCTTCCCACAGCCCACCAAAAGCCAAGCAGAGAGGCATCCCAGCCTAAAACAACTAGTTCTCCTGATCCGGACTGATCTGGCTACATTAAATCCCTGCAAAAAGCATTAAAATATGATAGAGCTATTTTCCCAGCAAAAGCCACTGCTACTGTCATGCTTAAGAAAAGCTGGCAGGTGAAGCTTGCCATTTGGTTAACCGCCGTCAGAGTCAATGGAAGAGCTCCAGCCACGTTTACCTGATGCTATTTCCTGGGATGATCTGCGTCTCTCTCCTGTCCTCCTGCTGTCCGCTGGATTGCTGCCATTCCCTGAGGCCATGTTGGTATGTGCTTTGGTAGGACCGAATTAACCTGAAAAAGGTTACGGGACAGACAAAACAGTCCTTAACTGTTCCAGTATTACTAACCCAACTCTTACTTTTGTCACTCAAAAGCCTGCCTTGCTTCCTTAGAAAAGTAATGGCCCTCCTCAATCCCCCCTCCCCCAAACCTTGATCCTTGACTTCTTCCAAAACAGCTCCTGAAAGATTCTTGACATGGGAGCTTCTTAGAGAAAACTGCAATGGTTTAAATTACTGAGATAGGGTTGGGCTTTCACAGACTGATAACGTATCTGTATAGAACTACGATTGAGATTGACAAATCAGTATCATAAATCAATATATCTATATCTGACAAAATTGAACAGCAGGAAGAGTGTCTGCTTAACAGAATCATGTATAAAATAATAAAACATGAGTATAATGATTTAGTCACATACCTGTGTATTAACATGTTATATAAAATATAAACATTTATGTTGTAAAATAATACTCCAAGTTGCCCTTCTAGGTTCTTGGTGCACTGCTACTAGACTCTTCTTTGCATATACATATTAAGAACTAGGTTCACACATGGTGCTACATCATGGTTTGCGTTTACTGAATAACCAACGGATGAGGTTCACATCATGTGCCAAGGGAAAACCAAACAAGCCACATTATGGCTTAGTGCAATGTGCAGATCCTGTCTAATTTTAAAGCGCATACCACGTGTCCTCCCAGCCATGGCAATACTGGAAGATATGGCACTGTACCTCCACAGGCCGGAGCAGGATGACAACTAGATGCTACAGAAATTAACTCTGATGTAAAGAGTTAATAATAAATTAATTAATAATAAAACCCACAAGGACTAAGCTCAGAGAGAGGCAATACTCACCAAAGACTAAAGACTGGAGTTAAAAACACAGAAAGAAAATGTTTTCTTTGCCATCATTGTTTTGTCTTGTGCTGCTTTTTGTGTTTTTGCATTGTTTTGTGTTCTTAAATGTTTAACAACTGTAAACTGCCCAGAGTAGCTGAGAGTTGGGCGCATATAAATTTAATAAATTATTATTATTATTAAATTAAACAGTGCAATTCTTGGCTGTTTTTTTTAATCACCTCTAGAGAATAGATGAGCCTTGGTTCCAGTTCTGCTACTGCAAAGTACTGCTTTCTGCCAATCCCAGGTAAATTTGGAGGCTTTTAAATCTGAGATGGCAAGAAGCCCACTCATTTTTAGCCTTTTTTCCAGCAACTCGGGCCTGCTTTTTAAAAGGAAAGGCCATTTTTCTCTTAGCAGAAAGGAAACTTTGGGCGTGATTTGCTCATATGCCTGAACCCACACAGATCTAGTCAGGCTGATGTGCCACTGAAGGAATGCATATATGATTGACTAAGTGGAGAGTCTGGTGTCTGGTCTGAAGGGCAAGCTGGCAGGCTGCTAAACTGCGGCAGCCTAGTCACTCCCCACCGCATCTAAGAGTGGCCTGCTGGGTTCACAGAATGCTGCCTGTTGAAAGAGGAGGGGAAGAAAATGGCATATTCTAGAGAAGGGTATGGCTGGCTCACAATTCAGTAGGAATACAACGCAATGCTATGCTGGATGCCCTGCTTATTTATTTCAGATTAATGCAGCCCAACAATTCCAGTCTCCCTTACAATCCCATAAATTTGCACTGACAAAGGAAACCCCACTTTACAATCTAAAGAGGCTCAAGGCCCAATTTCTGACTGTTTCAGTTGAACACTGATTGTGGTTAAACGTCTTGAGAGTCCCTTCCCTTGTTGATGTAGCCTCTGGTACAGGCTTATCAGCTTCCGTATCTTCCTAGGCCCACTTCTATTTTCACTATTGTTTGTCATAGGCAATGGTTTTCAAGAACCACCTTAGGCAGAATTTTGATAAAGAAGGGGTTTCATGACAGAAGGAAGTTGTTGCTGTTTGCATGTAACTAATGTAGGAGTTGGAAAGGCAGAGGAGGCAAAGGTCTGTTTTACAGTTAGCACGAAGGACCTGCACGACTTGGACAAACTGATAAGCAGCCTTGCTTATTCCTGGCTTTGCTTTTTGATGCATCCATTTACTTGGGACTGTTTCTAGTTCCTCTTTCATTTCTCCTGTAGAAGAAAACCACCAGCAGTGTGCTGGATTAACCCTTTCCTAGTTGGAAGGAAAGAGAAGATGACCAGCAGCAAGGTGGATGGACTCAGTTATAGTGGCAATGAGTGCACCATTGGGAGACTTGAAAGAACAGGTTAGGGATAAATCTTCATGAAGAAAATCTACCTATGCGGTCACTGACAGTCAAAAATGACTTTATGGCACATCACTCAATCAGTTGATGGAGGCCCTGAACTTGCTTGTATTTACATTTGTAATGTACATAATGAAGAAAACAATTTTTAACCTTAAAAAAAAAAAATAGAAACCAAACCAAAAGAAAAAAAAATTAGAAAAAAATACAACCCCAGACAAACTAAGAGGGAAAAAAGGGGGGGAAATTCCTTATATATACTTATCAATAGTCATTGGACTACTAATAAATACACTATCATATAATCTATACAAAATATTAATGTAAAATATCACAAAATATCTCTGCCATAGTAATACATATTACAGCATCCTTTAGTTAGTA
The DNA here is from genome assembly GCF_035149785.1 of Candoia aspera. Taxonomy (NCBI): domain Eukaryota; kingdom Metazoa; phylum Chordata; class Lepidosauria; order Squamata; family Candoiidae; genus Candoia; species Candoia aspera. The sequence continues at coordinate 51,265,010 of NC_086155.1, read as the reverse complement.
GAAAATATTGCCTTTTCCAAACCAGACAGATCACGTATTTCCAACAATCATTGTTTAACATCTTGAATAATATCACTTTTCCAATTTCTCAATATGATTCTTTTAGCCTCCCACTCCTGCCCACTTGATACAACCATAATTCCTGATAAACAGTCAGATTCCAAAGCTTTGGTATATAGTTCAACCTCACATTAACATCCTTAACATTCAGAGATTTTCCCATATATCTGCTTATAAACATTAATACATTATTCCAAAAAGATATCAATTTACCACATGGCCATATCATATGGATCAATGAACCCTCAAACCTTTTAATACTGTACCTCCAATATAGAAAATCTGATGTCCATCCTTTCAAATACATTCTTTGGAGAGTCTAATACACTCCAAATACATTTTTTTAATGACTCAACTTTCAGTTTCAGATCTGTACATAGCATTTTAACACTTTTAAGGACATGAATCTCTTGATGGAATAATCTGATATTTTGGGGCATAGAAGATTTTAACGTGTCCTGTTTGGATTGTCATAGTACAATGTTAAGTCTCCCCAAGGATACTTTTCCAGAAAAGGGCAGGTAGATGTCAAGGCTCTCTGTGCTGTATAATCACTTACATAGCCTTGTGGTTACTTTCTTAAGAGTTCACCTACTGTCATCTGGTTGTTGGGGTGGTGGGTCTAGCCTTTGGATGAGATCCAGTGAGTCTCCCCATTCTTGCCTTCTCCATAGGCACTTGAGTATGGTAAATATCAACTCCTCCATAGGAGCAGAGAAAATCCGATGATTCATTTCCTTCTGGCATGCCTTATTGTTAAGAGTGTGTGTGTCTCAAGCTCTGGGATAATGTGTCCCTCTAAAATGATAAAACATACATGAATGTGTAGGAGCTCCCCTCCCCCATGAATAAAATTGTTTGGCATGAAATATACTATATACAGTTAATAATTAAATTTATATATCCAATAAATGTAAAATCTATATATCAAAATAGTGATAGAACTGTACAAATTTATAAAGGTAAATAAAGGAAAACACTGAATCTCACTAACATGTCCATGTCTGCAGACATTCCAAAGACCGCAGACATACTATAATACCAACACATTCGCAGAGATGTTAGAGCCACATATTTAGTTTTGAGATAAGTGGTGGATTGCCAATATGTGGCAATAATTTGCCACGTGATCAGTAGATGTCAGTTATTACACTATGCAGAAATGAGACTTTGGTCCATTTCAATGGGGTCAACCCACTCCCATCCATGAATACGTTAGGTTTTAATAAAAACAAATCACAAAAGCTGTACCAACTTTTTGGATAGGACAGAATTCAATGCCTAAATGTAAACATTTTCTAAGCTAAATAAATATGAGTGTATACAAATATTCCTTTCAGATTTACATGCTATAATTTACAGATCTCAATACAGCTGGCAATACACAGAAGCCTTGCACCTCTACTGAGAAAAGGAAGCAGGTCGAAAACTGATTTGTAAGCTTAGTAACACTCACAATCCAAACCTGAATACTATGCCTGAAGCAAAACTTTAAGACATTGCAGCCCCACCCCTCTTTAAGTTGCTTGGGACTCTGGTCATGATCTAGTTTGAGAATAACTAATCCTTGCAATGGGATCTTAAATTCTAAGTAAATAAGGGTCTGGTCTTAAGCTAGAACATTTTCTTCCCCTCGCTTGAATAAATTTCTGAGTCCTTGAAATGTGCTTTATAATAATGTGCTCATAATAATCCATATTTTTGTTTAGAATTATTCACAGATGGATTATAAAGGGGGCAAGGATCTATCATCTTCTATGATGGCACTCAGTAATAAATTACTGGTAGTAATGAAATAATCTGCTGAGTCTATTTTGTCCTTATATACTGTAATCCAATTCTTTTGCATACATGAACACACTAGAATTAACCCACCTAGTGAAGTTAATTGTCTAGCATTGAATTTTAGGCATAGGAAGGTTCTGTTGTTGACAAAAACTGCAGCTCTGAAATAAATCTATCAACTTCCACCATCCTGGTTAACAGCATAACTAGCTAGAATTAACAGATTTTTAATAAAATTGGTCTCTAATTCCCCCAAAAGGAGGCAAATCAAATGTAAAATGTGTAATAGCAGTCAATTTGTGGAGGTTATTGCCTGGGATTTCTATCTGCCCGTCCCATCTTTTACAATTCATTTTATTTTTTCTTCTCAGGAATGACAAGTGTAAAAACAAATACAGAGATATAATTAACCTTGTTTTGCTTATTTTGTACTAATTATGTACACATTTATATTATATAGAGCCAGTTTGGTCTAGTGGTTAAGGCAAAGGGCTAGAAACCAGGAGACTGAGTTCTAGTCCCGTTTTAGGCATGAAAGCCGTCTGGGTGACCTTGGGCCAGTCACTCTCTCTCAGCCCAACTCACCTCACAGGGTTGTTGTTGTGGGGAAAATAGGAGGAGAAAGGAGTATTAGGTATGTTTGCCGCCTTGAGTTATTAAAAAAAAATAAAGATGGGATAGAAAATAAAATATATACATTACAATTTACAATTACAATATAAATTAAATATTTTATTTATCAAAATTTTAACACCGCCCATATATATATTACTGCTATTCCAACTTCATTCTTTAGTTCGATGGAAAGACGTCATTGCATGTCGACAACTAATTTTGTGCAATGATACAATTGTACAAAATCACTATGGAGACTACGATGAACTCTCCATTCATCACCAAAATGAAAAACTAAACCCATTAATAATGGCAAATGATAAATTACCACTGCATCAAGTTATGTCAGTTAGACCAATGTTGCCAAGAAATCTCACAGAATCTAAATCTTTAAGTCTCCTGAAAGTTTTTAGTCACAAATCCAATAATATTGGGTTGCCGTAGGAAGACAATTCGTATGGCATGATTATGCCCATTTTTCCTCTACTGACTGTTTATTTGGTAATTCATTTACAGATGTATAATTCACTTGGTTCCTTTTTCTCTTTATTTGCACAGAGTCCCTATTGGAGGGAAAAGTGTCAATCCTGGATAATATTCCTTGTTGACTCAAAGTAATGGCAAGTGAATGTGTGTTGTAATTTTGCTCAGAGCACCTGCCCATTCAACAAAATTCTATCTGATGGAAACCTTGCTATTCTGCCTCTTGGTCTTATATAGAGATCATTTCCCACACTCTGGATGTTGTTGGGTTTTTTCCCCTCTAACCCTTGTGGCTTTTCAAGACTGAATTAATGCTAGAACTTGAATGCAGGGTTATGCTGGAGAAGTACTAACCAAAACTTTAATTTGTGCCTAGTCAACCATCCAAATGGCAAACTAAATGAACACAATATTTGAAATTATTGCTAATGAACTGCTTTTAAAAAAAATCTTCAAGATATTTAAGAAAAAATAGTACAATCAGTATATGCTTTGATACTGCATGGGCACAGGTATAACCCTGATGTATTTATTCAGAAGGTGAATATTTTAATACTTTATATGACATAAGCACATCTTCTGTTCCAGCATTCTGATTCACACAGTGACCAATAAGATAAATTTGGGAAACTCGCAAGCTGGACTGGAAGGCTATACCTTCCACTACTGGCTCCCAGCAAACAGCATTTAGGGCATGGTGCTGATGACTGGGGGAAAAAACAGGTTTTCAAAGAAAGGGTACT